>NW_026057584.1:77372728-77418804 GCF_023721935.1 Panthera uncia | reverse complement strand
GTGTGTGTGTGTGTGTTTCAATGTTTGTGTGTTTATTTTTGAGTGAGAGAGTGAGCATAAGCTGGGGAGGGGCAGAGAGAGAGGGAAACATAGAATCTGAAGCAGGCTCCAGGCTCTGAGCTGTCAGCACAGAGCCCAATGTGGGGCTTGAACCTACGAACTGTGAGATCATAACCTGAGCTGAAGTTGGACCCTTAACCTACTGAGCCACCCAGGCATCCCGGTCTCTTAGTTTTTAAACTAAGACATTCTTGAACTTGCTTTCAAAGTTATTCTGGGTGTTTACCATCAAGTTATCCTTCCTCATACTTGTCTTGGATGCCTGTGACTTTGTGCTTTTTCCTTAAACAATTTTTTTTCCTCTTATAGAGAAGCTTCTTTGTTCTGGTAATTAGGCTAATATTTTAAGACTTGGGAAAACTCTGTTTTATCATCTTTTCTTAAATGACCAAAATTCATAGATTCTAGTGGCATTTATTTTGCACCTCCTTGTAATGTTTAGCACTGAAAAGCTGTAATGGAGATGAGCTCGCACAGAGGAAGAAAATGCCTGTGGGCTAGGATCAACTTACATATCTCAAGATATGTGAGCACAGAAGTGTTATCCTCACCCTTATTCTGCCTGAATTAGGAGGCTATCTATAATAACTGAATAATTCAAGTGCCTAATGTCACCACTGTTTTTTTTTTTTTTAATTCCTGATTTTTCTAATGGCATCAGAGGACCTTCTGATTGATAGTTTGTTCACAAGTCTTGAGCACAAAGGAAGTTGTTGTCATTTTCAAAGAGATTCATGAAGTGCTATTAGAACCAGTGAGGTAGATACTGAAAATTACTGAGGTAGTCACATTTCTGGATGTCTGGGACTATCTAGTTCTCATTTACAGAGCTCATGACTATGTTTTGTATGAAAACAATCACCTCAGTCTTCACTAAAAACAAGGATTGTTAAGAATATCAAAGTTCAGGGGCGCCTGGGTGGCTCAGTTCGTTGAGTGTCTGACTTCGGCTCAGGTCATGATCTCACGGTTTGTTGCTACGAGCCCTGCATCGGGCTCTCTGCTGTCAGTGCAGAGCCTGCTTGGGATCCTTTGTCCTCCGCTCTCTGCCCCTCCCCTGCTCATGCTCGCGCTCGCTCGCTCTCTCTCTCTCTCTCTCTCTCTCTCTCTCTCTCTCTCTCAAAACTAAACATAAAAAAAAAAAATCAAAGTTAAGGTGGCCAGCAATAGGAGGCAATAAGTCACGAGTCAAGTGAAAGTGTTAATGTCCATTAACACTTCTTTGGTTAGAGTCTAGGCTTCTTTGGTTAGAGTCTAGATACTGTTTCCCAGCTGAGACAGAGCTGACAGGTGGTGTGAATGAAGGTTCACGGGTCATGAGGGAGGTACTTAGGTCTTTAACTCTGAATTCTTAGATGCCTCTTAGAACTGATTTCCTCATTTGTAATGGCAAATTATAATGATTAAGGTAGTTGTTCAGCTAAGGTATGAAAATATAGGAAATATGTGAAAATATTGGAGACAAAGGCAGATAGGATATTGGTAACTTTCATACTCTGTTTGAAAGGATTGTTACCGTCCTTTCTTGGCTAAACTGAGGCATAAATAAATACACAGTGGCAACCACACTCTTGAATTGTATTTCCTCAGATTATTATCTCTTCCTGCAGCTTAAATAAAGCACAGATTACCAAACTCCCAGTCTGATTTACAGCATTATGTCTTGAGGACTTGTCGATAGAGGTGGAAGTCAGCATCTAAGTTAGATTCAGCCACTCATGCCTTTTGGGCGACTTCACTTTGAACCCTCCAAGTATGACTTAGAGAATGCCAAGTAAACACCCTGGTAACTGGTAATGATCTTCTGGGAGATTCTGATAGAGTGTTCACAGTGACCACAGGTAAAGAGACTTAATTTTTCAGAAAACAATTACTAAAAAAACCCCAAATGTACAAAATACTTGTGAAGGCAGTGAGTGTGCTTGAAATGTATGGAGGGACAAGTTGGGAGGAGCACAGTTCACCACACGTTTCTCGTGTACCAGGTTGGGAGGCGTGACTGGGGTGGAGAAAGGAAAGGAGAGGGTGTGAGAAGGCATGGTGGTAGGAGTAAGGCTGAGTGCTAGGGGTGGCCAGTGGGCTCTCTCAGTTGGCACCATGAGTCTTCGATATAGTGACTTGAAGCAAGGGCAGTTATCAGGTCTGTAGTGCCAGATCTCTGAGGGTCTCTGATGAGAAATAGTGAATTTAAAAGATCTACACGAGGGGCACCTGGGTGGCTCAGTCGGTTAAGTGCGTGACTCTAGATTTCAGTTCAGGTTACGATCTCATGATTTGTGAGTTCGAGCCCTGCGTTGGGGCTCAGTGTTGACAATGCAGAGCCTGCTCGGGATTGTCTCTCACCCTTTGTTGTGCCTCTCCCCCACTCGCATGCATGTTCTCTCTCTCTCAAAACAAACATTAAAACATAAAAGATACAGAAAAGTGGGAACTAGAAATTGATTCTTTTTAGCCCCACGGAGTCTGGAAAACACGAGTTTATTTACATCTTTGTCTTCATCAGCTCCTTGATTTAATTTGCCAGTTACCTCTGCTATTCGAAATAACTTACTCTTTAATATGGTTGAAATGAGATCCTCTATTTAACTAAAACAGCAGTTATTTGTAGAACATATTAGTTGTGTGTAAACATTGTGGAAAATGTTTTCTTTTATAACTTGTTAGGGAAAACCCAAAGGTTGGACTTTTCAAATCCCTGTTTTCTCATTTCCCATCATCAGAATTCTTTTTGAGGTGACAAAAGCCACTTAGGTTCTGGTTTATTGGGTGATGGAGGGTGAGATCCCTTAAGCTTTTGAGATTTACTCCTTCCCACCAATTGTCAACAGTGGGAAATCACTTGTCATATTCCCCATTGGGTGATAGGGAGAATAAGACTGTTATTCCTTTTCCCCTCCCTGGATGTGTTCTCTGCCCTCCTCTCAGATGAGCAGTGGTGCTGTGTCCTCTATGCTTTTGATTAGATTGGCCAGTGGGGGACTTGACCGCTGAGGGTAGGAGAAGTAAGGTACCAGACGTCCTGACCCTTGCTGCCATTTGACTATGTCCCTTCAAGGAATCATTCTGCTTGGTGGGCACTCTTCCAGGGCTCTGGTGGCACTCTTTTCTCCCTTTTGTCTTCAGGTTGCTCTCTGCCCAGGTAGATAGCCCTTGTTGGTTCCCTTCACCATCCCTGCATCTTTGTAAGCAAGCCCTTTAATCAAGTCTCTTGTGTGGAACTATGTAGTAGTTGCTCCCATATGAGACACTATTAATTAAAAATTTTTTCAATGTTTATTTCTGAGAGAGAGGGAGAGTGCACGTGAGTGGGGAAGGGCCAGAGAGGGAGACAGAATCCGAAGTAGGCTCCAGGCTGTCAGCACAGTGCCCTTGAACCCACGAACCGTGAGACCATGATCTGAGCCGAAGTTGATGCTCAACCGACTGAGCCAGCCAAGTGCCCCAGTGTGTCACCATTTTAATATGAAGAAACATAGTGCATTAGATGTACCGGATTATAAGATATATCTTGATTGCACCTACATTAAAGTTTGAAAAAAGAGTTGAGTGAAACTTATTAAGCTGCTAATGGTTTTCCATTGTATTAATGATACTGTAATAAATACCTTTGGATTCGAATTTGCCCACATTCCAGGTTCTGTCCTGAGAGGCAAGTTAGGGACATTTTTTAGACTTTTCTTTTTGCCAGATGGCTTTCTCAAGTGTGGGACCTTTTTAGACTGTCATCACCAAAGTGTTACTCATTGTATCCATGACGGCATTGTGTTGACATTTTCAAAAATCTTTTTTTTAAAGTTTATTTATTTTGAGAGAGAGAATGTGAGTGGGGTAGGAACACACATACACACACATACATACACACATACACACATACACACAGACACACACAGAATATTCCAAGCAGGCTCTGTGCTGTCAGTGCAGAGTCTGACACCAGGCTCGATCCCATAAACCATGAGATCGTGACCTGAGCTGAAATCAAGAGTTGGATGCTCAAGCGACTGAGCCACCCAGGCACCCTCAAAAATCTTTCTTAATTTGACACTTCACAGAGATTCCTTTAACCTGGCACAAAAGTGAACATTTTCTACTTTATTATTGTATCTTTTTTCTAACTTAAAAAATCCCCTTTGCCTACTTCTTTATTGGGCTTCATTGTTTTTCTTATGCATAAGCTCTTTGTATAAGAGGTTAGAGGTCAGCTAAATTTTTTTGGGAAGGGCCAAACAGTTATTACTTTAGGCTTTGTGGGCCATGCAATTTCTGTCCCAACTACTCAGCCCTGCCATTGTAGGGTAAAAGCAGCCCCAGACAATAGGCAAGCGAGTAAGTGTGGCTGTTCTCCAATGTGGCCACTGAAATGGGGATTTCATATAGTTTTTGTATGTCCTGAAATCTTCCTCTTGATTTTTTTTCAACCACTTATCTCGCAGATTGTGCAAAAATGGGGAGAAGGCTGGATTTGGCTTCTGGGTCACAGTGTGCCAACCCCTGTAACAGATAACTGATTTAATTGTTGACTGTCTTTCCCACTTCCCTTTTTAGAGCAACATTTTAGACTTGCGGAAGTTTAGCCTTCCTACATAATCAAAATTTTTTAATTTTGATCATTTTTGTCATTTAAAAATTTAGGATGTCCTTGCTCAAGATTGAATCCAAAAATCTACAACTTGACTTTAGTTTTGGAAAGTT
This sequence comes from Panthera uncia, assembly GCF_023721935.1. Classification (NCBI taxonomy): domain Eukaryota; kingdom Metazoa; phylum Chordata; class Mammalia; order Carnivora; family Felidae; genus Panthera; species Panthera uncia. Next base: position 77,414,052 of record NW_026057584.1, on the reverse strand, counting down.
ACTTTTTTAGAGAATTAACTTTTACTCATCTGGAATTTATTTTGGTGTATAGTTGGATTTGGAGGTCTAAATTTATTTTTTTCCAAGTAGCAAACCACGAGCGGATCATTTTTGAATACTCCTTATTAGTATTGGGTTCCCAGTGCTGCTTTGGAGGCTTTCGATCTCAGCCTTGCACCATGATAATGCCCCCACTTTTCACTTCTGTGCAAGAAGTATGGCACCAGCCTGTGACATCAGTTCCACTTCTTGGCTTGTCTATTTCCCTTTCAGCTTTATAGGACAGTCCGTTGGAACCTTTGTAGGCATAGTAGATACATATGGAAGTAGTTCTCTAAAAAAGGCTTGTTTTATGTACACAAATATTAATGAAGCATGACAACCTGATCTACACTAAGAAATATGCAGTTCAGTTAATAGTTTATATTACAAACATTGTTTTTTTGCCTTTGGAAAATAATGTATTTTAAATCTAGCATCCATCCATCCATCCATCCGTCCATCTATCCATGTGTCCATCTGTCCGTCTAGCTATCTATCACAGGTTTACCCTGTAAGGTTTGGCAGGAATTACATTTTATGTAGTGGTTATAGGTGTGCTGAAGTGACTTGAAATACAAATTGAGGATGAGTGTAAACCCATTTTACTGAGATTTACAAAGCTAAATACGCGAGAATGGTGTGTTTACTCTTGAGAATTAAAACTTGCCTGTTCTCAGTTTAGTTTACTATGAAGAATAGATACAATCTTTTATTTTCTGATAGTAACAAGTTAGTCCTGCTGAACCAGAATGTTGTTAGAGTGTCACTGATGAATTTCACTTTGTGTTCTCACAAAGCTATACTTTTTACAAAATCTTGAAGATTTCTTTCTAATTCTTTGGTTCACGGAGGAAAGACCGTGCTGCAGAAGCCCTCCTCCGATGAGACTGTATTTGCAGTTAGAGGGTTCTTTCAGACTCAGGAATGTCTGTATGTTCAAGCAGGTTGCCATGGTGCTGTGTCACTCGAGGTGGCCAACCCCACACGAGAGTTAGAGATGAGTAGTTCTTGGGATACAGATTATGGAAAGTACAACTCGCCAAGATGTTCTAGGCAAGAGGTTGGATGAAATGTCTTAATCCAAAGAGGAAGAGTTATGTTCCAAGGTGCCTTGGGTTTAAATGAGATTCATTGCTTGATTATTCCCCAGATGGGCTGTTAGCTTCGCTTAGGAAACTAGTTCCAATTTTGTGTCTGCAGTGGTCCTCATGTACCATCTGGACTGGTCTCTTAAAAGTTACGTTCGATATGATCTTTGGATTTGAAATTTGAAACCTGTTTTTGTGTTTACCCGGACTACAATGAAATAGTTGGAATTTTTGTTCAACATCCCCCACTCTGTATGAATTTGGAGAAAAGTAGGAATGAGTGAAAAATCAACAGGTTCAGATAAAATGAGAGGGCAGTGTGGAAATCTCCTTGAATTCCTGTTTATAAGCCAAATTTATTTTTATAAGCCTTTAACAGAAGACAGCATGTTCTTATTTGGATAATTTGCCCAGGCTTTGTCCTCCCTTTTCATCTGTGCTTCAACCAAATACTCAACTGTGAGATGAATAGGAAAAATGAATTTGAGAAGTAACAAAACAAAACAAAACAAAAACACCTTGTTTTTTCTCAATGTAAAAGCAGAACAGTCATGTGGACGCTTGTGTTTTTAGTAATTCTCATGAGCTGCTGTCTTTTGACAGTCAGAAAGTTGTTGTTGAAGCATATTTGTCACTACAGAGAGTAAATGGGATTTTGAAGCCTTTAATGTGGTTCTGTAAATGTAAGCCTTGTTGTTTAATCAGGGCATTGCTGCAGAAATGAACTGTGCCTGCATTTCTCTCTCTTTCTCATTTCATTCGGTGTCTTAGATCTAGACTAAGCATTTGAACAGCCATCGCTAAGTATTTCCACATTGGAAAACTAGAAGAACTTGGCTGGATATAGTTCTGATTTTCACGGGAGGGAATTATTTTTCCTTTTTCTGCTTTAGAAGTCATATGCTATATACTTGCTATTAGGGCTGAACTGGCTTGAAAAGTCAAACAGGAATGAGTCTAGCTACTAAATTTAGAGAAGGGATTCATAATTTCTTGATTTTATACAGTGGACGGTATTGTCATTGACTGTTTCATTGTTTCGCTGCTTGCCAAATCTAGAGTGAAATCCAAAGCTGTTGCTCAGCCCTCTGTGGCTCTGGTAATTCATTTCTCCGTGTCCTGCTCATTGCTGCAGATGACTTGTCACCAAGGGTCCTGGCTTAGTGGCTCCTGCTGTGGGCAAATTTCTATATTTCAGAATTCACACATTGTCTTATCCCCCCTACCCAAACTAACAAGTATGTTTTTACTTAGGGCAAGCTTGAAAGTTCGAGTGTCATCAACATTTTCTTTTTTTCTTCCCCCCACCCCACACTTTTTTTTTTTTTTTTCTTCAAATTTTGGGTGGGGGTGAAGAGGGACAGAGGGAGAGAGAGCAAGAATCTTAAGCAGGGTCCACACTCAGTGTGGAGCCCCACGCAGGGCTCCATCCCATGACCCTGGGATCATGACCTGAGCCAAAATCCAAGAATTGAATGGTCAATCGACTGAGCCACCCACGTGTCCCTGTCATCCACATTTTCTAAGCCTCTTTTCAAGTATAGCTAAGCAAGATTTAAAATAGCTGGGAAGGGGTGCCTGGCTGGCTGAGTCCGTAGAGCATGTGACTCGTGATCTCAGGGTTGTAAGTTAGATTCCTGGTCTCAGGATTATAAATTTGAACCCCATGTTGGGTGTAGAGATTACTTAAAAAATAAAATCTTAAAAAAATAGCTGGGAAATTACTTTTTGTATTATTTTTTCTTTATTCTCATTTGACCTTTCCACTTACCATTTAGAGCAACAGTTGTCAGAGCATTACCTAGATTGCGTCATTTTAAGAAACTGTGTTCCCCCATCTGCACACTACCCCCATCACTATTTCTGAAGTTCTCTAAATGCCTGTCTCGCTTAAGGAATCATAAGACCGTGGAGATGAAGTGCACTTGGCTTGTCGTTCAGTATTCCATGAATTTGTAGACTAAATATATTATTCTTTCTGTGGCTCATCCAGAAGACGTCGTCATCTTTTAAAATTGCAATTAGCATTGTTGTAAAATCGGCCAATGGAAGATGATATATTAAGGTTATGTATGTTTTGGATTTAACGTTGCTTTACTTAAGGATGTTAGAGTTGACCTAATCCTGCTTCACCTGGGATATGCAGGAAGGAAAATTGAGAATATATTTTTTAAAAATAGTTAAATTATAAATGGAAGAATTTGGTAACAGGGTTTGAAGAATTTTGTTTCAAGTCACAAGCACAGATGGTTCACCTGGATAATTTGCAAGGAAACCAGATGGGCAGAATGCAGGGGAGATTTAGGGAAATAGTCTGGATAATTCAGCTCCTTCCTCTTTCACTATCTGTGTCACTTAGAATAAATTGAGTTTTTTTGCATGTCAGAATTACCTGCTTGAATTGTATGTGAACTTTCCAGAGTAAACATCAAAAGGGAGAAGTTTAATTTTCCAGTATGACATAAGAAAATAAATAAACTGAGGCGTGCTGGGGAAAGTGGTGGAGCACTTCCAGGCTGTGAACCTCTGGTGATTTCCTGGCCATGTCTTGCAGCTTATAGTTTCCTTGTCCTTCCTTCCTCTCCCTGTTTCTCCTTTGCCTCCTTCTATTACTGCTTCCATTTATCAGTGTAAGGTCTTTGGAGAAAATACAACATCTGTAAATTTCTGATTCCTTGTGGTCCTTCCCTGAGAGCTGATAGAAAATCTCAGCCTATTTGTTCTCTAGCCATGAACTTGCCAGGGGGAGCCTGGTATTTATTCATTGTTGTATCCCAGGGCTACATGAATGGGGAGAACGGCACTTTATAGAGGCAGTGGGCTGAGGGGAAGGAACATAACATTTGTAGTCAGATTAGTTCTCTGACTTTAGGCAAAATGCTTAATTTCTCTGATCCTTATCTGTAAATTAGGAATAATACCTAATTCAGAGAGATGAGGGAACTACAAGTTACATAGGGGGTAAAGAAAGTACTTTATATATTGTGGGTTGCACATGGTGGACCCTCAAAAAATGCTAATTTCTTTCTTGCTAGGCCTTAATAATTGTCCTCTTGGATGGCTAAATTAACATTCAGGTGGTAGTTTTTGAGCAATTAAAATGTAAGACTTTGAGCCTTAAGAGAGGGATAAAACATAAATGATAGGTAGCAGGTAGCATTTGGGTGCACAGGCACTGTTTTAAGCCATGGACACATTTTCTCAAGTTTAATCTACTCTGCATGACCGAGATATGCATCATTATTATCCCCGGTTTCTGGATGAAGAAAGAACATGGAGAATTAATTTACTTGAGGCAAACAGCAAGTAAGTGGTGAGTTCGGCTGAGGCAAAAAGATAAACTAATGAATATGATACGAGGCACGATATGGCACTTACTCTAAAAAAATGAATCATCTGCAAAATGAAAAGATAACCTACCAAAGGGGAGAAAATATTTGCAAATCAGATATCTGACAAGGGCTTAATATCCAAAATAAATAAAGAACTCGGTAGCAAAACCCCCAAACAATTCAGTTAAAATTGAGCAGATGATCTGAATAGGTGACCTGAATAGAAAAAATAGATTTTTTTCAAAGAAGATCCGTATAGCTTGTCAATTGGTACATGAAAAGATGTTCAACATCACTGATCATCAGGGAACTGTGACCTAAGCCACAGCAAGATACCACCTTACAGCTTTTAGAATAGCTGGTATCAAAAAGACAGTTAACAACCGTGTTGGCGAGGATGTGGAGAAACGGGAACCCTCTTACACTGTTGGTGGGAATGTAAATTGGTGCAGCCATTACAGAAAACAGTATGGAGATTCCTCAGAAATTTAAAGATGGAACCACCATCTTGTGTGTATTTATCTAAAGAAGGTGAAATGCTAACTCGAAAAAAATACACGCACCCTCATGTTCACTGCAATACATTCATTGCAATAGCCAGGATATGGAAACCACCTAAGCGTCCATCATTGGATGAATGGATAAAGAAGATATGGTGTGTGTATGCACACACACATAATGGAATATTACTCAGCCATAAAAAGGATATCATGGCATTTGCAACCATATGGATAGACCTTGAGGGCATGCTAAGTGGAACAAGTCAGAGAAAGACAAATAGTGTATGATCTCTTAAAGGGGAATTAAAAAAAACGAAACGAAACTTGTAAATACAGAGAACAAACCGGTGGTTGCAGGGGTGGGGGCATGGGCAAGAATGGGTGAAAGGGATTAAGATGTACAAGCTTCCAGTTATAAATAGGTCATGGGGATGTAATGTACAGCATTGGTGACTTCAGTTAATATCGTATGTACATTTGAAAGTTAAGAAAGTAGGTCTTACAAGTTCATATCACAAGAAAAATATTTTATAGCTATGTGTAATAATGGATTTAACAAGATTTATTGTGATGATCATTTCACAAAATATATAAATATCGAATCATTATGTTGTACACCTGAAACTAATGTGTGTCAATTCGGTCTCAAAGTGAAAATGACCAATGATTGAAAAGAGAAGACCATTTTTTCTTTGGCGTGGGTGGGAAAATGAGGAAGGGCTTTAGGGAGAAGCTATCATTTCAGGTGGGTACAGAAGGTGTGGGTGTATTGTGGAGAAGTAGAGATGGGGCCAAGGAGGGAAGAAAGTGATGGTCACAGAAGTGGGAAAGCTTGGGAAGTGCCCGGGAGCAGCAGACTAGCTGACTGAGGAATACTGAATGTGTGATAACCAATCCCAGAAGCAGCCCCTGGGGCTTGGGGGCAAGGCTTCCCTTGCCTAAGTCTGTGTTGTGGCAGTGGTGGGGGCTGAACATTGACAGAAGTCCAATCTGAAGCCAGGTGACTATACCAAAGAAAAGTTGTGGAAGTGAAGGGCAGAGAAGTAGAAAGTGGCAGAACACTTGAGCGTTGAGGACATGAGTGAGAATGTTTGAAGTAGTAATTCTAAGGGGAGCCTAGAGAATTCTCTGAGCCAACAGTAGTCTTCACTGTCTTTTTACTCTTTTTTATTTTTAAATGCTTATTTTTGAGAAAACGCAAGCAGGAGAGGGGCATAGAGCAAGAGGGAGACAGAGGATACAAAGGGAGCTCCGTGCTGGCAGTGGCGAGCTTGATGCAGGGCTCAAACTCAAAAACCTTGAGATTATGACCTGAGCCAAAGTCAGATGCTCAACTGACTGAGCCACCCAGGTGCCCCTTATATGTGTCTTTTTAATAGGTGCTGGTGATTCTGGACACGGGTGGGTGCAACTTATTAAATGTTATCTTTGAAGTACTGACCACCAGTAGGAGACCAGAGGTTCGAAAGGTAACTTGGAAACCTCGAATCCCAAATACCAGTGTCCAGTTCAGAGTGGAAGAATCTAATAGGTTGTTGAATGGTTTTTGGGGGGTGGGGAGGGGGACATAGTATCAAAATGGGGATTATGCTCGAGGAAGATGGATTTGACATTTGTATGGGGATGCTTTGACTTTTTTTGAAAGGACCTTTAAGTTGGGTGCCTTTACATCTGGAAGTGGAATTCATAATTCTTTGCAATTGATTTGGTTGGACAGTGGGAGATGAGGAAGGAGTTAAAAAAAAAAAAAAAGACTGTTTTTAATTGTTGCTTCATTTAATAGATACTTGCATGAATTCTATGTGGTAGACCAAGTGCTAGGTCCTGGATATGTGGTGCTAAGCAACTGTGTATGTGTGGATCGGTGGGGAGGGATAGAGTGAAAAGTGGCTCTTTCCAGGTTTAAACCTGGGTTTGGGGAAAGTGGTGTAACATTTACTGAAGCAGGGCAGGTAATGAGGAGTTGGCTCCAAGGTCCTGATGATGACTTTTCTCTCAATGAGTTGATTTGCTATGATTGACCTCAGACTCATCAATTGTAAAATTAGACCTCTTGTGCAGAGGCTGGACATGGCCATGGATGGAGAGTGGATCAGAAAACAAGGGTCAGGTAGAGATGCAAGGGAAGAGGGCAGAAGACAAGACCTTGAGAGCAAGGCTTAAACTTCAGGGGACGGAAGGGAGAAGCTGCAAGGAGGATTGAGGAGGAATCTGTGTAACTTACATTTTCCTACATGGATTTTTTGAAAGGCAGTTTTCAAGGTCTTTTAGTTTGTTTTGTTTTTGTTTTGTTTCATTTTGTTTTAGGGCTTTAGAACAAGGTTTCTTAACCTCAACACTGTCTTGGCATTTTGGGCCAGATAATTTGTGCTGTGGGGGCTGTCCTGTGAATTGGAGGATGTTGGCGGTGTCTCTGGCCTCTACACACTAGGTGCCAGTGGGTATTCCTTCCTCCTCCCACTTGTGACAATCAAAAATGTCTGCAGACCTAGCCCTGTGTGCCCTGGGAACAGAGTCACCTGTATTTGAGAATCACTGCTTTAGAAGTGATGATTTTGTCATTGTCTCTAATTTTTTTTCATGTCTGTCCCTCCCAGACCACAGCCAGAGCGGAATTATGGGGCAATGACAACAAAAGGCTTGAACCTTTATTTGGATGCAAGTGTTTTGTGACTCGGTTCCCTAGAAAGTTAGAGGGGAAAGCATTGGAAGTTGCACTGGGAAGCTGGTTCCTTACACAGGAGGCACAGACTTGTAGGACTCTTTGCTTTCAGCTCTTCAGTATGTCTGGGCCCGTGACATGACTGTGCTTCCAGACATCAGAGAGGAATGGAATGGGGGACTTTAGCTTTGGAAGTTTGGGGAATTTATCACTTTTAAAAGGATTATTATTTCACAGAAGTCCCTGTGTAGTTCTTCAGTGTTTTTAGGAAAAAACCATGCATTTAAATGTGTCCTAGCAAAAAAAAACATAGATATGTGTGTCCTGATAAAGTTCCCTTAAAATTCACATTGAACATTTCCCTCCTCCCTCCACCAAATAAATTGACATGAGAAGTGTATACAGTTCCAGTGGTTTCTCTGTAACCAGCACAATACCTTTTCATTTAGTAGATGAACTGAATGGAAATCCTGGCTGTCTGTTATGCTGGAGGGCTTCTTCCCTTTTGATCTTGAAAGAGGAAAGAGAAGTGCTGGGAGGCAAAAAGCATTAGCTTAAATCTGTGCAAGATATCAAAGACCAAGCTCGTGACTATGTCTGCAGCATCTACGTTTTCACTTGAAACTTTTATTTTCAGGTGGCCTATGGATTTCGGTGTGCTTGTTAGGTCAGCAGATGGGGGGAGGGTATGTTATGCAGGATGTTCCTCCCCTTCCTTGGAGTTCTCCAAGTGCTCCCCTCATGCCTTTGAACCTCAAATTGATTTCTGACAGGTGCTTGCTGAAAAAGTGGTTGCTGTTACCCGTTCGGTTTCCTGAGCTATTCATGGAGCTGGAGACATTGTCAGGAAAGAGAAGCACACAGAAAAAGAACTATTTCTAAGTAGTTTCAGTTTTGTGTTTAATCCCTCTAGAAGCCCACAAATGCCAAGAGTTGGTTCTCATTTATAAATAGTGATGAAACAAAAGCAAAGAGATGTGAATGCATGTGCTCTTACTCAGAGGGCGGGGCTAAGAAACCTAAGCAGGTTTTTGGGGAGCAGTTCTGGGGATCTGTTCTGTCTTTGAAAAGTACAGAAAGTGTCCATTTCACTTCTGATCACTGAATAAGATTGGGACTATCCCCTGAGTGTGGTCCAGCTATTAACAGAAGCAAATGCAGCCCCCAACAGAGTTTTTTGCCTTCAAGACCTTGGGTGGTGGTTACTAGTCCCCAAAAATAGTAGTGAGGGGTAGGAAGTGGTGAGGGAAGATAGGCAGTTGCTGCTGAAGTGAATCTGGCCAGATCCATCCATCTGTTCCCTTTTACACCCTGCCCTCTCATTCCCTCCTCTTTTTTGTTTTCTTCTTATTGTAGAACAATTTTAATTCTTAGAGAAACTGAGACAGTAGTACAGAGTGCCCATATCGTTGTACCCAGTTTCCACTATTATCCTACCTTAGTATGGTATGTTTGTCACAGTCAGTGAGCCAATACCAATGCATTATTATTAACTGAAATGCATACTTTATTCAGATTTCCTTAGTTTTTTTTTTTTTTTTTTTTTAAAACCTCATCCAGGATATCATATTATACATTTAGTTATCATGTCTTTTTAGGGTCCTTTTGGTTGTGACAGTTTCTCAAAATTTCTTTGTTTTTGAGGACGTTGGGAGTTTTGAGGGGTGCTGGCCATCTTTTTTGTAGAATGGCCCTCAGTTGGGATTTGTCTGCTGTTTTTCTCTGATTAGACTAGGGTTATGGGTTTGTGGGAAGAAGACCTTATCATGTCCTATTAAGTACTGTTAGCATGAGTTGTCACTGTTGATATTGACTTTGCTCACCTGGCTGAGGTAGTGTTTTCCAGGCTTCTCCACTGTGATCTCTCTCTCTCTCTCTCTCTCTCTCTCTCTCTCTCTCTCTCACACACACACACACACACACACACACACACTCCCTCCCTCCCTCCCTCCCTCCCTCCCTCCCTCCCTCCCATTGCTTCTTTGCATACTGCACTCATAGGAAGGGAGTCACTTCCCAGCCCATAGCCCAGGAGTGGAGAGTTAGACTCCACTGCCTTCAGATGGAGTATCGGTACAGGTCATTTGGACTTCTTCTATGAGGAAGATTGGTCTCTCCCCACTACCCCTCCTTTATTTAAGATATTCTTTATGTCAATATGGACTCAGATATTTATTTTTTTCTTTGGGTTATAATCCAACACTATTCTATTCAAGTTGTTCCGGTTTTGGCCACTGAAAGCTCTTCATTTGGCTCCTGTGTCCTTTCAGCATATTGTCTTCATTGTTTTATTCATTTGTTTTATGGAAGCTCTTCCTTATTTTCTGACATTACAGGTTTCTCTTTGACTTTTTCTCTGTAATGCTTTCTGCACAGCATGTAGTCGTGACAGGTTATGTTTTGGTCTCATCTCAGCCGAACGGTTTCCCTCATCTTGTGATTGTTTTCTCTAAAACAAATGTACCACAAGTCTTTAGCAAATAGAATTGTAAAAATCAGATGAACTGAAATGTTTTCAGTCAAACTAAAAAGCTCTGCTTTACAGCAAAGAGAAACCAACAAATTTAAAGGCAGCCAACTGAATGGGAGAAGATGTTTGCAAATAATACATCAGATAGGGGTTAATAGCCCCAAAATATAAAAATAACTCCTACCGCTCAATACGTAAAACCCCCAAATCCAATTAAAAAATGGACAGAGGTCTTGAATGGACATTTTTTCCAAAGAAGACCAACAGATGGTCTATTAGACACATAAAAAAGATGCTCAACGTCACTAATCATCAGGGAAATGCAGATCAAACCCACAATGAGATACCACCTCACACCTGTCAGAATGGCTAGTGTGAAAAAAACAAGAAATAATGAGTATTGGTGAGGATGTGGAGAAAAGGGAACCCGCATGCACCATTGGTGAGAATGTAAATTCATACAGCCACTGTGGAAAACAGTGTGGAGGTTCCTCAAACAAATTAAAAATAGAAATACCATGACCCAGCAATTACCCTTTTGGGTATTTACCCGAGGAAAACAAAACCATTAATTTGAAAAGATACATGCATCCCTATGTTTATTGCAGCTTTACTTACAATAGCCAAGATAGGGGAGCAACCTAAATGTCCATCAATAAGTGGGTAAAAAAGATGCGATAGGTCTACAAAGTAGAAAATTACTCAACCATAAAAAATGAGATCTTGCCACTTGTGACGTGGATGGAACTGCAGGGTGTTCTGCTAAGTGAAGTAAGTCAGACGGAAAAAGGCAAACACCATACGATTTCACCCACATGTGGAATCTAAGGAACAAAGTTAACAACAACAAAAACCAGACTCCTAAACACAGAGAACAAACTGGTGGTGGCCAGAGGGGAAGGGGATGGGGGATGGACAAAATAGGTGACAGGGTTTAAGTATAAACTTCCAGGTATAAAATCAATAATTGATGAGGATGAAACGCACAGCATGGGGAACATAGTACTATTGTACTAACTTTTACAGTGGTACGTGGTAACTACACGTGTGGTGGTAAGCATCTCACAATGCGTATAATAGTTGTATCACTATAGTATGCCTGGAACTTAGAATCTTGTATGACAACTATACTTCCAATTAAAACCTGTAAAAGGGACGTGGAACTTCAGCATGTTATGAGGCTCTGCCTATTTTTTTGACTTTGAAACACATCTTTAGGATTCTATCTTGGGCCTTCCCACGGCTCCAATATGTGCCTTTTAAATGAACCAGAGCTCATTCCGTGAATGCAACTCCTATATTGCATTGTCAGTTGTCTGACCAATTTAATGTATATCGGTTAACAAGTTTTTGCTTTCCTACAGAAACATTTTGGGTTAAGGTAATTTTCTTGTGTCCCCCTCCCCACATACAGGATAGCATTGACTCACAAGTACTGACATCTGCAGAGAAGCAACTTGAGAAAGTAGACACCAAACCGAGTGTAAATATGAAAAACAATGAGGGAACATAAATAAGCTTTCTGTTTACTGTCATCTCTTCTTTCTTCCTATTACCTCAACCCTTAAAATGATCTCCTTTATCGTAATCAAGTACTTGTGTCGTTAGGTTGCCAGTAATGGATGGATGAATGAGTGAATGCATGCTGGGAACCATGCAGAATTCTGATTTGGGAAGGGATTCAAAAGCTTTATCTTTTGGATAATTCATCTGAAAGATTTCGTAGACTCTAAATGGTGAATGTGGTGGTGGCATTAAACACAGCAAAGGGGGAATGGAAAGTCTTATTTACATTGTTAAAATCCAGTGGGGATTTGGGATGTGGTCAGCCGCAGTCCTAGAGGAAGCACAGGAAGAGATTTGTAACTTTTAATGTTTATTTTATTTATTTTGAGAGAGAGCATGTGAAGGTGGGAGGAGCAGGGAGAGAGAGAGAGAGAGAGAGAGAGAGAGAGAGAGAGAGAGAAAGAGAGAATCCCAGGCAGGCTCCACGCTGTCTGTGCAGACAAGCTGTGAGATCATGACCTGAGCCAAAATCAAGAATCAGAAGTTTACCAACTGAGCTACCCAAATGCCCCAGATCTGTACTTTTTATGTTTATAAATAAATCTATATCACATATACATATTAAGATTTTTTTTGTATAAAGAGGAAAAGGCGGTGAAATGTGACATTTTGTAACATATATTACACTATGATGTGAGATGGAGAGCATTGGCATTGATGTTTCTCGAAGGGGTGAGTTTTGGAAGGTCAGGTGAGCAGTGAGCCCTCCCTGGGATGGGCTTGAGGCTGTTACTCATCTTCTTTCTCTTTCATTTTTTTTTGCATCTGTCAGGGGTTCTCACTGGTCTTTGTTCACTTTTCCTGCTTCTGAAGGGCATGGTGCATGCAGGACTCATTTGCATTCTGGCATGTTGAGGAGAAAAATGTCTGCTTGGGGACAAATGAGGAAATGGCTGGTGGTCTTGCTGGCATTGGAAAGCTGCCTTGTCCACAGCATCTAGTTGCATGTGTGGACTCTCAGGTTCTAGAAGTGAGTTCTTCCACTTTTGTTGTTGTTGCCAAAATGAGGCTAGAAGGCTGGATTGGGAAGCAAAGATTCTTCTGATATTCAAGGCTTCTCCCTTTCTGGTTTTTCTTCTGTCCTCTGTAGGAAGCCAATCTGGTTCCTGTCCTCTTGCTGACCAATACCTAGAATGTTAACAGAATGACTCATGTTCCCAACATCCTGTCCTTGTTCTAGAGAAAGGGAACTGTTTGCCTTTGGAAAACACAAAGCTTACCTCTGTGGAAAACCCCCAAAACAAGCATTGCTTTGACACAGTTCTTCTTAAATGATGTCTTGTGATTTGTTTGGTGTGACTTTTTTAAAAAATGTGAAAGTGTTAGGTCTTTCTGTGTGTGTATTGTGTGCACCAGGCGATGGAGAATTCAAGAACTCTGGATGTGGGAAGGACTTGGGAGACCATCGGGTGCAACTCCCTTTTCTCCCTCTTCTAGAAACAGGCCCAGGTGAAGTAAAGTGATTTGAGGTCAGGAAACTGGTCGGTGATCATCAGGACTGAATACTACCTGAGTCTCCTGCTTCCTGGTTCTGGGCCATGACTTTGTGGTTCGTGGTGGGATTTTGAGTATCTCATTTGCCTCATTAGAGGTTCTGACTACGTAGAATGATCTTGATGTCACTGGGTGTTTACAACTTCATATAATCTAGTAAAACGGTTAAGGATACATGAGATCATATATTAAGTTGTCCCTCAGACAACTTAATAATTGATGGAGGGGATGGAGAGAGATGAGAATTGTCCTGAGGGTTAGGACATTCTGTCACACTTTAGCTTCCAGACAGCCTTTGAGCAAGTCTTCTCTCTTGGGACTGGACTCAGAAAGGTGCTGGATTTGATGATTTTTTGTTGTTGTTGTTTGAAGGTCTGAAACGTAATCTTGTGTTTCTATGAACATAGGTTGTATATCTTTTTTCCCACAGTGAAACAAAACATCTGCAAAGTGGGTAAATGGTTTTTCTTTAATTGCAGTGTGCTAGAACATGGGTTTTATATTATTTACACAGGTGTTGTTTTTCTTATGTTTGTTTTGAGAGAAAGGGTGCATGAGAGGGAGAGAGAAAATCCCAAGCAGGCTCCATGCTGTCAGCACAGAGCTTGATGCGGGGCTAGATCCCACGAACTGTGAGATCGTGACCTGAGCCAAAACTGGGAGTTGGATGCTCAACTGACTGAACCACCCAGCTGCCCCATAGATATTGTTTTTCTTGTCAAAGAGGGGGCTACCTCAGTTCTCAAAGTTACCTGCCGTGTTGACTAGCATTCTGAGAGAGGAGAGGTGTAGTCATGTAGGGCAGAGTTGGGGTTAGAACAGGCAGAAGAACCCTGGGAGAACAGGAGGCAATTAGTGTGGGAGTTATGGACCCATCATGTAATCTCACCCTTCTGGTGTCTTAAATGCTGTGCTTACTCATATTTGGCTGGTGCCGTAAAGACAATGGTGGCACTTCCTTCTGAGCCCACACTATGGTCTTCTAGATGTGGACTTTGATCATGGTACTAGAAACGGTCTGAACGGTGTTGGAGAGTGAATCACAGCTTTTTCCATTATTACCTCCATTTTACAGATGAGAAATTTGAGTCCTAGGGAACGTATGTACTTACCCCAAATCCTGTAGCTAGTGTAGGTGAGATCTCTGACCCACGTCTTTCTGACTTAGGGTTTGTGCTAGTACCTTCCAGGTGCTGTGTGCTGCCTGCCGGATTGTCAGTATTCCATGTGTCATTTGCCTTTTTTTCTTACTGGTTAGGAGTTCAGTTTCTAGCGCCTGGCATAGAACCCTGACAGAAACATTTTTATTAATGATTTAAAGGTAGTGAATGTAATGAACTGAAAGGAAAATGAAAGGCCAAGCCTGCTGAGTTACTCAGACGTATACTGGCTCTGTCAATCTGTAACCTTGGGCAAAAAAGTAACTTCTCCGAGAACCAATTTCGTCGCCTGAAAGAGTAGGGAAACTGGTATTTGCTGCACTGGGCTGTTGGGACATTGAACTTGTTGTGTAGTGCTTAGCCGGAAATAGGTAGTGAGTGGTCGCCATGATACTTAGGTTCATGTTTAAACTAATAAAAACCTGAAAGATTGCTTTGACTTTATTTTATTTATTTATTTTTTTTAGACCTCCTAAGGACAGAACATATCATTTCCCCTAAATGCCTGCTCAGAGTTCTCAGTAATAGGATGGACAGGTCATTGATGGAATTAGAGGGTTAAATGCTATCACATACCTTTTTTTCGTTGCCTCTTTCCTTTTCTTTCCCAAGTCATTTGGGAAGAACTCCTGCAGCCTGATGCCCTGTGGAGTGCTGGCTCCAGCTTGGCAGGCTGACTCCTGGCAGGGCCCCCCTTCAGGGAGCGGGATGGAACTTGTGTGGTGATCTCTCTCTTTTCTTCAAGCCCCTTTGCTCTGTTCACTTTTCTTAGCTCTGTGGAAAAGTTCCCAGAGCTTTACTTCTGCCGAATTGTGGTCCAGTAGCCGGAAGTGGCCATTGCATTAAATGGAGAGAAACCTGCTTCTGCCCTTGTTTTTCAGCACTTTGGGATTGGAAGTTTGGTCTGCCACACTGGTCTGTTGGCTCCTGCTGCTGCTGTCACTGACTACCTCTTCCTTGTGCTCATAAGCCACTAACAGTACCCTTCTCGTGGGTTGGCGTCAGCTCATTCATCAGTTTCATCTAAGGAATAAATCTCGATCTCCTTTTCTTCAATTTCCTGGGAAAAATGGATTTTATAGGTAGACAAAATTTGTCACGGTGATAAGAAATAAGACCAGTCATCAGTGCAGTAGTTGGAACAGCACAGGTACTCAGTCTGTGAGAGAAACTCTAGGTGACTATAGTTGTTGTGGCTCTACAAACACATTCAGTATATTGAGAGACTGAGAGATCTGTCAAGGATGAGAGTTGCGGGGTGCCTGGGTGGCTCAGTCGGTTAAGCCTCTGGCTTCGGCTCAGGTCATGATCTCATGAGTTCGAGCCCCATGTTGGGCTCTGTGCTGACAGCTCAGAGCCTGGGGCCTGCTTCAGATTCTGTCTCCCTCTCTCTCTGCCCCTTCTCCATTCATACTCTGTCTATCTCTCTCTCTCAAAAATAAATAAAACATTAAAAAAAATAAAGGATGACCGATTCAGTAACTTGAGTTGGAATTTTACTGTTCCATCTCTCTGAGTGACCCATGAGGATGGGAAAGTGCCAAGGAATAGCGGTTGGGTGAGTGGATTAGTGTAACTCCTAACTTGGAATAAGGGACATACTGGAAAATTAACAAAGAGCCTTGAATTAGCTGCTGCTTGTAGAATAACGAACGCATGTTGAATAGTTGTGGTCGGTTATGATACATACCACTTGTTTCTGTCTTAAAAGAACTTTAAAAAAAAAAGGCTTTATTTTATTTTTATTTATGCATCTTTGAGTGCACAAGCAGGGAAGAGGGGCAGAGGGAGAGTGAGAGACAATCTTAAGAGGGCTCCATGCTCAGCACGGAGCCGACATGGGGTTTGATCCCGTGACTGAGATCATGACCTGAGCTGAAATCAAGAGTTGGACACTTAACGGACTGAGCCACCCATCACCCCTAAAAAAAAACAAAAAAAACCACTGTAAACAGTGACTCTACCTTGTGTTCATCAGAGCCTAATGTTTGCTTCCATGTTTTTGTTGTGTTACTTTTTGTTGTGTTTTGTTTTGGTTTTTTGGTTGAGCGAATAAGCTTTGCCACTTGGTTCGTAAAGCATCTCTGAATGTCAAGTCTCTGGGAAGTGAGAGTTGAAATGACAGTATCTAGAGCTTCACATTTGCTGGTAAACTGCTGGCTTAGCATTCTTCTCCTATTTGTTTTTTCCAGGCTGTAGACTCTCTCAATCAGAAATAAAATGCAACAATTGTGATTTTTGTGGGTTTTTTTTTTTCTTGAAGTAGTTGGTTCTGACTGTCAGACTTGAGTGAAATGCTCGCTGTGCGTTGATTTCTTTTGTGTGTGTGTATGTGTGTGCATTGATTTCTAAAGCCAATCTTTAGCAGATACCGAAAAAAATTGGGAAATTTATTAGTTCAGAGAAAAGAAGGGTTTGCAGTTGGCTTCATAAAGTTTTCTGTGGCTTTGAGTTGTGAGTCCCGAGCTGTTGTTGGACACTATGCATCCTGTCCCCTCTTATCTCTTCATTTATTTTATTTTTTTAAATATCCATTTCTTTTTGAGAGAGAGAGAGAGTGCAAGAGAGAGAGCATGAGTGGGGGAGGGGCAAAGAGAGAAGGAGACCCAGAATCCAGAATCTGAAGCAGGTTCCAAGCTCTGAACTGTCAGCACAGAGCCAGACATGGGGCTTGAACTCATGAACCGTGAGATCATGACCTGAGCCGAAGTTGGACGCTTAACCGACTGAGCCACCTCTTTGTTTATATAACAGGATACTTAGGTGGTCCAAAGAAATCAAAATATGATCATTCCAGATGATTAACTGTTTTCTGCCCAAATCTAACTGCGTTATGCATGGCTTACAAACATTCCCTCTCCAGGGGCGCCTGGGTGGCTCAGTCGGTTAAGTGTCTTTGGCTCAGGTCATGATCTCACAGCCCATGAGTTCAAGCATTGCTTCGGGTTCTGTGCTGACAGCTCAGAGCCTGGAGCCTGCTTTGGATTGTGTCTCCCTCTCTCTCTGCCCTCTCCCCCGCTCGCACTCTGTCTCTCGGTCTCTCAAAAATAAACAAACAAAAATTTTTTAAAAATTCACTCTCTGTGGAAGATTAGGAAAATGGCAGCTGGCAAAACCAACGTTGTATCAAGGTGATATAGTACCCCTTACTCACTAATTCTTTGTATATAGCAATGTGTTTCTTGAGTGAGGAGATAGGGAAGGTAAAATTGTGGCCCTTGCCATAGACTAAATTATGGTCTGAGAGTTTTAGAAGCTTAAAGAAGAGGCAAAGAGCAAGGAGTGAGTTTTGCCAACTGTGGAGGAAGTGAAGGAGTGTGATGCAGTCATGGGAAAGGGTAGGGGGGTGGAGGGTTTTATTGTCAGTAATGTAAGCTTCCTATTTGATCTTGGATCTGGTTGAATATTAAATGAAGTGGGCGTCTACAGGGCTGCTGACGGTGACTGTGGGTGCCAGAAGGCATGGTGGAGTGGTCAGTTCAGCAGTGATGAAGACCCGGTTTATCACGATGCAGCTGCTGATACTGATTGATGCTTTATCAAGCACTTAGCACATGCCGAGCACTTGTTTGCTTTTCCCCTTTAATCCTCGCACTGACCATTTTCAGATGGTAGTTTAGAGGTGTAAATCATTGGCTCACAATTATGCAGCCAGTTGGAGCTGAGATTTGAAATTGTGATGTAACACTGACCCCCCCCCCCCCATGAAGTCAAGGTTATCAACATAAAGAAGAATTAAACTAGAGGAATATTTCAGAGACAGAAGCCGCAATGTTTAGTAACAAGTGTGTGAACTTGAGGCAAAATAAGGACAGAGATGATTTAAAAATTTTTTTTACATTAATTTATTTTTGAAAGGCAACACAGGTGGGAGAGGGGCAGAGAGAGAAGGAGACAGAATCCGAAGCAGGCTCCAGGCTCTGAGCTGTCAGCGCAGAGCCCAACATGGGGCTCAAACTCACAAACTGCGACATCATGACCTGAGCTGAAGTCAAATGCTTAACTAACTGAGCCACCCAGGTGCCCCAGGAAAAAGATGATTTTTAACATTACAGTTCTGAAGGAAAGGCAAGATCATAGTGCTTGTGATGGGGTATAAAGAGTAAACAACAAAGTTCTGTCTTGGGCATGTTTCTGGACTCCTCTTCCTAGAGAACAGCCTTTTATCAGTGTTAATTTCATCTTCTGGCTTTCAGAAAACAGCTGTCACTCCAAGTGCTTGCTGTCAACATGTAACACAGGTTGTGAACATGCTGCTTTTGTGCCAAACTCCTGTCACATGAAGATGTTGACTGTAGCAGCAGACCAGTCCCCATTGCAGCGGAGCCCAGATTTGTGCATCACACCATCACGTTGTCCTCTGATTTAGCCAGTGATATTACTCGTGTCTCTTTCCTGCTGTGAAGTGATTGTCATGGTTGAGAAGACCCTCCTCTGGAAGGATTGCATTTATTCTAACTTCTCCAGATGAGCCTTTGGTCAGAGTTGATGCTGGGTGGATGCAGCATTCTGGAAGGCATTGTGGGAAGGGCTCCGGCATTCTCAGGCCTGGCTGAGCAACATGTAGCTGATCAGATTTCTCCCTGACTTGGGAACAATGCTGACAAAATCTGGAGTTTGGTATTGTGACTTCGTTAGTGAGTCTGTCAAGGGGCCCAAGCCTGTTTGACCACCGTCCCTCCCCACCATGTCTGTCTGTGCATGGCTGTTTGGATTCACCATGAATCTTTAAATGTTTTTATTTTCTTCATACAAGCTTCGCTGGCTTCACCAGCAAGTATTTTTAATTAGGAGAAACACAGGAAGCCATCAGTTAGTTTGCATTTCCTTTCCTAAGAGACAGTCAGCCAAATATGCAGTCCTGAGAGAATTAGGTACAGGCAATAAGTTTTTGATAAAAGTTGTGAAAAGAGAGAAATTCTGAGAAGGGAAAGTGAAATGATGTTCCCCAATAAAAGACTGAACCAATAGCAGACATAATTGCTTGTGTGTTTGGGTGTGTGTGTCAGTAACGTGGTGAGGGTTTTACACACCATCAGGGGAAGAAGAACGTTGGAAAAATGGCAGATGTTTACTCCAGACAAGAAATCCATCACTTCCTTTAAGAATCTACCCATTGCCCACATTTGCTCATAATATCCATTGATTTAATTGACCAGACTCTCTTCACAGTTAACCCACTTTGGGCTACGTGGGTAAGCCAGCAGGATTATAGTTGAGCTCAGGTACTGGGGCCTGATCATGTGTTCACTTTACCAGCTAGGGCTTGGTGCTTTCCCTGCCCCCAGCTTCACCTCCATTTTACTCCAATGAAATCTCAGCAAATTCCTAGCACTCTGAATGGTGCAGGTTACGTCAGTAACTCTTGGGTAGCTGAGCACATGGTGGTACCCTTTTATTTGATGTCATAAAATAACCTTTGTACCTTTTGGATTCGAGCTTTTAATTGAACTTCTAGCTAATTCCCTGATGAACATTTTAAGTGAGCAGGGGTGTGTGTTAGCCCTAGTGTGTAGCTTGTGTGATCAGGGGAGGTGACCCCGTTGTGGTGGCCTCCACTCCCCAGCTGAGATCATAAAAGCACCCCAAGTGTTATTTGGAAGTCAAATGCTAGGTCACAGTCCTTTTGGGGGTTAAGCTCTTACGATTTCCTACCCAGGGGTTCTTCATCAGCCGGAATGCTAACTAAACTGCCATTTCCTGTACTGTGTTATCACTTATTAAATTTGTTCTTCTTTGTATAACCTGTACAGATGAGGCTGGTTCTTGATCTTCTGTGCTGTCTTTGAGCTCATGGCAAATGGCATTTGGAGCCCTGTGAAGGCTGACCTTGTGTATTGTTTTCATAAGGTAAACAAGGCACAGAAAGAACACCAAAACATAGGCTTTTCCCCAAGGGTAGGAGGGGAAAAGGAAGATAGACAATTTGCAGTTTATATAAGAATCTCATTTGGGTGCCGTTTATAGGAGAGCATTTTCTGATTCTGTCTTCAGTCTTATATCCTACCCTTTCTTTCCTCCATACTTGTTACATAATATATTAGTTTTTTAAGAAAATTACAAGCAAAATTTATGCTAGTCTTCTGTTGAATTGATTTTAACTTTTTCCTGGATTAACCTATTTTTAGAGCTTCTATTAATAAGAGACATAAGTCTTTCTAAAGACAATAAAATTCATTTGGGACAGGGGAAAGGCAGAAAGAATTTTTGGTTCTAGTCTGATACGTATTCTACAACCAGATGGTTAGGTATTCAAAGATTTTTGATCTATCAAGCAGCAATTTTATAACAGGCATTTCTGACAGTTCAGTATTGATGAATATCAAAATAATTAAAGACTCCCATGGAATATTAAGCCTGTCCATTTCCTTCTGTCCTGCTTCCTTCTTCCACATCCATTTCCTGTGTCACCTCTTTCTCATTTCTGTAGTTTGTCCATGCTAATTCAAGTACTGATGTGTTTCTATTCTCCTTTTCTTCCTCCTTGTGCCCCTCTGTGCAGAAGGCAAGACCGATGTTAACTGGTCTTGGTAATGTATTGAAGTTGTTTCCATTTTCAGAGAATGGACGGGAATAGTCTTCATCTCGGTATTTCTTCATCGATAGGTGAAAAGTTTTGTGTATAACACAGCAACCCTTCTCCCTGACAAAAAACTGGAGAGACCTTTTGGTAGGGAAAAATGGAGAAACTTGGATTGACCGAGGCAGAAAGTTACGAGAATACTTGTCTAATAGCTGTGTTAAAGAAAAAATCATTTTTTACAAGTGAAGAAATTTATCTCTTAATATGGTAATGTTAAGGTAAATAGAGGTAAACTGAAATGGGCATTTATTTTCATAATCTGTCTCAACCAGATGATCAAACATTTCTATTGCCATTCGTTTGAACCATATGAATCTGCCATTGTTACAGGTCAAAAATAGTTGAATAACAGGAATCTCATGTGGTTCAACCCAACAAACCTGATGAGGAAATGGAGACCCAGGAGGGTTAATCAGCTACCGCTTGTACCCTCCCAACTTTCTGTCCTTGAGCTCCGTAAGCAGTCAAAGTTCATTTGATTCTCTTCCTTTCTTTTTCCTCCTTCCTTCCTTTCCTTGAAGAATTAACAGATATAAAGGAATAAAGGATATCTTTGTAGGAGAGACTGTTGGAAAGTCAAAGTGACTGATATATTGGAGGGTGAGCGGCAGCAACAAAAACTACCTCTCAACACTAGGACGATAATTACACCAACATTTAAAGGCAAGGATACAATGGAGCCAGCCTCTATAGAAATGAGTGTATTTAGTCACTGGTCATTTTGTTGGATTGTCTGAGCCACATCATGTTGTCCTTGAGGAGCACGGATTGTGCTATTTTTCATTGCATTCTTGACATGCTTAAAACAAGGCTGCTACAATCTACTGTAGTTGATTGATGCCGGGAACGGGAACGTTTGCTGCACCTAACAATAGCCCTTCTCCATGAAACACTCCATTGATACTTTTAGAACTCATTACTGCTAACCAAACAGTAGTGGTTTTATTACTGTACTAACGGAGCCTGGTACTTGGAGGCTGGGACTTGGGGGGAGGGGTGAGGGCAGGACAAGGAATGTGGGCAGGGAAAAAGGACCCCTTTCCATGATTGGTAGTGTCCCCCAGAAAAGTTGTCAGGCAGGTTCCAATAACACAATGTGATAATTTAGATACAATGAAAGAATTAATATGCATGTGCAAGGATGCACTAAATGAATTATTCCTAGCTGGGAGGAACAAGGGCTCTCCTCAGTAAAGAGTCAGCAAGACAGCAGAGTTTTCTATGGCCTTTCCAATAAAGTGATTTGCTTTCTTAAACAGTGCATGGAGGCAGACAAATGAGTTGTGAAAGATAGAGATACTGATGCACACAGGATTGTGCTTGAATTGGCAGGCTCCTCGTTGTGGGCACCAAGACAGACCCAAGTGACAACTTTTAGCCTCTTTTCGTATTTTTTGTAATGTACTTGCGTCTCTCCTTCTTTCCTTTGTTTTTATCTGTTATTCTAATTGAAGTAGTTTATTCATTTACCTTTCGTGAGGTTACTTATATTTGAGGTTTTATCTACCATCTTACAATTTGTTTTCTATGTAACCTGTTTTATGTTCTTTTCTCTCCTTGACTTTTTTTGGATTAAGCAAAAAATTGTGGTTCCATCTTTCCTGGTTATTGACTTACTAATTCTTTTCCTTTTTTTTTTTTTTTTTTTTTCCATGGTTATCTCCAGGAGTACAGGATGTATCTTTGACTGCAGTCTAATACAGACTTTTCTTTTCTTTGTTTTCATACTGCTTGTATTTGGACAAGTTCATGGTTTTTAACGAACCTAACTGGCAGTAGAATAATTATGTCCATATTTCCTGCTTGAATCCCTCCCACAGGAACTGTTATTTACTGAAATTGCTTATAGTAACTCTCATTAAAGCTCTCGTCCAGTGTCACCTGCCCTTGGAGATGCTCCAAGTGGATGTCCCCACTGCTGACTTGTTGGCTCTCTGGAATAAATACGGAAGCTTTCTAGTGTCCCCATGAAGACTCTCAGCTCTTCAACAACAAGGATGTTACTATCCCTTGTGCCATGACATCCGGTGCACAGCAGTCCATCAGGGGAAATCTGAATAACCAGGCTCACTTAAGCCAGATACTAGGGCCCACCTTAGAGTCAGGGTGCATGCTGGAGGGCTTTAGCCCATTTTAGTAAGCTCTAAAGTTAGAGCTCTACCAGTTGCCGCCAGTCTCTTCTAGCTGTTTCAGTTGAATCAAGGTGGTCATTGGCTTTCTTATCTCTGGTCATTCTGTTCCATGCACACGTTAACTTTCAGCCGTGGTCACTCACTGGTGGCCACCTGTAATGCTATTAAAATTTTTTTATGAAGTGACAGAACCCTTGAGTATCTATTTGCTGCCATTCCAGGGAAATATGAGGAAAGTGCATGAAAATAATGTATAGAAGGATCCTTAAGTTTCTCTGGGACTTGTTGAGATTTGTGTGCCCGAAGCGTATAAATATGATAAAATCCCAATACACAGTATCTCCCCACAGAGTCTTCTGTGTGTAGGCCACTAATATTTAGGTCATTTTAAGCTGTAATGAAGAAAACCCTTAGTAGAGGTGTAAGCCTTGTCTTCTGGTGCAGCTTTATGTCAGGTCTGTTATGTAATTGGTTTTCTTTAATAATCCCAGAGATGACTATATATAATATATATGAGTATCCACTTCTCAATGACAGAAGGCTTTTTTGAATCATGCAGGTTCTTTGCTTGGAGACAGTATACTCTCTGCAGAAACAGTTGGATTTGTCAAAATCTAAGTTCCCCATCCAGCTTTCCTAGTTTTTGAGTACCTGTGAATAAGCTGTATTCTTTCTTACCTGTGCAGTAGGGATAATACTCAGCTTATTTCATAGGCTTCTTATAAGTCTAAAGTTCTATATTGGTTCCTAAAAGCAGTTTTAAACACTGTGAGTCACTCTGTAAATGGGTTTTGTGCATTTTCTCCCACTAGGTGTTTTCCATTTGGACAACTTAGAATATAGGCACACTTCAATAGAGCTTGCTCACGTTTATTTTTGAAGTGGGTGGTGGAACATTGAAACCATTAACCAATACTGAGTTTAAGAGAATCTCTTTCTCCCTTTTTTTCTTTTTTAATGTTTATTTTTGAGAGAGAGAGTAAGAGTGGGGGAAGGGCAGAGAGAGAGAGAGGGAGACACAAAATCTGAAGCAGGCTTCAGGCTCTGAGCTGTTAGTACAGAGCCTGATGCAGGGCTCGAACTCATGAATGGTGAGATCATGACCTGAGCTGAAGCCGGACACTCAACTGACTGAGCCACCCAGGCGCCCCTGTCTCTCACTCAGCATAATTATGCTATACTTGGTAGCTTCTCCAAGGACATTAAGTTTGTTCCAATTTGGGGCTCCATGATATATAATAGAAGTCAGAAGGGAGAGTTATTCTGCTGCCTTTAAGCACTGTAAACTTTCAGAGAGGAGTTTTCTCAAGATAAATTAGCAATAAGTTGTTTCCTTAGACAAAGGCACCCGGTTGATGTGAATTGACTCTCCAGAGAAATATTTACCACGGCTTCTTCTGCCAAAGCGAATGTGGTCACCAGGGGCAACAATATCCAGACAAGTGCAAGCCCTGAATTCAGATGCTTCTTCATGGGGCTGCCAGCTGGTCTGAAATTTGGAGTGCAGGAAATGGATGAGCAGTGTTGGCTTCCCTGGGTATTGGAAAAACCCTGTTTATTGGAGCATCTGCTAAGCATGGATGGAGGAAAACTCCTTGAGAGACTAGTAAGTAGAGGGATTGTTGTATAGACATACTGCTCAGACTGTTTCGTAGGAAACTTTTTTTTAGTGTTTATTTTTGAGAGAGAGAGAGAGACCAAGCACAAGTAGGGGAGGGGCATAGAGAGAGAGAGACAGACAGACAGAATCAGAAGTAGGCTCCAGGCTCTGAGCCCTCCACACAGTGCCCGACGTGGGGCTCAAACTCACGAACGGTGAGATCGTGACTTGAGTTGAAGTTGGATGCTTAATGGACTGACAGACGCCCCCAGAGCTGTTCTCTTATCAGGATCCTAGGAGGGCTGGAGAGGGGTGGTGGGGGAGAGAAGGGCATCTCTCGGAAGAGGGAATTTGGGGGACTTACCACATTTCTGGAATTGACTTGGAGGAGTGATGTTCATTTCTTTTTTCAGAGCAAGATGAGTAGATAGTGACAGTAACTAGTGGCTAGCATTTTTAAAATTTTTTTTAATGTTTATTTATTTTTGAGACAGAGAGACAGAGCATAAATGGGGGAGGGGCAGAGAGAGAGGGAGACACAGAATCGGAAGCAGGCTCTGAGCTGTCAGCCCAGAGCCCGACACGAGGCTCGAACTCACAGACTGCGAGATCGTGACCTGAGCTGAAGTCGGACGCTTAACCGACTGAGCCACCCAGGCGCCCCTAGTGGCTAGTATTTTTGTGTACAACTTTTATGAGGAATGTGAACCCATCTTGTAATTTCTGTAAGAAACTGCATCATTGTTTAGCCCTCACTGTAGGGAGTTGGCTACGTGTTTGGCCCAGCTTCTGTGAAATCACACGGGTTTCAGACAGATGAAGCGACAGACCACTTCTTCCCCCCTCTCAGCTGCAGCCTTTACAAACGTAGCGCAGTTGGAAGTGCCTGAATCCAGAGCTGTCCGTGCTGTCCTCTAGCCAAACCAACACTGTGACACTTCTGTGATTGGGAGGAGACTTTCAATGAGATTAGATTTTAGTTGCTATATTTAACATTTAATTATACTCTATCGGGATAAGTTTTAATTTCTCAAGCGTTACAGCCAAAGCACGAAAAAAATGGGTCAAGTAAGCCAACAGAATTAAAAAAAAAAAAATTCTGGGATCCATTGTATCTCAGGTAATTAATTAGAGCAGCGTGTGGTTATTGACATGTGTGAATGTTTCACGATCTAGAAAAATAGTCCCATTATCTCCTCGATTGAGAGTCTGCTTTTGAAAGGACTTGAAATAATGAGATTCAGGTACGAGTTGTCCTCTGTGAGTATCTGCAGTGAATTCCAATTCTGTGTTGATTTCCCCGTTGCTAGTTTCCATGTTTCCCTGGTCTCACTGGGGAGTATAGAGTTGCCCAAGCAAACATAAGGTAGCATGGACAAATCTGACATGTGCTAGGTTCCCCAAGTTAAATGGAAAATATATGCGTTTATCTGGAATCCAGATGATACAGGTCCCTTTTCTGCCCCTTGGGGGCCTGTGATTGAGAGGTGACTTCTTGAGGTTTGTATTGTACTTGGGTTTGTAGTCTCCAGATAAAAAACGTCAAGGTTATGGCTTAACCAGAAGATTTTGGGAGTTCTTTGAGTGGCATGGACACACACAGAAAATCCCTTGGCTTTCTGTCAGCTGAATCTGCTGACTGGTTAGGCTCTTGGGGCAGGGGAGCAGCCTTGCTGTTGGTCGGTACTGTGTGCTGACGGTGGGGCCCAGAGGGTTTGGGGTGATAGTCTAGGGCTTTGGGGGTGTTGGATGTGCAGACACACAGGTATTCCTGTGATCTGTGCACATATATTCAAGATAGGACCTTGGGGCTTAGAATTGAGGGGGTGGCTTTTAAGACAGAAAAGAGAAGAAGGAAAACAGGTCAGCACATGAGGTGTCTTCTCCTTTGCTCTGTTACCGTCTTCGTTGGTGGCTCCAACCTATAACCTGGCCTTCCATGTGCCTCACTGAGTTAGTGCTAAACTCTCACTGACCCTGAACTGTTAGTTTGACCTGCTCCATGTGCTTCTCTGTGCACCAGTGAGGGTATGAGTTGATGCACCGGTTTTAAAAATTATAGCAGCTCTTGGCACAGTTGGAACCCAGAAAAGTCACTCGTTATTCTATTACCTTTCACATGGTAATTTCCTTTTCTCTTAATTTATGTACATAGAATTTTTTTTGCCACATTTATTCTTTTAATTGTGGTAAAATAAGGATTTTGCCATTTTAAGCATTTTTAGGTATACACTTCAGTGGTATTTAGTACATTCACATTGTTCAGTCATCACCACTGTCTATCTCTAGGACTTTATGGCTCAATTTGAAACTCTCTCTGCATTAAGAAACACCTTCCCAACCCACTTCCCTCCAGCCCCTGGTAACCTGTATGCTACTTCTCAGTCTCCCTGAGAAAACTGAAAATTTGCCTATTCTGGGCACCTCATATAAGTGGAATATGTCCTTTTGTGTCTGGCTTTACTCAGCATCATATCTTTAAGGTTCATCCATGTGGTAGTTTATATCAGAATTGCATTTTTTTTTTTAAAGGCTGAATGATATTTCATTGTATGTAGAGGCCACATTTTGTTCATCTATTGATAGACATTTGGGATGCTATTACCTTTTAGTGTTGTGAATAATGCTGTTGTAAACATTGGTGTGGACGTGTCTTCGTTTCTGCTTTCAACTCTTCTGGAAATGTACCTAGAAATGGAATTGTTGGATCACATGGTAATTCTGTGATTAACTTTGCACAGTGGCTGCACCATTTTATATTCTCATCAGCAGTGCACCGGGGTTCTGATTTCTTCATGTCCTTGCCATAACTAGTTATTTTCTGTGTGTGTGTGTGTGTGTGTGTGTGTGTGTGTGTGTGCGCGCGCGCGCGCGCGCGTGTGTTTTAAATAATAGCTATCCTAGTAAGTGTGAAATGATCGCATTGTGATTTTGATTTGCATGTGTGCATAGATTTAAAAAAGTGTTTAAACAGAGCATACTTGTCTTGTGTCCTTGCTCAGTTAATATTTTATCATGTTCTCTTTTGCCTTTAGAATGACGTTTTTAATCCTGTCTCTCTGGGATTCATGTTGAAGTTGAAGTTTCTCTGAAGAATTAGATTTTGATCCAAGAAGGCATATGAGGCCTTTGCTACAGACAAGAAAAGGACGGAGTAAAACAGTGTGTAGATGCCCCTGAGAATATCCCAGCAGGAAACTGTAGGGCTTTCAGTGCCCATTTTGGGCCTCTGAAGTACTTCACAGTGAACATGTGTGTTGGATGTTCCAGAGTATGGGCAAGAGTCTGGTTGCAAGAGGCAAGTTTCTGGTTAGACTAAATGGATTAGACCAAGGCCCCGCCAGGCAACAGAGACAGAGCAGAATCATCCAATTTATCATCCTTTCTCCAAGGCTGAGAGGCTACTAAGTACTTTGGGAAAACTTTGAAGATGTAGGGAAAGCTTGAGGATAATTGAAAAACATGTCCCCTGCAGGCCAGTTTGTTAAAAGCCCAATTTTACCAAGAGGCTAAGGCAGTGATTAACAAAGCCTTTGAAAAAGAATCTTAAAATACCCCATTAGGAGAGATGACAGGGTATGGTTATAAACGCCAGAGTATTTAAAAGGGAATAATCCTGCAAAAATGAGTGCTTTGTGCGAAGAGTAATTTGGTCACCAAAAATTATAGAAACTTTCAGAAGATACTGAGAATGGCTTATAAGCAAAAGAGAACTTGGTAGAACTGACTTGAAACATGCTTACTGTGGAGCTTCATTTGTAAACATGATTGTTAAGACTAAAGCTGAATATTACTTTAAAATGGTAGTAGGAAAACACCCATACCTCTTTCCTAGGGACGACTTTTTAACTTGTAGTTTTGGAAAGAAGCATCTATTTGTGAGTATTGTCTGGGGTGGGGGAGGGAACACCAAAAAACCAAAAGAACAACCATTAATCAGGTCCCTCCCAGAGAATGGAGATGTGTCCTATGAGGCAAAAGTGACCAGGACCACACATAAGCCTGGGTCATTAGGCATCAATGGTGAGCTCATCCATGCTTCAGGAAGGAGCTGATTAACCATCTCTGAGTCCAAAAATTGCTAGCCAGACACAGTCTACTCTGAGCTGCATGGTCATTCCAGCTGACTGGGTAGAGATTTGCAGATGAGAGCAAAGAGAGGAGTGAATTGAATGGACCCGAGGGACTTTATCCACATCTGTGGAATCCAGCTTCATGGAGGGGTTACAGGGGTAGCTTCCTTGAAGACAATCCCTCTGTAAAGATACTTAGAAACACCGTGGTGAAAGGAATTTGACCAGGTTCCACTCTGCATCTCAGTTGTAGAGGAACGATGAACACAAGATTAGTGATAGCAGACCTGGGTTCCGGATGTGGGTTTGCCTGTTGTTTGCCTGAGATGTCTACTGTTGGATGATTAGTCATTCTGGAAGGTTTGTAGGCAACTGTCGGATGCATCACACGTGTGGGAACATTTTGGAATGGTAGAATACTGTAAGCATTGTTACTAGTGGGTCAAATAGTAAAACTGATAGGGAAGAGTAACTCCTCTGTCCTGCTCTGTCCTTAACTCATTTCCCCCTTTGCTATTACTTAGGGTTCTCTAATCAGTGGATGGAAAGCCCCCATTTAAAGTCTTTGGCTCTGAAGACCTCAGAATTGAATGAATGACTTCAGAGTTGGAAAAATAAATGATTGGCCTAATGTGGACCTTCTGGCGGTTTGCCTAATCCCAAAGCCAGTAACGTGAGGTACTTCACCTAGAGGAAAAATTAGTTGTCTTTCTTTTTCTGTGACAATGTTAAGGTTGCAGGTCAATACTAATGTGTCTGGGAAGCTTAGGAACAATTCTGAAATGTAGGTTTCCGCGCACTGGCCCTGCAAAGAGGACGCGTGTTGGAGTGGCCACTTAGTTTGTAAAATCTACAAACATGGCCAAGAGTAAATAGTTGATATGTTCAGACTCCCTCAACTCTTCCACATAGGGTTTCCTCCAAGTGCTTATCAAGGGACCCTGAATTCAGCTAGCAACTTATAGAAATGTAAGAGGACTCAATTCTCAAGCATGCTTTCCCGTTGTGAATCTCAGCTTCTGTGGAGCTCATTTCCTTTTGTACTGAGTAAAGTGCAGTACAGAGAGAGTACCAGGGATTGATGTTGTAGGAATAATCTGTGATATCTTCATTTACATGTGTTCTGTTTAAATATAATTGCAACGTAATTGCTAAATACAGCGCTACTGTGTTTGAGCATCTATCACGCACCAAAGTACTAGGTGCTTGACATTTCCTGTTTCCATTCCTGAGTAACACCTACAAGGTAGGTGGTTTTCCTGATGAAGAAACTGGCTTGGACAAGTCCTATGAAACTGTTCTGGGCCACTGGTTGGGTTTGAAGTGAAATTTGCTTTGCAAACCTCACAATTCCTGAGTTGGTTAAGTCCTGTGCTGCCTCCCATATTTAGCGGAATAGGCTTAAGAAATTCAGGAAAAGTACTTTCTTGTTGAGGCATGTTTTCTTAGTCACAAGTGCTTAAATTGTCTTGTGCGTGCATGAAACATTGTTCCCGGATGCTGAAATCTTCCTAGGGATTCTCTTGTTCCCATGTTTTACCAGTTGTTTAAGTCATGGATACCGGGTATGAGGAAATCACATGTGTTTACGATGCCTTGCAAAGAGGCGCCAGGAAGAGGGGTTTGCATCTTGGATTCTCGTCCCAACCTAGCTTAGAATTTTGATTTTCATTATTTTGACTAAATAGTTGATTGAGTTAGGCTGATCGGTGGTTGTCTCAATTTTTTTTAATGCTTTACTGAGGTATTACTTTTGCCACAACTCCCTCATTTTGATGTGTGTTAATGCTTCTGTAGTAGATTTACAGAGTTGTGCCAGCATCACCACAGTCTAATTTTAGAACATTCCTGTTGCCCCCAAGAGAAATTTTGCTCTAGTTAACCAGTCTTTTAAGTGCTTCTTTATGGCATTATCCTCTGATTTGATAACAGGCTTTTTAGCTGATGGTGAAGAGGAAGAAAACATTTTGTTTGAATTTTATCAAACATATAATACAGTATTCATGTCAGGCACTGTTCTGAGTGCTTTGTGAAGATTAACTCACTTAATTTATTGATTCCTCATAACAGCCTTTGAGGTAGGTACTCTTATTATATGAAGAGATATATAGAGAAGTGATATATCCTGACTAGTGGTGCAGTGCCAGTCATGGTAGACTCAGGAATCAGAACACGTCACTCTCAGTGTTCTAAAGCACCCACGAAATGGGAAAGAGTGGGGGAAGCAGTAGTTAGCCAGATGTGTGAAGTGAGTCAGAAGGAGTAAGCTAGTAGTGTGCAGGAAAGATTCCGGGTCTTGAGTGAAGCCCTGCTCTTGGATGCCTTAGTTACGTGTTAAATAAGTTCTGACAAGTCCGTCCTGGTAGTCTGCACGGCACTTCTTGTCAATCCAGGATTCATTGCTATGTTCACTCTGCCTTCTGCCTTGGTGTTCTAGGAAGAGAAACATGCTTTCGTGGACTTATTTTGGTTTATATATTAGGCACCAAAGAGGTAGACTGTCGGACTAGAGGTCCCTTACCTGAGAGGGGTATGTGTTTCGGTGGGGAGGATGGGGGCTGTGTTCTGGTCAAAAGGTCCTTGGCAAGGATCTGAGAAGCCTGACCTGGAATGGTCTGTGACAGGAACTGGGCACAGTCCATTGCCCTGTGTCCTGTCCTTAGACTGGCCCCATTCTTATCGTGTACCTGGTTGTATCATGGCTTTGGGGGTCTTCCCATTAAACTTGTTTGCTTTGAAGCCTGGGACCTTGTCTTTGTTTAGCGAGATGGTCTCTTGTTCTCTCAGGGCACTAGAATTCTGGAGAGGCAAACCCATAAGGATGGTACAGTGCTTGAGTTCAGCTGCCCACCAAAAATTTCTTGGGAATCTGGAAAATGCGAGCCATGGTGGTAATTCCATCTTAGCTTTGAAGGGGAAAGCTGTCACTCTAGTTTTTGCTTAGCATTTCTTTCTGTCCTTAGTGCACAGGAAGGTGGTAAAATATTGAAGTAGTATGAATGAGACCATGCCCCTCCCATACGAGATAAGTGTTCACATTTATATTTAGTAAATATTGATTAGTGGATTTTGTGGGAGGAAAATCTGACTATTGATGATTAATCTGTAATATACATGGGATTCAGTAATTGATGTATTGGCTCATTTCAAATATCCTGGCTTCATGGTTTTTTTCAGACCTACCATCCTTTTATTCTGCCAGGTTGTGGCCCATATCTTGCTTCTGGCAAATTATCATCCCGTTGAAGTTATCTGAACTTACTGAAGATCACAGGAGGGTGCCCAAGAGGGAATCCGACAGTCCGTGGAATGCAGGGCAATCTGTCAGAACTGTTTGGATGTATTAAAAATTAGAAAATTGCTGAATTTGAAACGTCACTGCTTTTTTCTTTCTTGCATGAACTTGTGTGGATTTGTTTTGGACTACAGACGTTAAAAGCAAAACTCAGACATAGGATCTATACTGACTGAGGCCCAGTGAGAACTTATGCCTTTAATAATTTATTTTGATCAGTTTTCAAAAAAATTTTTAATACTTATTTATTTTTGAGAGAGAGAGAGAGCACAGAGGGGAAGGGACAGAGAGAGAGAGAGAGAGAGAGAGAGAGAGAGAGAGACAGAATCCGCAGCAGGCTCCCGACTCTGAGCTGTCAGCACAGAGCTCGACAGGGGGCTCGAACCCTCGAACCATGATATCATGACCTGAGCTGAAGCTGGATGCTTAACCGACTGAGCCACCCAGGTGCCCATATATTGATGAGTTTTATAAGTAGAACAACAGCAACAGTATTTGGGTACCTCTTTTGAGTGGGAGATGCTAAGAATATATGAAATGTAACAAAACCATTTCTCCTGATCTAATGAGTATAATGTAGCTTCTCTGTCTTGCATTAATCAGCTTCTTTCTGTTGGAGTCCTGGATGAGGTGTCAAGCTTAGTCTCTACTTGTAGAGATTAAGTAACTGATGATGACCTGACCTGGTAAACAGCCCTTTCATCTGGATTTTGCAGCTTCTGCTTAGAGAGTGGTGGGATGCCATCCATGGTATTAGCTCAGGGTTAGTGTAGTTTTAGAGTCTGGATTGTTAAACTTTCTTAGTCTTCTCTGTGTGGACGGGGTGAGGGGTTGGGGTGGGAAGGAGATGGGGATGATTGGCCCTCTGCATGCCTTGTGGCTCTCAGTGGGTTTCTATTAGAACCACATTTGATCCAATGTTTGCTATAATCTTCAAGTGCTAGATGTTAAGTCTTGGCTTGACCTGTGAAACAGCAGAGCTGAACTTTGGGAACCAGAAAAGGGAGGATTCAGGAATTTGAAAGACCTCTTTTCACCAGATGATGTGGATTGGGTGATGGGTAGCTCTTTCGGGGACTCAGGACTGAGACTCCAGGCTTTGACCTTTTGCATCTGCCCATGAGTGAAATACTTGTTTTTGTCCTTTATTTTTTAAGGGACATTCTTTGGCAAATAGAATGGATCAGGTGTCCAGGTTAAGAGACTTTCTTGGCATTTGCCCCTACATAGGTGCACTTTCCAGTAGTGCAAAAGGCCAATATAAGCTTAAATTCAACTCCTGCTTTCTTTGGATGTTTCCTTAGCTTTGTGTGACACATGGTCATGCCAATTAGTGTAAAGACCCCTAATGTTCTGACTTGTGCAGTGGTATTAGGTACCTCATGGATTGACATGTGGCTTAAATTAGATGAAACTAAAGCACTGATGATAGTTTTTGTTATTTGGTAGTCCCATAATTATTTCCTCCTGCCACATTCCTACAAAAGACTATTCACTGCATTTTCTACCTCTTGATTTTCGTGGACCTACATTTCTGTGTACCCAGCTCATTCTGTCACATGGTCTCACACTGCCTTGCTCAATAACCTGACTGCTTCACATATGTGTGTGTAAATATTTACATTTGTAAAATATCTTTCCAAATTTGTAGAGTTCAGGAATCCGGCCATTCCTTTCTGCCTCCTGCAGGGTCTGGTACAACAGGCATCGGCCAGACACCTACAAGGAACATTGATCAAAGACGTGTTGGTGCGATTGGTGCTGAGTCTCTAATGTTTATTCACTTTTAACCTTTCAGGTGTGTCCCCCCCCCCCTTGTAAATTAGAAGAGGTTTTCAAGCTGTAAGGAACTTTAAGCAAATCAAGTGCAATGTGCTTATTTTACATATGTACGCATGGAAGCCTAGAATAGTTTAGTCAGTTTTATAACATCCGGTAAGGAGTTAGATGAAGTGAGCAGTCCATTTTCCTGCTTAATTTTCTGCCACTTCTTCAAAATCCAATATGGAGTTTTATAATAAAGCCAAGGACACCGGCCTGTGAGATCTTACTTCCTAGATGATGATGCCATATGCTACCTCAACAGTGGATCGGAGACAGAACTACTTGGGATTAAGTAACTGCACGGTTTCCCTCTGTTCTGTGCTGTTGATTAATGCTAAATCGGACTTAAAGATTCCCGCTGCATGTGTTGAAAGTGTTGGTAAAATCTCTATAAATGACAGGTAGAATTTTTACTTATTACATATTTGTCTTACAGCTCTTAAATTCCTTGGCTTAATTGCCAGACAAAAACCAGAACTAAAAAATGATCAGGAATGCTTCTTATATTTGTACTACTTCTATTCTTTTTTAATAATTGAAGTAAAATAACAAAAGTGCTTTATCTTAATATGCCAGAACCAGTTAGAGTTTAAGTCCCATTTATACCAAGTATTTTATTGTGAAACACGTCCCCTAGTTACACCTGAATGGAGTTCTCGTTAGGTGATGTCTGTAATGTTGGGAAGAGCTAGGAATCCCCCCTTAGGCTGAACATTCCAAGAAACACATTGTGTGATCTTTGACAGAATATGCAGAGCAGTTCGCAAGACATTTTAGCGATGTTTTTTGGAGGATTCTGAGTTGATTGGTTGGACATACCCTCAATTAACGTTTGGTTATACATTATGGAAGATGTATGGTAGGGGCCTGTCATGTCTGGGATGATGAAGGTGGGTTTTTTAAATTTTTTTATTTTTTTTCGTTTTTTTGTTTTTTTTAAATCCCTCATTGCCACCATGGAAAATTATTAAAGAGTTATGGCATCTGAGTAAATGGAGATGGGAGATAGAGAGGAAGGGAATAAGGAAAAGAAGTTCAGGGTGTTTTAGGCCACAGTGGACCTTGAGCTGTGTGAGTCATGGGGTACTTATTTTCATAGCTGTCTGTGGCTGAAACCCCACCAGAATAGCTGTAGGTGTTAGGAATAACAGTCTAGCAGGGTATTTGTGTATTGAGAAGACCTTTATTAGTGCTGCTAGTGGCACAGACAAGCAGCCAGTGGAAAGACACACAGACAGCAGTGCCTTCAGTGTCTCGTATCACTTATTTTATTCACCTTTAGCTCCAAAGGCAGTGTTACTGTACCTCTGAGTGCTCAAGAATTGTTTGTGTAATCCTTGGAAATGCAACCCTCATTTCATCAAATAACAGGACGAACACATACTCAGCCTTGATGTGAAATGTGTTTTTTTGATCATCAGTGAAGACACTCTAGTTCTGATTTCATTGGTCTGAGGTGTGGGACAAAGAGACTGGATTTATTTATTTTTTTTAAAGCTCCCCAGATGACTTCGATAGGCAGCTGAGGTTGAGATGTGTCTTTCTTAGAAGACACGAAGAGGCTTACAGAGCAATGATATATTTTACCTATGCTCGTTGCTTGACAGTTTCAGAAAGGCTGTGTATAGCCTATTGCTATTGTTAATTTGAGTTACCATAAGGAAATAAACTTAAAGGTTGAGTTTATCACCTGTTCACATTTAGATGACTCCAAGAAACCTAGAAGGTATTTGTATGAAAAGTAAATTTTTAAGCACAACTGAACCATCTGAGGAAACAAATAGTCAAGTGCTTACAGCATACAGGGCCTGCTCTCTGTGTGCTGGTCCCCAGCTCTTCACTGCCCCCCCCCCCTCCCGTCCAGGCAGGTGGCTCATGTAATAGCAGACCTGGTGTTTTGTATTCCCAAACCTTCAGTGGACCTTTTCCTACCCCATAGGAGAGGATCATGCCAATCTGGTTTGTTTCTCCTAGTCTGATGTTGGAATGATTGGGAACAGGAAATGATTCTGATTAGGCCCCAAACAAGCATAAAATGAAAACCAGTGCTCTAACCACGAACTTCTAAAATAAATTATGCAGAAGAATAAAGACAAGCAGGAAAAAGTTAGTTTAAAATCATTTGTTGTTTCACCTTCTATATCTTTTCTTTCCTTCCTTTTCTTCCTTCTAGCAACATAACATCTCTCTTAAAAGGAGATTAAAACTTTCAAAGTAATGTGTGCAGTGAAAACGTGTCAAAAGGTAGAAGATGAAAAATAAGACTTTTACCCTCTTGATGTGTTTTCGAAATGCAAATTCCATTCCCCAGTATAACTAGGTAATCTCTGAAGTTTTTTTTATAAATCAGAGTTTTAGATTTTAGAGCAGGGCCCCTGGGACCAAATATGTGGATTGTATATAGGTTACACTATGGATAACTCCCTGTGGTGTTGGGTGGTGTATACCCCCCCGGCCATATGATATGCTTGCTCTTTATAGAGTATACATACATTGCCTTCAGAGCAAAATGAAGTAGAATTGTACTTAATGTACTGTCCTGTCTCTTGTCTTTTTCACTTAATAGCGTATAATGGAAACTTTGCCTTTGTTTTTATTCATTTAAAAATTTTTAAAAGATGTTTATTTTTGAGACAGAGCATGAGCAGGGAAGGGGCAGAGAGAGAGGGAGACAGAGAATCTGAAGCAAGCTCCAGGCTCTGAGCTGTCAGCACAGAGCCCGATGCGGGGCTCAAACTCACGAACCATGAGATCATGACCTGAGCCGAAGTTGGACACTTAACCGACTCAGCCATCTAGTAAGAGTATTACTCTATTGTCATGTTGCCAAATTATTCTTTAAAAGGTACTGATTTACATTCCTATCAGTGTGTGCAAGTACTTGCTTACTTGTTTCCCCCGTTCTCACCAACTTTGCAAAAATGTTTGCCTGGTGTTTGGTAAAATGTTTATTTCAAAAATGTTTTTAAGTGACTCCTATGTGCTAGGTTTTGTGTTTGGTGCTCGAAGACCATAGTAAATTGCAGGCCTGGTTCCTGATGTTATAGAAGTTCAGGGTTTATATAAGTGAGGGACAAAAAGTAAGCAAATCACAATTTACAATTACTTTGTGTATAAATTTATCATGGAAACAAAGGGGCAACTGTAATAATCTGTTATGGTTTAATTTAAAGCTTAAAATGCCACAGAAATAGGCCTTGTTGCTGCAGTGTTTTTCTTCTCCTTTGTAATACATTTTCTGTTTGATTTCTTGTTGTATCTTCTAAGTAATCTATGTCTAGAATTCAAGAGCCTTTTCCTTTCACTCCAGATGCATTAAATATACAGTGGATGCCAACTCTTCAGCCTCTCCTTTCAGAACATTTCTGAAATGATACCATTTTTCTTTTTTAGGGGCCTACTGTACAGTGCATTGTGAAGATGAGAAAGTTCTAGTAATTTGAAGTAAGAGTTGATAGAAAACCTTGTGTTTTAAATAAATTGTGTTTTATAATTCTGTAATGTGCTTATTGGTCTCAAATAATCGGTGACTTTGGATAGAAATAGCTTAGGTTGTGGGATAGCAAGAGTTCCTAGTTTTTACTGTGTGTCATATACACCTTAGTGCAATGTCTGATGTCCTTTTTCTGGTCTGTCTAGAGCTTTGCCTAACATTGTTGCATGAAAATGCTTAAAGCCTGAGGCTTTGTGCAGTATCCATCCAGATGTGCCCACGTAGGGCTATTCCCTCTTGGGCTGATGCCCTTGCCTTAAATTGTGTGTAAACCTCTGCTTCCTTATTACTAGAGTCTGGTTCAGGGCCTCCTCTCAGAACTGGAGCATGAATTGGCAATAAATGTCCTGCCTGTAGCGATTTATTTTTCTTTTCTACACCGTTTCAGAGATAGAAATTTTCTTGAAATTTGAAGGGAGAAAAGACTAAAAGCCTAACATTTCAATTTGCCAGCTATTGCTGACTCGTAATAAAGCACTGCTGTCAAATTAGTGTGGTTAGTGTTTGTGAACACATCCCTTAAATGACCCACTTCTCTCACTTCCTTCCTGTCGAATGCTCTTTGTAGTTCCCATCTTCAAGTTGCTTTCCATTTTGGTGGAATTCTTTCACTTTTAACTTCTAAGTTTTTTTAAGAACTTGATCTTCTCAAATTTGTGTCTAAATTGATACAGAACGTTAGGAATCCAAGACCTGATCTTGCTCCCGAGAGCCATGAGTGTTACATTAAACAGGTTAAAATTTCTATGCTGTAGTTTTCTTCTCTGTAAAAGGAAGATGTTGGACTAAAGAGTCACCATCTTTTTTTTTTTTTTTTTTTTTTTTTTTTTAAAGTAATCTCTTCACCCAACTTGGTGCTTGAACGCACGATCCCAAAGATCAAGAGTCGCAAGCTCTACTAACTGAACCAGCTGGGTAGCCCTCCATCTTTTTCATTCAGGTCAATAATTGCTTGCATATACTGCATCTACCTGTTGGTCATGAATTAAAAAAAAAAAAAAATGTTCGAGCAGGTGTGGACTGTGAGCAGTCACTTTGGGATGTTTATTTTATCAAACAATTATCCCCTCACTTACAGGGTGAAACGGTATTCATTTTCCATGTGGAAGTTGAGAGATGATAATCTGAGTTTAGGAAATGTGTTTTCCTGTTAGTCTGCTTTAGAACTTGGGGCCAGGCGCTTCTTTGTGTCTTGGCAAACGGACTCGGTGTGTGCTGGGCCCTTTACATCTCTGTTAATGTTCTGGTAGGTCTAAATGAACACTGTACTGAATGTGTTTTACTAAAGTCATTTAGTTGGGATGAAAGTGAAATACCATTTTCTAATGGCCTTCTAGATGACTTAGAGCCTACTAGGTCTATGGAGCTGGTTGAAGACAGAAACACTGCATGGAAAGTTAAAGTTAATTCACTTACTTTTGTATCTGTTAATCCCTTATCTTTCTTTAAAGTTTTGTTTCAGAATTTATTCAGGATATATTCCAGCAGATCCTGAGATTACAAGACCCTAATTTTTTCCCCACCTTATTCATGGTTAAAAGTGGACCTGAAAAGTGCATTTCTTAGACTGCTTTTCCTCTGTTTTGAATGCTTGTATTTTGCTTTGCAAAAAGGGCAGAGTGACTTTTGGGCTAAATGCTCAGCTGGTGTTTTGTTGCTTTCTGCAGAGATCTTGAAAATAATGGTTCTTTTAAGGTCAATCGTTATTTTCTTTATCATATGAAGAAAAAAATAAGACCTTTAGGAAGCACTGCTTTAAATGATCTTCCTTGAATATTAGTTCTCTGTTACTTCCTCCCAAAATGGAGGAAATAACCTCCCCTTATAGGCTCATTGTAAGATTCAATTGAGATAATGATGTGAAAACATTGAAACCCAGACCTAAGAGGAATTGAGTTAATCTAGGATTACTTATCAATGTCTCAGTAACTGAAAGTTTAAAATGTGTTTTGTCTACCAGCTTACTCCATGTGTGCAGTTAATCCAAGAGGCTCTGTTTTTCAGCAAATGGAGAAGGAGTCATTTCTTTAGGGATCATAGTATGGGATGAAACATTCTAGCTGCCACAGGAAACATGTTTTTTCTTTTTTTTTTTTTTTTGAAACCAATGCAATTTTGACTTAGTCACTTAAACACCAAGTGACACCGTATTTAGCTTCAGGTACCATAATTTGTGTTAGCATTATGTAAAACTTATAGCACCTTGGCTAAATAGTAGGAATTAATGTGCCATGTGCCTGTTTTAAGATTAAATCTGAACATTTTTAGTCTGAAAAGTATTCTGTTTTTGAGAAAAGATTCTTTCTTTGCATGAAACTTTATGAAATATGGTTTATGCTATTGTTATCAGTGTTTGGCTACTATCTGTGTAAAAGGAAAATGGTGTCCTTGTATGCTGAGTGCGTGCGTGTGTGTGTGTGTGTGTGTGTGTGTGTGTGTGTGTGTGTGTTGACTCCTGAATCGGGACCGGTGGTTGCAGTTTTTAGAGTCTCAGATGATTTGAGTCTTCACCTCCACTTTACTTGCATTCTGGTATGGCTTGTGTTGATTGAGCGTGTTAAAGCTTGACATCATGATTCAGTCATTTTCTGATTTTGCAGTAATTCATAGTGGAGCGGAAGCATCATGAGAAAATCATGCCAGTTTTCTTAAGGTCTGACACACCCATCTTAATTTACAGTCTTGTTCTAAGGATGCACCGGGAAATACACACATAGCCCAGTGAGACATCTGAAGGGACTTGGCTGCCTCCTGTCCTTTTCCTGTCTCCTCCCTTTGTTTTCCAGATGCATCAGCAGATGGCTGTTCAAAGCTCTAAATTTGTACCTTGTGTGACCTTTAGCCTGGAGAAAGGCAAATCTCCTCTGAGGGTGCACTTCCAGGCCATTCCACAAAGCTCTCTTGTTAGTCGTCTTAAGTAAATTTGTTTTTGGATGTTCCTTTTGAAGTTTAAATAGAGTAGCCTTTCTTGGGACTATAACACGTTGAAAGGTGAGTGAGACAGACCTGGAGAATGTTCCATGATAGTTTGAATCCTGTGCTATACTTACACTGAAGGTTGGCTTTGAAAGAATTTTTTAGCCTTTGAATCGTGTTGTCAGGCTATACGGCTGAGGAGGTGTTATCTTTGGAATCCAGCAGTCCTGGGTTTGAGTTCTACTCTGGCTTTATGCTATCAGATCATACCTCCTTGAACTGTTAGTATTTGATGAGGTCCTGTACATACACAGCCCATCACTGATCGTGGACCTAACAGGTGCTTGATAAATGGTAAGTCACTTAATTTCCTGTCATAAGAAGTTATTCTTAAATCTCTGTATTCAAGGGCAGAAGGCTCTGGAACTAATGAAGGAAAGGGAAGTAGTGTGTTGCCAAGCGGAGAATCAGAAAGAGGATCATGTGAATAATTTTATTAGCTTTTTATCTATTGTATAATTCATTGCCTTAGGAGCTTTTCAGCTGTTAGTATCATAAACAGAGAACGCAAGTTGTCTTGAAGAAGTGGCATGCCCTTGTTTGTGACGACTCATTTTATGGGCGAACTCATACAGGGTTAACATATGTCCATAGGCCAAAAGACCTAACGTTGGTCAGTCATTATGGAGGAGAGAAAATAAACCCCACCTCCCTTGCCTTCCCACTGCCAGGCTGCAGGGTTATCTTGAGAATGGGAAATCTTGTGTAGTGAGTTGACTCTTACTGTCCTGTAATAAGGATATCAAGGTTGGTTTGACAGTGAAGTTGAATGTTTCTGGGCATGCTGTTCGCCTGCAAGTTGAAAGAAGTTGGAAAAAAGGTACGTGGGGTTGTTGAGCATAATGGCCTAAGGGACCTTCGGTAAAACGTCACCACATTAGGTCAGCTATGACTGTTTACATCAGAGAGTGGTAGAGAGAGCAGGGTCAGCATTTTCTTCCCTCCGTACTGTATTCTTCTAGTCCTCTC
Organism: Panthera uncia; assembly: GCF_023721935.1. Lineage (NCBI taxonomy): Eukaryota > Metazoa > Chordata > Mammalia > Carnivora > Felidae > Panthera > Panthera uncia. The sequence goes on along the minus strand of NW_026057584.1, from coordinate 77,372,793 downwards.
CATTATTGGCCCTTTTCTTTTCTTTTCTTTTCTTTTCTTTTCTTTTCTTTTCTTTTCTTTTCTTT
>NW_026057584.1:77354953-77372718 GCF_023721935.1 Panthera uncia | reverse complement strand
TTTCTTTTCTTTTCTTTTCTTTTCTTTTCTTTTCTTTTCTTTTCTTTCTTTCCTTTTCTTTCTTTCCCTTTCTTTCTTTCTTTCTTTCTTGCTTGCTTGCTTTCAATTTTATTTTTTTAATTTACATCCAAATTGGCCCTGCCCTTCTAAAGAAAAATCTGTGTGGACAGCAGTGGGGGAAAATTAGTCTGATGTAGTCTGGAGAAAATTTGTGTCCCGCCCTACTTTCTTCTAGTTTTGAAAAATCTCAAATGTAAGGCTAGACAATGAATTATTACTAACATGATAGAGGAAACTGGTACTATTAATGTCATGTAAGGAGAAAGCCCATTTTGAGTAGAAACAGAAGGACATTTATGAGGGAAAAGTTGGCTGGCTATGGCAAAACTGAGTCGTAGGAAATTTAACTATAATTATTCCATTGAATTTTTTAGACGTGCTCTTCGAACTGCTGGAGGTTGGCTAGTGATTAGCATAGTAGCCATTAACACCAGGACACTGTGACCTAGAGCAGCAGGGAAGGGAAAGGGTCAGATATGTAAATTGTGTGCAGACTATGTTGTATAGCAGGAAAGCATGCACAGTGAATTTCCACATTAGATCAGCCTCGTTTAAAATTTACAAATGCCAGGGGCTGTGGGTGGATGAAGGCATTAGGATTATAAGTGATCTGGTGGCTCTTTGAAAACTGCATGTGTGGGGTTTGTGTTTCTAGTCGGAGCTAAATCTGAATTTGAGATTTTAATCCCTTTGAATCGAACTGGGTATATTATAAGAATTAGACATTTGATCTGCATCTTCCCCAGTACACAGGAACCCTAGTGCTTCCTAAACTTCAGCATAATCTGGATCCCAGCTGGCCTTTGATTTTAATTTGTGTGCAGTGATTAGGTGGCACCTTGGTGAAGGCGAGATAGTCCCACGAAACCAAAGAGCCCCTGCAGGACGTAAAAGTGGGTTTATTAACCTGCCTACCTCTTGCTTGCCCCACTGGCCTGGAAGTTGGCTTTAGGTAGCTGATTGGTGTGGTTTTGGCCATAATTAGGTAGGTAGGCTTTGCTCTTTTAAGTATTCATGCCACTTTGAGAAAACATAAGCTGCCTATTCAGAGTTCCAGGGCCTGGAAGAGGGCGGGAAGTCTTTGGCTAGACCAGCTGCAGGATTAGCATTAATGTGATACTAATCCCTGGGACGGTGCCTCAGCGCAGTGCCCCCACATGTTTGTTTTTCACGTCCAGAGTCCACAAACACACTCTCAGTAAAGCTGAATGGGCTCTACCATGCAGTATCTAGATTACATGGTTTATGGCTAACGAGGTTTGGAGCATTTGTGAGAGTCATGAGTATAGAGAGAAGATTAGAGATAAAGTCTAGAATATGTTCTTATATTTAATGTCTCTGTGGAGCACCGGAATCCTGTGGCCTAGATTTCTCAGGTACCTGTATACACACACCATTCATTGCACTCTCCTCACATACCATTTAAGGGTAAATGGGATGAGTTCCATGAAAATCTGTTGGAATTTGGTTGAAATTCTGCATCCAGCCAAGGTCATTGATTATATTTAGATATCCCATATTGGTTACACTTGGGCATCTTTTTCTGTTCCATCCTTTGGGCTTAGGATTTGTCATACGTAGTAACACCTGAGTACTGTTTTTGAACAGTATCCTTTTGAAAGATAGTGTCCTATACCAGTTAGTGGAAGGTAAGCTGCTATTGGATAGAACCTCAAGGAGACTGAATAGAAATGGTTAAAAAACAAAAACAAAAACAAAAACACCTTAACAAGGGATGGTACATTATGTATCCACACAAATGGCAAATGAGGCGAAGGGATTTCAGTATTTGTTCCGGTATTTTTTCCCAGTATTTTTGTTTCATTCACGTAGGGAGTGAGAGATGCAGCTAATGGAATCATCAGGGAGGGAAAGAAATGAAAAGTAATTTAACAAACTAAATTGGTAATTATGTCCTCTGCCAGTGGTTGTGATATCCTAGCATGTTGTTATTTGGTACCTTATTGGACTTAGAAGGACCCTGGCTATTCCGTCTCTGGAGGGTACAGAGGCCACCATCATCATGTGCCTCCTTGACCAGCCTGCGTGCATGTTGTTCAGAGCCCCAAGATTGTTCCCTCCACTTTTTTTTTTCTTTTTTTCTTCTTCAGTCTTAACACAGAGTGTTAAGCTCTACAGGATATGTTCATAAAACGTTGTCCCGGGGCACCTGGATGGCTCAGTTGGCTAAGCATCTGATTTCAGCTCAGGTCATGATCTCATGGTTTGTGGGTTCAAGGTCTGCATCAGGCTCTGCGCTGACAGCACAGAGCCTGGAGCCTGCTTTGCATTCTGTGTCTGTCTGTCTCTCTCTCTCTGTCTCTCTCTCTCTCTCTGACTTTCTTACTTTCCCTCTCTCTCTCTCTCTCTCTCTCAAAAATAAACAAACATTAAAAAAAGAAAAAGTTGTCCTTACCACCAGAAGTCTTGTTTCTTTCTCTCAATGTCATGCAGTACTGCAATCCCAGGCTTGATGAACTTGCCCCATTGGATTTCCTTGCTCTAGTATAAATCTAGTGTAAAAGTTAAGAACTAAATGCTTCTCTGCTATACCAAACCTCAGAATTTCACTGGCCTAGTTTTTTGTTTGTTTGTTTTTTTTAATTTTTTTTAAATTTATTTTGTTTTTGAGTGTGGGGAGGAGTAGAGAGAGAGGGAGACAGGATCCAAAGCAGGCTGTGTGCTGTCAGCACAGAGCCTGATGCGGGGCTTGAACTCCAGGACATGAGATCATGACACTTAACCCAGTGAGCCACCCAGGCGCCCCTCATTGGCCTGTTTGAATCTTACTCATCTAACGGCTTCACAAAATGTTCTTGGTAGGTGGGAGGGTTGCTAAATTTCCTTCTGTGTCTTACTATTCCTGTGGCTTAGGAATCCTCTGAATGTAGCAGATGGGGAAAAGAGGGTGGAGATAATCTACTTCCTTGCCGTCTTTACCCAGAAGTGATGTGCATCACTTCTGTTGGTAAGAAACAGTCCCAGTATTCCACGTAGATGCAAAGGCCCTTGGGTGCAAAACCATGTGGTAAGTGACAGGTTGACAATATGCAGGGGAAGGAGGAATCTTGGTGGACAGTTAGTCCCCTTTGCCCACAACATTTATATATTCAAGAATCTAGATTGGATACTGTTTGGATATCTCAGGGCTAGGCATTAGGTTTGTCAACATGCATCCAGCATGAAGTCACGTTATAAACTTCTTGGGATATATTTTACCACCTGCCATGCCTGTTAGCATAGGCATATTGTACAGATGATTTGAGAGAGAGAATGAGAGCATACTGAGAGGAAATACTGTGGCTGCAAAGCAATCGAATAATGACAGCACACTTTGCAATGGAAAAGATGCTATAGCCCAGCAAAAGTGATGCTTCATGAAACCATTCCCAACTTGCAGCAGATTGCTGGATTGATTTAATGCTGTGTTTTTTGTTTTTGTTTTTGTTTTTTTTGAAAACCTTGATTATGCCTTTTTACCGGGTATCCGTTTGTCTGAAGCTGACTGTGTTTGTAACCAAAGAGACAGTGAGAACAGCTGGGATACCATAATCCCTTAGTAAAAATCTCAGATTCAAACAACAGAAAGCAAAGTGACACAGCAGTCCCTTCTTGGCTATTCCTTGTCACACCTACACGAATTATATGGTTTGGTCTTTGAATATCATTGCCCTTTGACTGTTTCTTGGATTTATCTACTAAAAGAGGCCAATTTGGGGCCATTTACTCAGTTTTTTATCACTCATGCCTGTTGTGAAAGACATTAGAATGTGTGGAGGAAGAAAAAAAACCAGCCCTTTATAAAATGTATACTTGAAACCAGAGAGATGCTTGCCTTAAATTTGGCCGTGATGCACAAAGGAGACTTAGATGAATATTTTGGAAGCTATTTGTAGTGAATTTTGCCCTTAAAGCCTGTCGTCTCTTAATGCCCAAATGAGAAGGCAGGGTACTCAAATGCTAGCATTTGATACATTAGAAAAGGGAAAATGTGCATAGAAAGTGGGAAATGTGTTCAAATGAGAACAACACAGACATTGGGGAAAATAAGAAGGCCTGTTCAACCCTGGGTTTAAACAGAGTAAGTAGGAAATGGTGTCATGCATTGTTGACTCATCCTTCTGGGAACAGGCATTCAGAAACCAAAAGCAATTGACTAGCTTCCCCTTGTTATCTAGAAGTATAAAAGGGTCACCAACCCAGATATGCGCCCGGGGCCATGCAGATCACTTCAGTGCATGATGCAGTTTTGAATTATAAGTGGCAAATGGGGAGATCAAGTTCCTGGAGGAAGCGGGAGAAAGTAGATATTGAAGCTTCACAGAAGCGCAGGACCAGTCTTGTCAGGTCTTCAGATTTTTGGAGAAGCTAGAAATGTGTGTATGGGATGGTTTTGTTTTGTTTTGTTTTGTTTTGTTTTGTTTTGGAGACATACACTGTGTAGGTTAGTGAAAAATTGTCAGCTTGTCTCAGTTGTCCTGAGAGCCACTTGTCTGTGGCTCCTATTTTAGTGGTAGGGGAAGGCATAATTGCTGTGGGCATGGGATAGACAGGGCTCTCTGGTTTAGCAACACATTCTTTGGGTAAACAATCAGGCTCAGTTTTTGCAGTCCTAGCCTCTGGGGGCTAATGCTGTTTGGAATCTACAAAGTTGTAGTGGCTATATGGGGAACCTGCTGTCACTTGATACTCTTTCATAAGCAGAAGTTTTATTTCCTTTATAGAAATGCCATAATCGTCAGTTGCCCACACTTCTGTTTTTAGTATTTCGGTTTAGGAAATCGGCAACGATGGTTTCATTCCGAATTGAAAGCATTATCAGTTTATAATCTCCTCAGTACAGAAGGAAAGTAGAATACAAGCATTCAAGTTCTTGGCTGGTCCATAAAGTGGATGGAATTCAGTTTAATAAATTGTGTGTGTGTGTGTGTGTGTGTGTGTGTGTGTGTGTGTGTGTGTGTGAGAGAGAGTTGCCATAGCTAATTCCAGTGTGCTAGGTTTACTGTTTCTATCTCCTTAGGAGGTTTGACTTTTAGGGAAAACATTCTTGGTGCAGAAAAAAAGAAATAATCATGTAATAAATGGATATTGACAAAGATGAAATGTAACCAGAGAGAAACTCTGCTAGGGGTGCTATGTGCCTGTTTAAAATGATGATTGATGATTGAAAATTAAACCAGCTACTCCTTAGAAAGTAAACATTGACAGTAACTCGAACCAAGGGTTGAATGTTGTGTTACGTTTAAGATTTTCTTTTTTAAATGTTTGTTTATTTTGAGAGAGAGAGAGAGAGAATATCCCAAGCAGGCACTCGAGTGCTGTCAGCCCAGAGCTGGACAAGGGGCTGGATCTCACTCACTCACTCACTCACTCACTCACTATGAGATCATGAGCAGAGATCAAGAGTCAGATGCTTAATGACTGAACCACCCACATGGCCCAGGTTTAAGATTTATTTATTTGCTTTTCAGAGAAGACAAGTCTTATTGGGTATACGTGTGGTCTGATTTTTTTTTTTTGTCGAGCCAAGTTCATTTTACTTTACATATTGTGTGTAGTAAAGAAGAAAACAGCTTTTAACCTCCCCCCCCCCCTTTTTTTTAAAGGGTGTTTGGTTGAATAATGCATGAAAGAGCTGGGCACCTGGGTGGCTCAGTCAATTGAGCTTCCAATTTGGATCCTTAATCCCCCCTCTGCCCCTCCTCCACTCAGGCTCTGTCTCAAAAATGAATAAACATTAAAAAATATAATGCATGAAAGTGACTCTGTAAGTTATTGGGTCTCTCTGAACCTTCATTTGTAAATTGGGAATAGTTTTCCCTATTTTGCCGATTGCTCCTGAGTATTTTTTTTGTAATTTTTTTTAACATTTATTCTTTTTGAGAGAAGGACAGAGTGTGAGTGGGGGAGGGGCAAAGAGAGAGGGAGACAGAATCTGAAGCAGGCTGGAGGCTGTCAGCACAAAGCCCTATGCAGGGCTTGAACTCGTGAATTGTGAGATCATGACCTGAGCCGAAATTGGCCGCTCAACCGACTGAGCCACCCAGGTGCCCCGCCCCTGAATATTAAGTATTTACATAATGTGCCTGTTGCAATACATAATAAGGACTCATTCCTTTCTTCAGTGTCTTTGGGGTTAAAGATGTCAGGGTACTCTGACTCCTAAGGAGGTTACCATAACTGACTCTAGCCAGGGAAAGAATATAGTTTAGACCTTTTTTCTTTTGGGTCATGTTTGACTTAGTTTTCCTTGGTGTGCTCTGATTATAATTCTTATGCAGCATTGACCCCTTTTCCTAAACTCCCCGGAAGTTACAGGCATATGATACAGCAGGTGTTTAGAGTGGATTTTCCATAAATAACTTGTTAAAATCACACCCTTTGTAGAATTGGACAGAAAAATCATCTTAACCATCAGCAGAAAGCAGATAATAAACTTGAAATACTACCAAGTGGCCCTCTCTACTGAGAACATCAAGAAAGAACCACAAACTGAGAAGTGGGCTTGAAACACCCTTCCATCAGCCTGCCTTCCCAGATGGAAGAGTTGGGGATTTATTGCATATTAATTTGTCATTTAAGCACCTAACTCTACTGTGAGGTTGCTTGCTTGTGGGAAGACTTGGAAAAGAGAAATATTTGATAAATTGGTGTGCTGTTACTTTATGCTTGCAGAAAACCAAAATCTTAACAATTGTTATTATGGTTGTAAATGCTAACATGTCCTGCTTCTTGACAAACAGTACTGATAAGGACAAGGGAAACAACATGACTTTGACTGTGTTTGGGGTCAGGAATTCTTCCTCTTTCTTTAGAAAAAAAAACACAACAGTGTTTTCTTGGAATATGACCTTTGAAACTGCCTTCACACAGTTCAATCCTGTGACATTAGTTGGTTTCAGAAACCCTCCTTGATATGTATCCGTGGTTCACAACAGTGATTAACTTTGTGGTTAAAAAATAAACAAAAAAGAATAAGTTGTTACCGTTAGAGCCAAGTGGAGAATGCTTGTTCAAGCTTTAAGTCTTCATGGGTGATTGTGCTTGTAGAAGACAGAGACAAGTTTTCCTTCTTGCCTTTGAAGTGTTTTCTATAGACTTCTCCCACCCACAATGGGAGACTACTTGTATGGGAATGATAAGGATGCTATCATGGAAGGGTTATTAAATTCTTGTTTACTTAAATCTGAAATATGGCTAAATCTTACTGTAAGATGTGGTTGAAATGTAAACCTCCACAGAATGGTGGGAATCAAAGAAAAACTGACATACCTTGCCTTTTTTAAAGAGAGTGATACAGGGAAGGCAAGATTCTTCCTCTTGAAGACTTTTTGGAAGTGTGATTATTGGGGTCTTAGTCAACAGCATTTATGGACTGTGTAATATATGCATAGCACTAAATGTGACTATAGGTAATAAATCTTTTAAGTTGGAATTGACCTTAGTTGTCATTTTATTGAACCTACTCTTGACCAAGGAAGAATTTACCAAAAATGACAGCTCAAAGACATTTACTTGGGCAATTAGAGTCGCAGTCCAGGAGACACAGATTCAGGAAGAAACCTACACTGTGCACTGAGGAAGACAAATTGGAGGGCAGAGTTATGTAGGCAAAAGACTAGGAGGTAGTTCTCATTTAGGTCTTTTGTGTGTAACAGGGATTGAAACTAGATTAACTAAATTGGTTGAGTTACTTTGCAAATGAGGGTTGAAACTTGTTAAATCACACAGGCTCCTTTCCAAGTGAAGAATGCAGATGATTTGGGGTTACTGTGAGGAGGAAGTTAAGTTTAGGCTGAAGGCTTGGACTTTCAGTTGGCTGAGAGTTTTTTTTTTTGTTTTTTTTTTTAATTAAAGTTCATGGTTTCAGGGTGGCTGGGTGGCTCAGGCGGTTAGGCATCTGACTCTTGATCTCAGGGTCATGAGTTTAAGCCTCATCATGTTGGGGTCTGAGCTGGGCATGAAGCCTACTTTGCAAAAAAAAAAAAAAAAAAAAAAAGTTCATGATTTCTCCAATGAGCACATACATAAATTCTTTCTCCCTTATGGCCTCCCGACCCTGATTTAGAAAGAGACTCTCCTAGACAGGCTTGCTTGCTCCATTTAGAAGTCTCCTGTTACACTACTTATATTGAAAATGAGGAATTGAGAAGAGAAACAGTTTTGTCCTTGAGGTAGTTCTATTGAATGGATACATATGTCTTTTTAAGTATTCTTGAGTTGTATAATGTAGCAGCTGATTGATACTTACACAAATAAGTAACTGTAATGCATTTATGTACTGAGGATCTATAGAGTGATAATTGTGCCTGACTGTAGTGATATACTTACACCAATTTTAGTAAAAGGTGAGGGACTTTGGGCAGTAGGGTTAAAGTAGATGTAGAACCGTGATAGGAAATGAGTAATTGGTGAGGACCTTAAAGGCCAATTTGAAATGTGTGTATAATTTGTAGAAGCAGACATTGATAGTGTAAGTTCTTACTATTAAACTTTTTTTTAATGGACACTATATATACATATATATGTGTGTGTGTTTATTCTATGTATACTGTAATATACACATATGTGTGTGTGTATGTATATATGTGTGCATATATGTGTATATATACATATATATGTGTATATATCTATATATTTTTATATTTACATCCAAGTTAGTTAGCATATGGTGCAATGATTTCAAGAGTAGAATCTGGTGATTCATCCCCTACATACAATACCCAGTGTTCATCCCAGCAAGTGTCTTCTTTAATACCCCTTGCCCATTTAACCCATCCCCCCACCCACAACCCCTGCAACAACCCTGTTTGTTCTCTTTATTGAAGAATCTGTTTGTTTTGTCCCCCTCCCTGTTTTTATATTATTTTTGCTTCCCTTTCCTTATATATCTTAAATTCCACATATGAAGTCATATGATATTTGTCTTTATCTAATTTTGCTTAGCATAATATGCTCTAGTTCCCTCCATGTTGTTGCCAATGGCAAGATTTCATTCTTTTTGATCGCTGAGTAATACCCCATTCTCTCTATATATATACCACATCTTTATCCATTCAGCTTTTTTTTAAATCTTTTTTTAAAAATAAAAACAAAATGGTGGCCAGGAAGTTCTGTATGTGAAATCTGTGTTGTGGAAGATTTTTTTGGTTGGTGAAAGTGGGACAGAATGAAGAACAGATCTACTTGTGACACGTGAGAAAGGAAGGGGAAAAAAGTATCATTTGCCATCATGTTCTTGGACACCTTACCTTTTCAGCTCCACCTCTTGAACATTCTGAATATTATAATATTGAGAATATATCTCAGTGTGCTGTATTTCTCTTTTTAGTCCTTCTCACATGCTGTTCCATTTGCCAATGATACATTTCCCATCCCCCCACCAAAAGGCTGACTCATTATCTGGTCATATGTCTGTTTCATCCTACTCACTCTCTCATTTTGGGGTCACTGTTTCTACAGTAAGTTATATGGAAGAATTTGGCCTTTGTTGTAGGAACAATGACAAACCTCTGCAGAATTACATTTTATTATGGTTTTTTAAATGTTTGTTGTGTGAGAGACAGAGTGCAAGCAAGGGAGGGGCAGAGAGAGGGCGAGACACAGAATCCAAAGCAGGCTCTACACTGCCAGTACAGAGCTAGAGCTGAATGTGGGGCTTGAACTCACAGACCGTGAGATCGTGACCTGAGCTGAAGTCCGACGCTTAACAGACTGAACCACCGAGGCGCCCCACTACAGGTTATATTTTAAAGCCTTGGCTCTCAAACTTTTTTGTGTGTAACAATTACTTGGAGGGCGTCTTAAAACCGAGATTGCTGGGATCCACCCCCACCATTTCACATTAAGTAGGTCTGGGTGGAGCCTGAGAATTGGCATTTCTTCTTTAAAAAAAAAAAAATTTTTTTAACGTTTATTGTTCTGAGAGAGAGAGAGCAAGCAGGGGAGGGGCAGAGAGAAGGAGACACAGAATCTGAAGCAGGCTCCAGGCTCCTAGCTGTCAGCACAGAGCCTGATGCAGGGCCTGAACTTATGAACCATGAGATCATGACCTGAGCCAAAGTCAGACACTTAACCGATTGAGCCACCCAGGAGCCCCGGGTACTGCTTTCTGAGATTTGTTTTCAGCTGTATCTTTTACATTGCCTGGTAGCTTTTTAAGTCATGTTAACACATCTTTAATGATGATGAGATTGGTGTGCTTGTGATGAGTGGAATTCAGTTGTTGGGACACCGGCATTAAGCTCAGAGGTGAGTGAAGCTGCTGATACTACTTTGGGAATCAGCAAATTGACCCCTGATAATAGGTGAGATTAGCTAGGGCGGGGAGTAAGGAGAGCCTGGGGCAGAGCCCTAAGGGTTGCAAGTAATTAACAAAAGTAGAGGAGGAATGGTGGCAGGTGATAAAGTGCCAGGGGTGTGCACTCTTTCTGGCCTGGAGGTCAGGAGAAGTATGTACTTTAGGAGGGAGGAGAGGAGAAGAGACAGTGCCAAAGGCTGCTGATTCGGCAAGGAAACTAAGCACTGAGCTGGTTCCATTTCATTTAACTACATGAAGTCCACCATGCATGTATTCAGTGGTGACTAAGCCTGTTAGGGACCGGGCTCTGTACTAGACACACTTCAATCATGATGTCGAATTTTCAGTGACTCGGAAGAGCTTGAAGCTAGGCAGCAGTAGATTTAGGAGGAGCAGGACAGACTGTTTAAATCTACATTCTAGAAAATCGGGTGGTGATGGAAGAAGAGGGCAGTTGGTGGAGCAGAGGGAGGCAGGTGGCATGAAGTTTGGGAGAAGGTTTGTTGTGATGGAAGAGACTTGAGCATGTTTAATAGATTCGAAGAAAAAGTCGAAGGTTTAGAAGGGTGGGAAAATTTTGAGAGAGGAATGTCTGTGAGAATATGGGATGGGAAGAAGACCACAGCACATATCCCCGCCCCTCCAGCCCCACGTGGGTGGTTTGCCTGCCTGTCCCACGTATACCATGGAGGCCAACTTTAGACCAAGTGATGCTGTGATTTGAGGGTGCCCTCATCTAGGTTTTCCTCACTTAAGTGCCACACAGCACTAAAGATTTCTGTCTTTGGACTGCTTTGCTTAAGAACCATCAAAAATATTCCTCGGAGGGATAACCTGTTACAGAAAAGACTCTTGAGCAAGTGAATTCTCAGCTCCCCATTCATCCTGATGGGAGGTGGTGAGCTTGGAGCACTGAAGGAGAGAAAGGAATCTTAAGATCCTTTCCTAGCCTGCCTAGTTGAACTTCTGGTTCAGTGCAGCTATGTGCAATATTAGCACAGTGTCTACAGTCCTCTCCTTGAGGTCAGTACAAAGATAGTATTAAAATATGATAGAGTCCGTTGAATGTGCAGCAAGCATATGGGTAACCTGGTGTCCTCTACTCCACTGCCCTGTGGGAGGGCACACGGAGGATACACATGAGGTCATATATGTATATTTTTTAATATGTAATTATTTATTTGGGGGGGGGGGAGCACAAGTGGGAGAGGGGCAGGCAGAGAGGGAGAGAATCTCAAGCAGACTCCACACTGACAGCACTCTATCCCACAAATTGTGAGATCACGACCTGAGCCATAATCAAGGGTTGGACACTTAACCAACAGAGCTACCCAGGTGTCCCACACGTGAGGTCATATTAGTGTTACTAGTCAACTGTTGGCCAACTCCTTGTGCCTGCCTAGCCAGTAGGCAGGATCTCTGTCCTCTTGACGTCTCTCGTTTGTCCCTGCTGGCACTGTGATGGTTCACAAACAGTTCTGTCCTGTTCTCCTCCTCGGCCACAGCCCCTGGAGGCAGGTATCTGCCCTCTGCTTCTGGGAGGATGGAGAAGCCGCTCTGGAGTCTCATGGAATCCCAGTCTACCCAACTATTGAAGAACTGGTTTATACTGATACTTTTGTTCCTACTGCCTCAGAGTCTTACCTATTTAGAGAAACTAGTTTTACTTCCTACAGTCTGTGTTGCACAAAGTCCCTGGTGAGGACAGTAGCTTTAGCAGCTGCCTGTAGCCCCATCTGTTTTCCATGGACCTGGACCTGGCCTGTGAGGCCACACGGGACAGCAGTCACCATGCCCTTTACCCTTTTCTCCAATTCTCTGATTTCCCACTATGGGATCAAATCACGTACCACACACCCGGAGGCCAGAGTCAGAATCCCACTTTTAGGCCCCTCAGTACTAGAGAAGCCTTAGAGTCCATGGATTGTAAATTAAAGCTCAGTTTAAATGCTCTAGACCACTGCTGCCCAGGGGAACCTTCTGTGATGGTGGAGATTCGGTCTGTAGTCTGCACTGACCCGTAGGGTAACTACTCGCTACCAGCAATGAACTGAATTGTTAATTCTATTTAATTTCAATTATTTTAAGTAGCCACATGGGGTTCGTGGCTACCGTGCTAAACAGGCGGTTCTGAAATTTTGGTGTACGGCAGAATCTTCTGGAGGGCTTGTTGAAGCGTAGATTGCTGGGCCCTGTTCCCACAGTTGATGATTCAGGAGGTCAGGGTTAGGACTTGAAAGTCTGCAGTTTCTGACAGGTTCCCAGGTGATTCTGCTGGTCTGCAGAAGACACGCTTTGAGAACTGCACTGTAGGCCTGTTTCTAGGATCTAATTTTCATGCTGATTAACATTGATAGACATACCATCAGCCCATCTTGAGGGCCCTGGTTGGCTAGTTGCCAAGTAGCCTAGTACCCCTCCCTTCCCCCAAAACCCACACTAGATCCTTTTTCCAAGTCATCACAGCTGATCTTTCAAGCTGACTCATGATATTTTCTGAGCAGCTACAGTAGCTGAAACAGTGGCCTTCTGGGGAAATTCCAGCCTCCAAAAGACTTTGGTTTTCATTCCAGCTTTATTAATTTGTTCTCTAACCTTACAAGAAATAAGACCATGTGTGTGGTGTATGTAGAGTCTGAATAATTTTATCTTTGCCAAGTTCATACTTGGCATTATGTTGAATGATCTCTGCCTCCATTCTGACTGGTTCTCTGGACAGGGCTCAGATGGACTGTGCCTAGGATCCTGCTTTTAACCAGGAGGTTTTTTTTTTTAAAAAAATTTTTTTTTAACGTTTTTATTTATTTTTGAGACAGGGAGAGACAGAGCATGAACAGGGGAGGGTCAGAGAGAGGGAGACACAGAATCTGAAGCAGGCTCCAGGCTCTGAGCTGTCAGCACAGAGCCCGACGCGGGGCTCGAACTCACGGACCGTGAGATCATGACCTGAGCTGGAGTCGGACGTTTAACCCACTGAGCCACCCAGGTGCCCCAGGAGGTTTTTATTTTAAGCAGAGGATAGTCAGTTTTTAATACCCAGGCTATCTAATAAAAAGTTTCTTGAATAATAAAGCATTATCTTGTGGGTGATTGCTTGTAACAAGGTCGTTGTCAGAATGCATGTCGAGATATTTACAGATGAAATGCTCTTTGAGGTTCTCTTTAAAGTACTTGGATTGTAAAACATTGATGACTGCTAGGTACCTGGAGGTGTGGTATACTATTCTTTCTGCTTTTGTGATTCTTTGGATTTTACATAAGTTAAACATGGATCCTTTTAGAGAATCTAAATGGAGCATCTCTCTGTGAACTACCAGGTGAAGAGTTGAAAATGCAAAGTAGTTTGGTGGTTTTGCTCTGGGGAATTCAGATGAACAAAGATTTTCATTCAAAGGATGATCTGAAGTAAATGGAAGAGAATTGCAGTTGTTTAAATGTAACGGATTACCAGCCGTCCTTAGTGAATAGTCTGCAGACGAGTGTGGTACTTCATGTGTGTTGTGGTATTTAAGTAGGGGCACACACTCCCTTGCTAATTTTCCTACATACTGTTACAGATCTCTCCTCTTACAAACATACATCCCCAACACAGCTTATGCTCACTTTGTAGTTTTCTGTGATTTGGAGAAGGCGAAGTTTAAAAAAGAAGAGGGTTTACCGCACCTGGGTGGCACAGTCGGTTAAGCGTCTGACTTTGGCTGACAGTACAGAGCCCGCTTCAGATCCCCTGTCTTCCTCTCTCTCTGCCCCCCATTCCTAAAAATAAACATTTAAAAAATGACAAAAAGAAAAAGGGGGGAGTTCTGGAGAAGGAAAAGGTCATGATGAATCACGTCGTACGGTTCTGTAGGCAGCTAAGCCCTGGTGGATGGCTAGGTTGAGAGTTTTCCAGTATAGTGATGATATTTACCCTGATAGAGAATGTAAGATTTTTTTAGACTTTTCATGATCTTTTAAAAGCTGTTCTTTTTAAAAAAAAAATTTTTTTTTAACATTTATTTATTTTTGAGATAGAGAGAGAGAGCGTATGAACAGGGGAGGGTCAGAGAAAGAGGGAGACACAGAATCTGAAACAGGCTCCAGGCTCTGAGCTGTCAGCACAGAGCCCAATGCGGGGCTCGAAACCATGGACTTCGAGATCATGACCTGAGCCGAAGTCAGACGCTTAACCAACTGAGCCTCCCAGGCGCCTCTAAGGGCTGTTCTTAATAGGAGCACCTGGGTGGCTCAGTCAATTAAGTGTCCGACTTCAGCTCAGATCTCAACAGTTCTTTGAGTTCAAGTCCCATGTCAGGCTCTGTGCAGACAGCTCAGAGCTTGGAGCCTGCTTCAGATTCTGTGTTTCTCTCTCTCTCTGCCCCTTCCCTGCTTGCTCTTGTTCTCTCTCTCTCTTTCTCGCTCTCTCTCTTTCTCTCTTTCTCTCTCAAAAATAAACATTAAAAAAGGATACTTGTGCAGTGTTAACAAGGCCCCAGTCTTCATTTAGTTTTATTACTTACCTGTAATTTTATAGGGAATAAGTTTTGCAAAGGGGGTATCTTCATCAGTGTGATGATACATTGCCCCCAAGCCTGTTGGTTGTACTAATGGTTGTAGATGTGTTTCCAGACATGTTTTTTCCTACATCCATTGAATTCACTGAAACATACCTGGCTGCACCTGTGAGGGAGTTGCTTAAAATAAATATTTGGCAGCATGGATTTTTGCACCTAGCATTTGGCACTTGAGAAAAAGGAATGACAAAAAGCCTGTTCTGTACTTGATTTTTTCTGCAGCCCTTGGTGTTTAAGTATTTATTGCTTTTATTTTTAAATTTTTGGATAATAGGATTTGTTTTAAGCTCCTTTAATAGAGCTGTTTCTAAGACTGTGTGCAGAGCATTAGCCGGCAAGTGTTTCTACCTGTTTGGGCTTTACATGTGAGTGAGAGAGAGAGAGGGTGTGTGTGTGTGTGTGTGTGTTTTAAAGGACATGGTACCTTTGACTCTTGAATGGAGTTTTAGTAATATTTGTACAAGAGTGACTAAAAGAGTCCTCTGGGGACATGAACTGTTGTCAGGACAAGCCTGGGCTGCTCCTCAGTCAAACCAATAACGCTGAGGGGCTTGCTCATAAAACTTTTTCCTTGACTGACCTTGGAAGAACAGGCCAAACATGGAGTGTCATTCTTAGAGTTGTTTTTTTTTCCTCTCCCCCACCCCCCATATTTATTTATCTCCTTCCTTCCTTCCTTCCTTCCTTCCTTCCTTCCTTCCTTCCTCTCTCTCTCTCTCTTTTTTCTTTTCCTTCTTTCCTTTTGTAATTTTAGTATGGTATAAATGGAAACCTTTTATAACTTCCTGAGAATGCTCTCTGAGCCAGGATGCATTCATCAAAGCATTTGTTGAACACCTGTGCATTAGGTTCTGTGATTCTCTTGAAGCCCTGTACCTTTTGTAGTAATGAATTTAAAAGTGGGTCAGTGACCACTTTGGGGCTAAGAAAAAATTTTTTGAAAAAAAGAAAATCCTTGGGGAATGTTGCTTTGATAAGTCTGTGTTTGCCTCCTATAACTGATGAAATAAATGCATATGCCTGAATCTTCTGTATCTCTCATGCTCTTGTCCCTTGAAGAGTCCTTAGAATACAGAATTATTTGGTGCTTTTAAGCCTTGCACTTCAGCCTTGTGGAAACAAAACAAAACTGAAAGACTTGTGCCTGACAAAGGTAATGTTGAAGCCTGTAATTGGGTAAGGTGGTGCTGAGTAGTCAAGGTCAACACTGAACTCATCAAGCACCAGCCAAGGGGGTGGGGGGAGGGGGGTATTGAGTGTTTCTCTTTTTGTAAATACCTTTGTGCCTCTTACTTGCTAGAAAGGACTAGTACATGTCTATTTTGAGAACACTTATTTCTTTCCATCTTTCTTTCGTCTGTCTTTCTGCCTGTTTCCACTCTCTGGTTTCCCTCTCTTGAATTTTCCTCTTGGATTTTTTTGCATGAGGCCCCTTAGAAGTGTGACCTTCAAGGTTAATTTGTGTTCATATGCAGGCAACAGACTGTGTTTGACTCCACTCATAGGTCTTGGGATAAAAGATCCTTTTCTAGGATTTTCCTACCATGTGATGGATTTCTGCAAAATTAACTAATAGTGCAATATTTCTCAGTTTTTTCTTGATTTCTTCCCTCCCAAATAACTTGCCATTTTATGGCAGGACTTTGGGGCTTTCAGTCTTATAAGGAAAGACCAATCAACTTTTTTCAAGGTAAATGCCTCTTTCAGACATTTAAAATTACCTGGTGTTAGCTTCTAGACAGGAGGGAAAACCATTCATTTTAGATCCATTCCATTTGAGAGGGATGGACTTTGGGGTTGTACAGAATAAATGGTCTTACTTAGGTCTTGTTTTCATTGCTTAGTAATGTAGTGCAAATGGATATATGTAAGCGTCGTGGCTTTTAAAACTAAAGGCAGTCATTAAAAAATCCAGAGGCTTTAAAATGAAATTTGCTTTTAGAAGAAGCTACTCTAATATGGTGTCAAAACTATTTGCTAAAACATTAATGTGGTCACAAGTTCTACATTTTCCCAGAGTGGTCTAATAAATTACGACCATCTTCATACGTTCCACCCCAGATATAAACTTCAGCTTATTCAAACAGATTTCAAGGGTGAGCCCATCCCATTCCAGATGTCCCAAGTGCTGCTTATTTCCCCTTTCCTCCAAATTTAGAGCCTCTGTAGCTCTAGGTCTTTCTCAGGTACCCACAGAGAAATAATTTAATTCATGAAAAGAGCCCAAGAGGAGTTTCAATCACTGCATGCCCAGGGAATTAAAACCAATTTTAATATTTGCGCTGTCAAAACAATGACATAAATATACTATAGATAACGATACACATTTCAGAACCCAACAAAAAACCTGTATCAATCAGAACTTGTAGTTACATCAGATATTTTTCTCTGCTTTGTGTTAAGACACAAGAAGAGCTAAAAGGAAAGAATTAACAAAACACAAGCTTGCTTTTGAGTAATATAATGAAGTGGAGACATGATCAGCTTTAATTTTTACTTCTGTAATAGTATCTACAGTGAGAATTGATGTAACAGCCCCTTAAGGTACTACACGCTTTTCATGTGTTGTAATTACAGCTGGAAACTTGATTAATATATTTCTGCATTATATTTAAGAATGAAAACAAAATATCTTTTATGCCTTTAACTAGATTGATTACTCAAAATTCTTCTACAGTTTGTTAAAAAATGGTTAGTCTTCATTATTTATAACACACTGTACCACACACATATAAGAATCCCTACAGTTAGAGGTCAGAAAGCAAAGTCCTCTTTAGCTCTTCTCTCCCACCTCCCGTCTCCCACCTCCCGTCTCCCACCTCCCGTCTCCCACCTCCCGTCTCCCACCTCCC
>NW_026057584.1:77311299-77354853 GCF_023721935.1 Panthera uncia | reverse complement strand
CCCACCTCCCCTCTCCCACCTCCCCTCTCCCACCTCCCCTCTCCCACCTTCTAAGTCAGCCTCCTGTCTCCTGTGTTGCCCAACTCCTGTCTCATTCCCATCCGCCCTGTTTCACTGTCTCCTGCCTGAGCTCTCACAGAGTCTCCTAGCCAGACTCTTAGACTTTTGTTTTGCCTTTTAAGTTGGGGTAAGATTCTGTTGAACAAAATGTTTCAGGATTACAAAAAGAAAAGCTTGAAAACCATGGGATCAGATAACTGCTAAAGTGCTTTTGTCTTCCTCCGTGTTCTGCTGGAGATGCTAATTGTGACTTTTTAGCATGGTTTTTTTCTTTTTTAATACTGCATTTTTTAAAGTTTTTTAAAAAAAATTTTGAGAGAGAGACAGCATGAGCAAGGGAGGGGCAGACACACACACACACACCCACCCATACACCCACACCCACCCACCCACCCACCCACCCAAGTAGGTTCCTTGCTGGCAGCACAGAGCCCGATGTGAGACTTGATCCCACGAACCATAAGATCATGACCTGAGTCGAAATCAAAAGTTGGATGCTTAAATGACTGAGCCACCCAGGTGCCCTTTTTTTTTTTTTTTAAGAAGTTTTTATATTGTTCCAGGATACATGTGTTTATGTTCAAATCTCAGTTCTCCAGTTCATGGGTTTGTGTTTATTGAGTGCTTTTGTGACTAAAGTTTTTAGGTGTATTCATTTATTTAATCTGTACCTGATTGATAAAGATGCTGTTATTTAGCACCATTTTAGGGGTGAGGAGACTGAGGCACAGAAGTTAACTGTCTTGCTCAAGGTTATACAGTTAGTAAGTGGCAGAGCCAGGATTCTGACCTCAGTGACTTTCTCCAGAGAACCCGCACTCTTGGACACTAGTCTTGTAGAGCAAACTCGGTGCATGAACATAATGAGGAGGCTTTTAAAGACTTGATTGGAAGAAGCACAGCCATCAGACACTTTGAATTTGGGGCTCAGTAGGCCCTTACGTTACTTTTAAGCCCAGGCTGGCTGGGGCCCTTGGAGAGTGGGTACAAGAATAGGAGCAGGGGAAATGGACCACGAGGCAGAGAAAAGAGACGCATCAGACCAGTGTCCCCAGCCCAAACGGCTCTGGTCAGTAGGTTCTTGACCTTGTTTTCAAGTCTCTGGGACCATTCACTTGTACGTGAATGTAATTGCTGATGTCAACACAATACCCGCGGTCCCCCTGCCCCAACTGTATGGTTCCCCTGTCCTCTAAACTGTTTACTCCTAAGTGTGTAAGTTGTTTTTTTGCTGTTTTGGTCACTGGAGGTGTTAGAATCTTCTGTCCTCTGCCCATCCTGAGAGACGGCTGGGGGCTTGTGGATGGATTCTGAAGAAAAATCTCTGAATCGCTGCGATGAGGTTTTCATTTAAAGTCTCAAAAGCAACAGCAGAAATGCTGGACAGAAGGTGGCCTCTATGCCTGAGGCCCCCGCCTCCTGCCTTGGGTAGCATTTCAAAACAACAAAAGCTTGTCTGTGTCTTTTCTCACACACAAAGTTTTGCTCCCCGGAATCATCACTGTGGGGGCTAGTCAGGGCTGCCACCTTATTTTTTGTGGGCAGAAGCCACTACGTAGTGGGTTGATGGAGCAAAAACTTCTTTACAAAGACAAATAAATGTGGGTTGGTAGGAATTTGTGCAAGAAAAAAAAAAGGTCTTTTAGAAAATGCTTTTGTAATGGTACAAATGTGACTGCTCAGATCGTTCCCACATGGCTGCTTCAGAATATGTTCTCTCTCTCTCTGTGTCTCTCTTTTGGAGGTGAGGGGGCAGTTTAAATATGTGGGGGAAGTAACTGAGAACTCTTTGAGCTGGAGAGGATGGCCGGCCTGCTTTGGGCCCAGGGCCTCCTTTGCACACTTTGTCCAGGGCCAGGCTGGAGGGGTGCTATGCCAGGTGACGTGCAGTTAGTGGCTAATCTCACTTCTGGAAGCCGCAGGGCTAGGTTCTCAGCTTCTCTGTCCAAGTGTAAACCAGAGTTTAGCCTCAGTGTGGTGCAGGATTAGAAAGAAAATACGGCGGAATGAAAGGTCAGGAGTGGATTCTGGGGCCTGGCTGACCCTGTGCGATTGTGAACAGACACCTCAGCTAGGAGCAGAATTCTGCTAAGACATACCCCACATAGATGTGTATTTAAAGGGAGCTTTCTGTATCGTGCCTGACATGTGAATTATTGGACATTATTAACACTTGGTGGGGAGGGCCCTTGTCCTCAGAGGAAGGGACAGTCCAGTTTGTGGATTGCCAGGATGCTTGTTTTTGTTCTTTTTCCTCCCCTGCTACCCTGCCTTCTGGCTGTTTTACTGCTTATTAGCCTCTTTGTTAGAGGAAGAAACAAACAAAAGGATTTTAAAATTCAACTTCTGGTTTTACTTCTGGCTTAGCACCTTTCAATAAAGGTTATTTGGGTGGGTTGGGAGTGCGGAAGGTAATGATCTAAATTATCTCTAAATTATCCGTTCGGGTTATCGATTAGTTTAGACTGCCTGCCCTCTGTCCCTTGCAAGTGTCTCTTTGCGTGTACAGCCATAACAAGCTGAAAGTGAAAGGGGAGATTCTTTGTAACAAAAGGACAAGGCGTTAGAGCCTGATTGTAAAGTATGCATGCCCAAAATGTGCTCGCATGTAGCCAAGAACATGGTTTCAAAAACATGAAAACGGAGGACTATGCAAGTGAAGAATCCTTTAGAAAGCTCCAATAGCTGAGATACTGGATGGCAGGACATGAACAAGTTCGTATTCGGATTGAGTTTGTCTCTGCAGTTGGGAAAAGATATGCAATAGACTGATAAAGACGGCTAATTTTCAGTATTTTCTTAATCTTTTTTTTTCTCTTGTATTAAATTTAAGACTGTAAGACTTATCACTAGTTCTTGGAGACACGTAGGTGAAAATCCTCACACATCTAGCTGAAAATATCTCTCTTTGGGCGGGTGTAATATTTCACTTGAAAAGAACTGTTAACATCCTGTGGGATCACAGGTGACAAATAGAGTGCAAAAGGCACAGCAAATCCGTGCTTTTGACTTAAAGCGTTCTCTGAGCCTATGGCTGGTTATAAACTGTGTTATTCCTGCTGCCGTCCGTCCATATTTGCTCAGTGCTGGCTTGCTGTGAAAGAATGTGGCATTAAGGGGATCCCAGGAGCTGCTCATTAAGCTCAGGCTCCCTGTCTTCAAGGGCCACTGAATGATTGGAACTTTAATCAACATGCATGAAGGAGGGACCTAGGGTAGCTGTTAATACCATTGAATTAATCAGAAAAAGGACCACAAAGAAGGGGCAAGGGGCGGTGATGAGTCCCCCTCCCCTTCACTCCCACAAAGCACTCACCACTTGTAGCTTTTTCTCCTGTGACATAAAAAGCAGTGTCCCTGTAGGAACTCTACATCTGATGCAGCCTCAGGGCAGGGAAAACCCTGTCCTGATACCTTCCTTTGGCATAGAGAGCTGATAGAGAGGGTCTCCAGGCTTTTGTGGGGAGTCCCCTAGACCTACCAGGGCCTGGAGTGGAAGCTGTTGCTCAAGGGAAGGCCTGGTGATATTCAAAGCCCACCTCAAAGGTTGCCTCTTCACAGGAGGATCCCTGCAATGGAAGGCACACCCCTTTTGTATCGATGGCCAGAAGGGAGGTCAGGGAAGGAGGGCGAGGGGAAACCATGCGCCAGAAGGCAGACAGAAGAGAGAAAAATGAAACAGATGGGGAAAGTGCACTTCAAAGGGATGCGAGTGGGGGTGGCCATTGAAAAGGGGGAGGGCCTCCGGGAGGGAAAGCAAACAAATAAGGAAATTGAATCAAATCAGATGAAGTCCTTTTAAGGAAAAGATGGTGTTAACAAAACAAATAAGTCTACTGGAGGAAAGTCCCAGCAAGTGTGAAGGAGAGAGGGAAGCTCAGATTTGAAAGCGAGGCTAGTGCTCTTAAGGAGGTTAGAGGCTGGGACATCTTTGAGCTGGGGGTCATGGAAGCCTATATATCATGTCATGCTTTTCTTCATTGATGATGCCTGGAAAGTTCTATATATTAATACATTTAAATGTAAAGGTGGAACCTTAAATCCATGTTAAGAAGGGAAAGTTGTGAGAAGAGGGACCAGTTTTGTTCTCCTTTATCTGTGTTTCTTTGACACACTCCTATTTTAATCAGATTTTCTTGGCAACCGTCCTGTAAATAGTAGGAAGAAGACTTTGTTAGCCTCATTTACTAGAACCATAGATTTGGGATGCGAAGTTTGAAGAGGTACAATAAAGGAAATGGGTGCCTCGATCTCTTTGCTCACCTGTGCTGTGAATCAGAAGCAAAGAGTACAGAATGGTGCATTGTCTGTAAACTAGATTGTAGACACAGTGGTATGTTGATTTCAGCCAAGACCATTTATAGTAGGCCCATTAGTTTATTCTTGTTACAAAGAAATTAGGAAGGAGTGGTCTGTTTTGAAGGCATTTGCTAGTTGATGGTAGTTTCATTACTGGGATATTTTTGAGTGATAATGGATGCTTGCTGTGGCGATTGGGTTATGATCATGGACAGCCTTCAGGGCTAGAAGAATGGAGTTGGCTATTCTTTTGAGACTAGTAAAAAATACTGAAATATCGAGTAAATATCTAAAATAGGCGAGTGATGGGAAAGCGTTGGATCAAAGTTGGATAAGGGTAAGAAAGAATCTTTGAGAGTAAGACTTGTCTGTCCCTTTATTGAGCACTTACAATAGGTTGGACACTGTGCTCAGATCTAGTAAAATAAAGCTGAATAGAGCTTCATGCTGATTATTCAAGAATGGGGTGACAAACATAAACAGATGCTTTTAAACCTTACCATGATCGTAGTGACCTGGGTCGGCCTCAAGAAGATTTTGCATTGTTTCTGGAGATGAGTGACCTTGGGGGAGAGGTATATAAAGATGATTGATGTAGGATGAAGGCACACTAATTCTGCTAGTGCCTAACTGCCCCCTTTTCACCCTTGTGACTTTAAATCTCTGAAGCAAGTGACACAGTGGGGGGGGGGTGTCTGTGTATTACTTGTGGTGGGTGGACATAGGTCTGAGAGCAGTGTATAGTGCAGAAGGCCTCGGTAAGGAAAAAGGAACAGAAGATGTATTAGTTTTCTATTGCTGCAGTAACAAATTGCCACAAACTTAGCGGTTTAAAACAATACAGATTTGTTATCTTCAAGTTGTGTAGGTCAGAAGCCTGATGAGTTCACTCACTGGGCTAAAATTGCGGTGTCGGCAGGCCTGCGATCCTTCTGGAGGCTCTGGGGAGGAACTGGTTTCCTTGCCTTTTCTTGTCCATATTCCTTGCCTCATGGCTCCGTTGCTCCATTTCGAAGCCAAGTACTGTCAGGCCAAGTCCTTCTCATGCTGTCATCTCTCTGGTTTTCTGGCCATGGCCTTGAAAGGTTGAGCCCACCCGGATAACCTCAGGATAATTTCCCTATCTCAGGTCCTTAACTCTCATCGTCTGTGTGAAATTCCCTTTGCCATGGATGGTAGTATATTTCCATGTTCTGGGAATTAGGGTGCGGACATTTTTGTCTGCCAGAAAAGGACTGGGTTCTTACTGCCGTGTCTTTGGTTCTCTAACCCAGCAAAATGGGCCTCCAGATTTTCTTGCAAATGTTTACACCACTGCCATAATTGCTAGGCAGCTCTTTTTGACATGTCATTCCTTGACTCAGAAATACTCCTTGGCAAGGCATGCAAAGGAGGGTCCTTCGTCATTGCTTCTCATCCTGGTCTTGAGCGAGAACTATGTGTTCTGGTTGGATGTGTTGACTTGCCATTGCCCTCTGTCCCCTGTTCAGTTCTGCATGTCCCTGACTCCATGTCTTTGCCTGAGTAGTTGTGTCTGCCAGACCGAAACACTCTCTTCCCTTATTTCTGCCCATCCTTTCTATAAAATCTGAGACTTTGGCCATCTTTACTCCACATCTGCAGTTGATCATAATTAGCTAGTGCTATTATTTAACTTCTTTATGAATGCATTTGATCTTTCCCTCTAGACTAGCCATCCTAAGGTGGTTAAAAAGCAGAGTCCTGGATTCACCCTCAGAGAGATTGATTGAATGGTCTGGGATGGGGCCCAGGAGTTTGGCTTTTTAACAGACTCTGTGGGCGATGCTGAAACAGGCAGCCTACAGGCAACATGTGCTGGAAACTCCTGGAGTGGGAAATGAATGATTTATCTGGACATAGTGATAGACATCATGCTGTCCTTGTAGGGGGAGATTATTATGTTTTTGAGAAACGAATGCCTGTTTTCTGCAGATGAGTATTAAATCTAGAAAGAGAGTGTCTTGTGGGAAGTGTGAATTAGATAGAGTTAAGGGCACCAAACTGTGGACCATCTTTTTGGAGCTAGTGTTGAGTTGGAAAAGTTCAAATGCAGAAGAATAGCTAGTCTGTGCACTCCAGCGAAAGTGGGTAAGACAAATAGTGCAGTTGAGATTCGGGGATGACCTGTTTAGGATGGCAAAATTGCCATGCCTTCAGGTTTACTTTTTTATTGAACTTTGCTTTGTTTCAGGGGCCTGATGTGAAATATCAAAAGCAGAAATTCTGTTGTGGAAAAGATCTGAAAGAGGGAAGATGGCTAATTCTTGGGAACATGCAGAGGGAATTCTGTACTTTTAGTGCATTCTCATAACAAGTTCTTCTTGATGATTGGAATGCAAAGACTACCCAAAAAATCTGAATTCCCACTGAATCAAGCATTTTTGGAATGAGGTCTTTCATGAATACACCATGATTTTGATTTCTGCTTTTGTTAAAATTGGAATGGAGTCTTTGTTATTTTACATTATTTCCTAGACCCCTTAGAGGGCTTGGGTCCAAATGATTTATTGTATTTATTTATTATATGAAGTTGATTTTGCCTTTTCACATTTGGGGGGGGATCTTGTTACATTAAATGAAACTATTACAAGGCTCATTAAGCAAAATAGTCTTTTGTTTCAATTTTCTACTTTTCGTTAATTTTTCTGTCCACCTTATGGCAGAAAGAGAAAACATTAATTTTTATTAAAAGAAGAACCTTAAATAATTAGCTATTTTACAGTTCCTGTAATAGGTTCTATCTATTGTAAAACATTAAAGGAAATTAATCTGGGCCAGAAGAGGAGGGTACTCAAATTAACACATGTTTCTGTGAGCTAGAAGCTGTCGCAGAGGTGATACAATTGAATTGGAAAGCACCAAAATTTCCTTTTGGTTTCCTAGTCACCAAACAAAACATATTGTTTTTAAAAATATTGCTTTTTTTGTTGTTGTTGAAAGGAGAAGAGCTATTATAAGATGAAGTGTGCTAGGCACTTTAATAACCAGTCTTTGATTCAATTTAAGCCAGTTCTATGTGTGCCTGTTAAATAAAAATAGTTCTGTAAATTCAGTAAATTGTGAAAGTTCTTTTTTTTTTTAGTGAGCTCATTTGCATACTGGGTCATTTCATTTTCAGTTGATTGGTAAAGTTCTATGGCAATCTTAGATTCTGATTGAGTTAAGTGGGACCGAAATACCATGCTCTGTGCATGTAAAGCTAAATTAAAATATTGATAATTAAAATATTTTTTAACATTTATTTATTTTTGAGAGACAGAGCGCGAGTGGGGGAGGGGCAGAGAGGGAGAAGGAGACACAGAATCTGAAGCAGGCTCCAGGATCTGAGCTGTCAGCACAGGGCCTGATGTGGGGCCCGAACTCACCAACTGAGAGATCATGACCTGAACTGAAGTCTGACGCTTAACCGACTGAGCCACCCAGGCACCCCTAAAATATTGGTAATTTAATTATTTGGTTGTGAATGCTTGATCTTTCTTTCTTTCTTTTCTTTCTTTCTTCAGCAGCCATTATATATACAATGTCCTACCAGGTAAAATAAATTAAAAAGTTGGAGGAAGTTACTATTTGTCTCTACATACATTATTTCTTCTGCGTGGAAATCTACAGTTTGTTACAAAACTCTGTCAAAGTTTGTTCCAGTGTAACCAAACTTAGGAGCAATCAAAGTATTTTGGCCCTGGTATTGAATTGCATTGAGTCAGTATTTGTTGAATATCTTTCCTGCCCACAATGCCTTTCTCTGTAGAGAATAAGAATAGAGTAATTATATATATATATATACACACACACACACACACACACACACACACACACACACTTTGCCTTCAGAGAATTGGTAATCTAGAACAGAGCTGTACAATAGAAATATTATGAGAACCACATATCTTATTTAAATTTCCCAGTCGCCACATTAAAAGACAAAAAGGACAGGTGAAGTTCTTTTTAATCATATATTTTAAATCCTAGATTTTTAGGCTTTTATTTTTTATTAACATAAAAACACTTAGACTAAAATATCAAAAATATTTCAACATGCAATCAATATAAAACTTACTAATGAGATGCTTTACATTCTTTTAAAAATCAGTCTTCAAAATCTGGTGTGTGGTGTATTTATTATTATTTTTTTAACGTTTATTCATTATTGAGAGAGAGACAGAGCATGAGCAGGGGAGGGGCAGAGAGAGGGGAAGACAGAATCCGAAGCAGGCTCCAGGCTCCAAACTGTCAGCACAGAGCCCGACGCGGGGCTTGAACTCACAAACCATGAGATCATGACCTGAGCCGAAGTCCGACACCCAACCGACTGAGCCACCCAGCCACCCCTGGTGCATGGTTTATTAAAGCACATCTCAATTCGGTTGCTAAATTTTCATTGGAGGGTTCCCTGGCTGGCTCAGACAGTAGAGCCATGTGACTCTTGACCTCAGGGTAGTGAGTTTGAGCCCCATGTTGGGAGTAGAGTTTACTTAATTAAAAAAATTTTTTTTCATTAGAAATACTAGATCTTTACTTAGGTTATAAAATGTAGAGTTGAAAAAGTAGATTCACATATTGAATTTGTCCTAAACATACCTAAATGTTGTCCAGTAACTGAACTGAACATCTATTTTTAAATTTGAGTTGAAAATTAATAATACTAAAAATTTAGTTCCTCAGTCACTGTAACCGCATTTCAACTGCCAACAGCCACATGTGGCTGTATTGGACTGTACAGATTGAGATGTTGAGATGACATTTTGTACCTTCAGTACTTAAATAATTGAAGATGGTATGTAAATACAAAATGCATTCCTATCCATTTGTATAGGATAATGAAGAGAAGTATGGACTAGAGCAGTTCTGTCCAATATAACTTTCTGGGATGAAAATACTGTACACTGGCCCAGCTTGGTAAGGTAACCGCTACCCCATGCTTTTGAACACTTGAAAGACAGCAAGTTCAACTAGGAACTACATGTGACATTTAATTCAAATTCAGATAGTCACATGGGGCTAGTGGCCAGGGTATTAGTGCCGAAGAAGAATCTAATGGAGTAGCTACAGTGTGAATTAGTGTAGGCGGTGAGCAGAGGGTAAGACATTACCAAGTGGGGAAATAACATGCACCAGTGGTTCCCAAATATTGCTGCATGTTGGAATTACAGGGAGATCTTCACAAAAGACCTGTACTTCTCTGCCACATCCAAATATGCTGATTTAATTGGTGTGGGTGACCTAGTCCATAAGAGTTTTCAAAGCTCCCCAAGTGATTGTTATGTACAGCAAATTTGGAGACAGATCTGTGCTAGTATTATACATTCTCCACAAATGTAATTCCTCCCTATTCATATCATATATAAGTTTGCTAGGAATAAACGCAAATAAAGAAGGAGCCAAATGAATGCCTGGTATTTTCTACGTTCCTAAGACTGTCCGACATACACCTTATTTGATCATACAAAGGCCTGTGTATTGGATGGAACAAGACTGATTCCCATTTGGCTGATAAAATGACAGAGACTTAAAGGTTAGTTGGCTGAAGGTCACATCCATGGGGTGTCCTGGAGTCATGTTTTGAACCTGGATCTTGTGTTTCTGTCACCACATGCGCAGAGCAGTATAGAGTATCTAGCCTCCTCCAATTCGTGGCTTGTTTTCTCTCTTCATAATAGAGCCCTTGTGCTTAGATTTATAAAGAATGTTTCTTTTGATATTTAGGAAAAAAAATCTCATTAACAATTGGATATTTGTAGTTCAACAGATTCATGATCCTCTAAAGAGCACTGTGCTGGGGTGTTGGGAGATCTCTGCTCTTTTCCTGGTGCAACACATGAGCTTGGTGACCTTGAGCTGGCTGGTTAGCCCTTTAGTAAGTACATCAGATTTCTAGTTGTTAGAACAGGAGTTCTCAAATCCACCTGTACCATAACTTTTAAAGGATTGCTGTGAAAAAAATGTCAACTGCCCTAGAGAAAAGATTGTTTATCCTTCTTCAGATGGTACTTGGAATACTTATGGAAGTAAAATGTTTGTTTTTGTTTTTGTTTTCCTTGACTGTGTTTAAATAATAAAGAGCACTATTTGTATGCCAGACTTGAATTAACTCAACCCTTAAACACCGGCCTCCTCCAGAGATTGGGCTTATTTCCCCTCTGACTGATAAAGAAGTTGAGGGTTCAGTGACTTGCCCAAAGTCACACATCTTAGGAGAGGCAGAGCTGACATTAGAACCAACCTGTTTTTGTTCCAAAGCCTTTGTAATACCTACTCCAGAGAACTAAGTCCTACCCCTTACAGCCTGAGTACAATTTGCCCTCAGTAGGATGTTGACCTTGTTCTGTGGTAGCAAGAGGTGGCAGGATTGATTAGTGACTTTGAAGTTCTCCCAATCAGACTTAAAATAGTTGGTGGCGGTTTCCTCAGTCTCACATAAAATGTGAATAAAAGCATCTTTAGGAGATATTGCTATTTACATGGTTTAAACTTTAAGAGCAGTTAGCTTGCTCTATGTAAAGGCAGCTTTCCTTCAGCCTTTTCTAATACGGATTCTGGAGAAACTCGTACTATTCAGCCAGAATTTAATTCGAATTGAAATAGTTAATAACTAATGGAATGTTGTTTTCGCTTCTTCCTGTCTCCTCCCCCTTGGAGAAAAGTATTTTATTTTTATTTTTTATTATTAGTTCAATGTTTATATATTTTTGAGAGAGAGCGAGCGAGAGAGCAAGAGAGAGCGCACAAGCAGGGATGGGGCAGAGAGAGGAGAGAGAGTATCCAAAGTGGGCTCTGTGCTGACAGCAGACAGCCTGATGTGGGGCTCGAACTCACGAATGGTGAGATCATGACCTGAGCCAAGGTTGGACACTTAACTAACTGAGTCACCCAGGTTCCTCGGAGAAAAGTATTTGAAACCTAGAATAGATATTTGCCTTATTTCATGCTTAAAGTTCATACATGTCTTTCCCCTGTTCTTTTGCTTTTCTGTTTGGCAACAAATAGAATGGATCCTTTTGTTATCCTTATCTCGTTTGGCTAGTGTAAAACATGTTCTTTTAGTTTTATCACTTTCCTACAAGCTTGATGCGGACTTTTTTTGTTTGTTTCCCATTCACCAGCTGTTACAATTCTCAAAGTTTCTGTAGCTCCTTGGGAAATGCATCTTTATGAACTGAACTTCATCTCCACTGAAATTGTTTGGGAGAACAGGGAGCAGGATACACCTAGAAGGTTTCTTCTGGCATTTGTTGATGAGCTTTTATAATTGGCATTTTACTGTCTTTGCCCCTAGAGGCTAACCTTGGATCTTCGTGTAGGCTTGATTGAGTGTAAGTTGAGTTAGCACAAGTGGAGTGGAAACAGGATCAGTCCATGAGGAGGGGTCTTATGCACGAAATCCTCTAGTTGGATGAATTGAAAGCATTTCCCTCAGAGCCTCGCTGGGAATGCCTGTCCTGTTTCTTAGAGAAATAAGTTACTGAGCTCATGCGGTTGCTGTTGATGACGTTGATATTTGTGCTCAGTTCTGCGGGGAATACAAAAAGTTTCTCTTAAGTCTGGCCTCAGGAAGCTTACAGAATTGAGGTTGGGGGTGGGGACCTTATCTGTTAGACATGCATCTAGCTCCTCTCTGCTAGACACAAGATTTACGAAGATTTGAAAATGCTTCTCTTTTGATTTACAGCTTAGTGGAGAACTCATCCGTGGCTTGTAATGGTGTGATCAGTACTGCGATAGAAGCATGAATAAGAAAGTGAGGGCTCACAGCCCAGAGTGAGTGATGAACTTGCCAAGGGAATCAGGGAGACATGGCAGAGAGGTGGAGTTGAGCAGACTTTTGAAATGGTTTTTCCTCAGACTACTGGGATAGAGTGTTTTTGGAGACAAGAATACCATGTGCAAAGGTACTGAGGTGTGAAACAGCCTGGTGTGTTGGTGAATTACCACAGGTGTAGAGGAGAACCTTAAGTACTATTTTGTGTGTGGGAGGCAGTACAATGGAGCCCCAGGGTAGGAGAGCTGTATTACCCAGATTTGGAAATACATTCCTGGGATGTTCCAGATTGGTGGGCTACATGGGCAAAATGGTTAAAGGGGGATAAAGGCCCAGGATGGGCAGGAATCATGGAGGGAAAGAGAGACATGGCTCCTTTACTGCCCTGAATGAGGTTTTGGATATTAGTCTCAGTGCAGTGCTTTCTTTTCATTGCTTTAGCTCCTATTTTTTTTAAAAAGACATGTTACTCAAACCCCAGTAATTATTCCAGATGATGACAATGGATCCACCCTCCCCGCTACCCAAACCGAACAGTTTGCACGAGTAGGGAACAAAGACTCAGCACTGTTGACGAGAAATACTTTTCTTTAAAGAGGCCTCAGTGGGAAAATGATGTCAGCACACTAATCTTAGTGCCCTTGGCCCCTAGACATCAGTGGTGTTGTGTACCTGGAGCAAAGGAATTGTGTTCTTTAGAATTTCCTTTCTGCATTGGCAATGTACAGTCATGATAGAATATCTTTGCAAAGGTGTCCGTTTATGGTGGAGGTGAGAGTTTGTGATAGAAATCAGAATGATTGCTGATAAAGGTTGCTAAATGGGGGATTAGGGTTTCTTTTTTTTTTTTTTTTAATTGTTTTAAACGTTTTTATTTATTTTTGAGACAGAGACAGAGCATGAGCAGGGGAGGGGCAGAGAGAGAGGGAGACACAGAACCAAAGCAAGCTCCAGGCTCTGAGCTGTCAGCACAGAGGCTGACACGGGGCTCGAACTCATGGACTGTGAGATCATGACCTGAGCTGAAGTCGGACACCCAACTGACTGAGCCACCCAGGCGCCCTGGGTTTATTTTCAAGAAACAACTTGATGTGTTGTGGAAAAAGCATGGGACAAGGATTTGGGGTCCCATCCTGCTTCTAACCTAACTAGTCTGAGGACCCTGGTCTCTGCAAGCCTTCATTTCCTAGTGGGCAAACGAAGAAAATAATGTTGGAAGAAGCAAAAGAGCAATACACAAGCCTAGTCAACCACATAGCACCTTCCAGGTTGTGAGCTCTGCCTGAATCCTGTCATTTGGCACCTCCACCTGGCCTCTGCTTCCTGTCCTCTTGCCTGCCCTGAGGGAGAAGGTAGTCCTGGTGGGCCGGGCCTGGACCAGCCTCCAGGGGGACTCCCTGTAGTTCCACAGACCACCTTCACTTTGAAGACAGCATTTTCATTACCTGTAAAACCTCATGTCTTGAGTTTATTTTCTCTCTATGGTTTTCTTAAACTGAGATGATTTCAAAGAAATGTGTGGAATTTTTGTTCTCCCTTCGCCCTTTATAGCCTATGTATCTCCAGTCACCCCTTCAGAATTTCTAATTAATGGCACGTCTAAATCTGGGCCACTTTATATTTGAGTCATCAAAATGGGAGTCTGGCCAGTAATTTGGTTTCAAGAAGTGTTGAGCCGAAGTCACCTCATGAAAGAAAAATGGCACAAGGCCATTCTGTTAACATGTGGCCTCCGGTTGTCCTTCGCTCTCATAAGGCCCCTGGGGTTTTAGTATTGAGGGGCGGGGAAGAGAAGGTGGTGGTGTGGACAGCCCTCTAGCTGTGGTATTCCTGAACTAATTACCTCTAAAGCATTATAAATTCTTACACATTTCCTCCTTTGTACTTTATAGAGCAAGTCTTGCTTTCTCAACCCTGATCCAAAGAAAGACAACATCTGCGTTCTCCTGAAGTGTTTGTTATAAACCAGAGGCCAGCAGTAATCGTCAGATCTTTCTGTGGAGTTTGGTTGTGCTGTTGAGCCCGTGGCTTTTCTTCCTGAGGATCAGGCTGCAGGGGTTGGGTCCCTCAAAATTTTGATGGTGTGGAGGATTATTCCGTCTGTCTTCTTCCCTCCTCTTCCAGCCTGGGAAGCCTTACTTGTAGCCTCAGGGGCTGAGGGAGGCAGAGCTGCTCCGGCCGTGAGGGAAGCCACAGTGTTCTTGGACTTGCCTGCTTTTATTTCTTGCCTGGACTGACACTGCCTTACCTTAACCCCTGAGTAAGCCCAGTGCCCAGGCAGAATCTCTGTTCTCCTTCCTTGCTGGTTAATTTGGCTCTTTTATCCCCAACGAGAACTGGAGTCCTGGGCCTTTGCTGGTTCCCTGTGTGCCCTACCACCCCACTCCTTTTTCCTGGAAGTGCCAACACATTTCTGTATGTGCTGAACCTGTTCATCAGTAATTCTTGATGGATTGTCCTTCCTTTTGGCAAACTGAAATAAAACACAAAAATCTCAAAATAGAAGTAACCAGACTCCTCCAACTTAATAAATACCATATGTGCTTATACTTGGAATTCACTTTGTCCTGTTTGGTGAGTGGTACCTCTCTTGTGCTCCTGCCTCTTCCCTACCCCCCCCCCCCCCAATTTTCTGCAGATGGAAGGCTGACAGATCTTTTCCAACAGCTCACGCCTGTGTAGTTACGCTGCATCTATTTTGGATCTCACGAACCCTGTTGGATAGCATATATACACTGTTAAAAGAGCCTTCTGTATATTGTTTGTGGAGGATGCTAACAGTATAGGATTGATTCTGCTTGGCGTCTGCATAGTGAGCTAGCTGCGGGGTTTTTCCAGTGTGTGCCTGGCATGTGCTTGTGCACATGATGGGTTCTTGCCATGTGGTGCTTGACTTAGAGCAGGTCTGGTGAGAGGTTGTGCAAGCCAGTAGCATTGTCTTACCGAGTTCTTAATGTGGACGAGGCACTGTGCTCAGCTGTCTGCATTTGTGCACATTTGATCTCAAAATAACCTCATTTGGTGTAGGTATGGCTGTCGTCGTCATTGTCGTCATCATCATCCCATTTTCCCAATGCGGAACCCAAGACCCAGAGAGGGTAAGCTACTTGTCCAAGGTCCTGTGGCTAGTGGTCTGGATTTTCAACCCAATCAGTTGGGCCCCAGAGCCCATGTTCTCACTCAGATCTAAATTGCTATACCAAGTTACCATTTGAGGAACTCACTTAACCCCTGAATGAGAAAGCATAGACTAGTCATGGTTTTGATTTAACAGTGATATCTTTATTTGAGAGATTCTGAAGAATTCCGACTTCATTACCTCCCTTGAGGCCTATAATTAGAAACAACTTTCCCTCATACATAATGAGATTCCTGCCTGGCTTCCTCAAGAGGGAGTGTGCAGGAATCCAGAATCCGTATTGTCCGATACAGGAGCCACTTACCTCATGGGACTATGATGTGTTGAACTGTGGTTGGTGTAACTGGTGGCAAACATTTTCATTTTATCTCATTTTAATTAATTTAAAATTAAAGATGGTTACTCACTTCAGTTAATGGAAAACTAAGTGTTCCGTATGTTTGGAACACCTTGTATGAGAATGTACTTTTTCAACTGTATGTTTTGTGAAATCTAAACATGAATCAAGTATATCGGATGGAAATTTAGCATCTGAATTGGGATGTGTTTTATGTTTAAAATACTCTCAGGATCTTAAAAACTAATTTTGCATTCTTTTTTGGATATTATCTCATTAATAACATACTGTCTACATGATGATATACCTTACTTAAACCAACAAACCTGAAATAGTATCATTGAAATCATTTTCACTTCATTTTAATTTTTAATGCAGCTACTAGAAAAATTAATCCCATATGTGGCTCACATTGTAGTTCTATTTGACGGTGCTCTTCTTGAGCCTAGATGTGAATGCCCCCCTATAGGATAATATTTTGCTAAAGCAGGTGCTCAAAAGATAATTAGTAAATGGGTGATTTGTTGATAGAGCTGCCTAGAAGAACAAATTCAGTGGGGAGGGCTAATGGAGGAAGCTCATTGCTTTTGTTGGAATTGGTATCTTATTTTCAGGATATAACTGAAGTAATAATGATGCATAATATGCTAGGCATAACATACATAATGTTTTATGACCTTTTGAATAAATTACCACTTTACATATCATGTGATAAAATGAAGGTAGAGAAGATTAGCATGAGTCCATTATTCTCTTGGTCAAGAGGAGTTTCCTGTTTCTGCTGTGAGCTGAATTACACTGTGGCCCTTGACTTGTTTTTCCTTCCCTTTGCTGGGATTTGGCAGTGAAGTGTACGAAGCCCTCGTGAGCGGCCTCCTGCCAGCTTCTGTCTTCTCCCCTGCTGCTCACCGTTTCTCTCATGATCGGAGAATCCCTGCACATACAAGCCGTTTTTGGCCTCCTCGGGATCCTGCGTGACACCCAGGAGGCAGGCAGTGTCCCTCGAATCACAGTGAAGGGTCCGTGTTGCCCTGGGAAGCAGCGCACCCTGCGTAGGGACACAGAGATGTTGTACCACCACCCTCCCGCTGGCCATCTGCCTCCGACTCCTCTGTTCTGGCCTCCTGTTTAACGGTTCTTTTTCTCCATGCCCCTGTTGGTGTACTGCTGGGCTGGACCCTCCTTCCTCCTCTCATTTCTCCTGTATTCTCCACCCTTGCTGAGTTTCCCAGGCTCTTGGGACTTTGGTTCCCAGTGGCTCATCAGATGGGTGGCAGCGCTAAACCTCATGAGTCCTTGCACCCTTCTTGGCGTTGGGTCGGGGGAGGGCAGCCGTTTACAAGTCTGTGGTTAGTTGATCATGCAGTTAAAAGTCAAAATTCATGTTCTGATGTTTTTTTCTGCTTTTTTTCCTAGTCAGCATCATTTTTTTTTTTTTTTAAGTCCTGTTAATGTCTTGGTTCTTTGTTTCCTCCATTGTAAAACGTGAGCATTTCACAAAGGAGCATTATATACAGCACTGGAGAGAAACTCAGTGACTGCAACTACATTTGGCTTCGTGCTGAATTTCAGGTTAGCTACCTGCCTCGGCTTTAAAACAGTACATTAAACTGAGACACTGGTTTTACCAATGAGAGTTTATCCCCATTAAAGCTCTTTGAAATTGGATGTCTTATTTGTCTCTTTCCTTTCTCTTTTCTGCCCTCACCTCCTGTTTTGTTGTCTGTATTATTTAAAAGTCTCAAACAGATTTGAATAGCTCTTAGCTTTACAGATAGTCTTTTTGCTTCTTCCCTCTTGTAGAGGGTGAATGTTGAAGAGGCAGGTGATGTTGGAGGCAGAATGGTGCCATGTTAAGGGCATATATTTAGAAAGTGGAGAGATCTGGGTTCTAGTTTCATTTCTGCCTATCCCGCCATGGTGTGAGTTGAGGATGTTCCTTAGCCTAAGATGATCTGTATCTCCCTTAGAGCTTGGCATGTTATGCAGCAGTTGCTCAGTAAATATTATTGGCCATTTTCTTAGAATGTCACTTGAAGATTTAGATGAAAGTATTTGAAAGCTTGCTATTTATGAAGTGTCAACCATGGTCGACAACAAAGACAATGTACGTAGGTCTTAAAGAGAAGTTGGTAAAAATGAAAATATTATCCATAATGGGGATAGAAGATTTCTTCTTCTAGGTGAGAAACTGTAGATAATATTCTACAAGAAAAAAATTGCCCACTCAATCTGTTTCCCCTTAATGGCCATAATTAAAACATAGTCCTGCCAACAGAGGTTTAGAATGTAGTCTTCTCATATTTTTAGATTTCCTTTGCAGGTTGAATTCCAGACTGTACACAGGATCTGCATTGCACTATGGAATCAGTGATTATAATGGTCAGAAACATTTCCAGTAAGGAGTGAATCCTATGTTCTAGTTATTACGTTGATGGGAGACCCAAGAATTCAGTTAGCTAATTTGACATCGAGTTAGAGAAAACTGTATCTAAAGGAGAGAGTACAGTTTTCATTTGAGAATGGGAGCATAACCGGAGCTTGAGAGCTGTGTGTTCTTTTAATGAAGGCTGTTAATTTAACTGTTTTTTTACAAAACGAAGGATTGGCTTCCCACTAACAGTTAACTGGCCTTGATCTTGATTTCTCATGGTATGACCAAACTGTTCTGTGGAAGTGTTAGAGAATGTTTGGCTTCACATAAGAGACCTCCCTTTCATGTCTAAAGAGGCAAGGAATGTAATTTTCAGTTGCTTGGAAGATTTAATTTTCAAAGCTGTGCCATAAAAAGGAATAGAGCAGAAAAGTCCTGTAGGCTGTTGGTTTCTTAGTTTTATCTGAGTTGATTTGGCCTTGCATCTTTGCCCTTTGGACCGATCATCTGAACAGCCAGGGGATATCAGTTTAACTCCCTTGGCAATTTGGGACCATATTCTGTCTTTTGGCGAATGTAGTTACAAGTCACGTTTTTTACAAAACAAAGTGAGGCCGTTCAGCCCCTTATTTTGATCCTCTGAGGAGTGAGAGACTGTTTACATTGAGCAAGTAAGATATATTTATTCTTCTTGACAAAGAAAGCCAAATTATTTAGCAGAAAGCTCTTTAGTTTCCTGTACCTAGCACTTGACTGCAGGGTGCCTTAAAAAAGCAAGGGACCAAAAATAAGCAAAAGAATGAGCTCTCAGTACAATCCTTGTGGGGGTGGGGGGTCGGCGCCTCTGTATGGTTCTGCAGCAGCCCCACTCGGAGCTGGAGCCAACATTTGTTTCCTTGTGGTTAGATTTAGAAACTTTTAACCCTGCCTTCTTGCACTCCCTGAAATTTATAAATAGGAACCTTTTCTCATGCTGGATCACTTGGAGGCCTGTTAATAGTTCTGAAGGATGATGATATTTTGGGGAGTAGTGCTCTTTGCTCGCAATGTTGCCAGGATGTTTGAAACAGGGAGCCCACCTTGGTGGGTATTTTAACCCCATCGTTCTCAAATGTGGCTGCACAGAAGCCTCTGGGGAGCCTTTGAAAACTCTCAACAGCAGGCTGTACCCTGTACTGAGCCCATACTGACTGAATCACAATCTCAGGAGAGGGACCCAGGTGTGTTTCTTAAAGTCTCCCAGGGGATTCCAAAGCACTGAGAATAGGTGATCAGATCTGCTCTAAAGATTGGCTTGTGCACTACCCCCAAGAAGAAATGATACGCTTCCTTTCAAATACAATGTGATGGTATAAGGTAATGTTCTTACCATACTATGGTCAAGCGGAGTGATTTCATTGCTTTGATTAATTGGCGTTTTTAACATTATAGTAGCTGAGGCTTTATGAATCAGACACATCATAATCTTCCTTTATTGAAATAGAAACTTCCCAGTGGCATTTTGAAATGTCTTCAGGCACTGTCAGGGAAGTACTTTCTAATTACTGGTGATAAAAGATCAACACCTTCTAAATGTCCAGTTGGTGTATGTGAAACCACTTCGGACACCCATGTCTCAATTTGTACTTTTCTGTACAGGTCCAAAACTCTGCATTTGTAATTCTGATTAAAAAGCTTCAAAAAATTTTTTTTCTTATCAGTTAATTAAAATTTACATCCAAGTTAGCATATAGTGCAGCTTTTCCCAACAAGTGTCCTCCCTTTAGCCCATCCCCCCACCCACAACCCCCTCCAGCAACCCTCAGTTTGTTCTCTGTATTTAAGAGTCTTTCATGTTTTGTCTCCCTCCCTGGTTTTATATTATTTTTGATTTCCTTCTCTTATGTTCATCTGTTTTGTATCTTAAATTCCGCATATGAATGAAGTCATATGATATTTGTCTTTCTCTAATTTTTCTTAGCATAATACACTCTAGTTCCATCCACGTTGTTGCAAATGGCAAGATTTCATTCTTTTTTTTTAAATTTTTTTTCAACGTTTATTTATCTTAGAGTGTGAGTGTGGGAGGGGCAGAGAGAGAGGGAGACACAGAATCTGAAGCAGCCTCCAGACTCTGAGCTATCAGCACAGAGCCTGACGTGGGGCTCAAACTCCTGAACCATAAGATCATGACCTGAGCTGAAGTCAGATGCTTAACTGACTGAGCCACCCAGGCGCCCCTTTATTCTTTTTGATTGCTGAATAATACTCCATTGTGTGTGTGTGTGTGTGTGTGTGTGTGTATACATACATACATACATACCACATCTTCTTTATCCAGTCATCTGTTGATGGACATTTGGCCTGTTTCCGTACTTTGGCTATTGTTGATAGCGCTGCTGTAAACATTGGGGTGCATGTGCCCCTTCGAAACAACATACGTGTATCCCTTGGATAAATACCTAGTAGTGCAATTGCTGGGTCATAGGGTAGTTCTATTATTAATTTTTTGAGGAACCCCCATACCGTTTTCCAGAGTAGCTGCACCAGTCTGCATTCCCACCAGCAGTGCAAAAGGGTTCCTCTTTTTCCACATCCTCGCCAACATCTTTTGTTTCCTGCGTTGTTAATTTTAGCCATCCTGATTGGTGTGAGGTGGTATCTCATTGTGGTTTTGATTTGTGTTTCCCTGATGATGAGTGATATTGACCACTTTTTCATGTGTCAGCCATCTGGATGTCTCCTTTGGAAAAGTGTCTATTCATGTCTTTTGCCCATTTCTTCACTGGATTATTTGCTTTTTGGGTAAGAATTTTTCTTTTAAAACAACTCATTTGGTTGGCAGAGCTGGGCATAAGCTTACCTGGCAGTCAATCTGACCCCAGCGAAAGTGAAAGCTACTGTACAATCTTGATTTATCCCACTTAGTGTGAGCTTTTATGCTTTGCTGCTGTTTAGACTATGGGATGCTGCCCCCAGGCACCACTACAAATGTCAAACAAGACTTGGCACTATGTTGATTACCTTTCTAAATTCTGAAGAAACAGTTGTGAATTCTGAACTGTATTTGGCTCCAAGAGATTCACATAAGGGATTGTGGATCTGTGCTGTGTCATCATTGTGCCAAGTCTAGAATCCCCTTTGCAATTACAGTTTGCCTGTTCATTATGGCTCTGCTACTGATAAACTGTGTAACCTTGGCAAGTTACTTAACCTTTCTGAGCCTTTGTTTTGCATCTGTAAGGTGACACAAGTGATATTATCTGCTTTAAGAGCTCTTGTGAGGATTAAGAAGAATAGTGTACATGGTGTGTTAAAAATAGAAGTTTAAGGAAGTTGTGAATATCACAGGTTTTTCCTTTGGGAACTATAATGGCACATGGCAAAGCCTCAAATACGGGTTCTTTCCAGGTGCAGGTTCACGATGTATTATAATGATAGACAATGAAATGTCCCCCCCGCCAAGCTGTGGGTCAAGCATTGGGTCTTGGAATCTATGTTGTCATTTCTGATCTTGTGACTATGTAGGAAAGAAGTATAGTAATAAAAAGAATTTGTGTGTTGCCTGAAGTAAAGCTTTGCATGTGATTTTTTTGTACATGTACATTTGTATATGTGTGTCCTGAGTCATGATCCTTGCATTGAGGGAGTAGCAAATGGGATTGAGGTGTCTCCAAATTATAGTTTGTGGTCTGCTCAGTGTTAATGTACCACGATGGTCCTATCCACATATAATACACGGTGAATCAGAGAATTGAGAAAACTATGGGGAGGATAGGAGTCAAAGTTCTTTTTGCTTATAATATCCAAAAAATCAAAGCCAAAGATTGCATTTTTTCAACCATCTGAACGTTACTTTCACTCATGATTTCATATTGCATATGCAGACCCTGTATTGAAAGGTCTCCATAGAAAATATTGACAATACTCTTCTGTTAGGAAAGTCTCAGTGTAAGAAAGGCACATACTGAATTTCTTGGACCATGAAATATTTGTGTATTTTATTGCACTTGGGATTTTTCTGCTCCTCAGGAGTTTGTGTTTAATCATAGGCCAAATTTACTTAAAACCAAACCAAGGAATTGCCTTTGCTCTTGTCCGATCTTGCTTTCCCAGCCATGGTGTTACCCAGTGGTCTTGTCGCCGTGCCACTGTGCTGTCACTTCAGGAAAAGCTCTTGGCTTTTGTGATTCATGATGATTTTTTGTTTATTGACCCAAGAGAAGTTCTATCTCTAAATGTAAAGAATTTTAATTAAATGGAAAATGAGCTCAAGTAATTTTTTGTAACTAAGGGTCATTAATTACATAGTTAATGTACTTAATTAAATCAGAACTGATTTCATATACATGTTTAGACTGACCTTTGTTGACAATGATTAATGATCATTAGATGGCTCTGAATGGACCTGTGGAACCATGGAGCTTTTTCTTGGTAGTTCTTGATCTGATGGCTGGGAAGTAGAGGAATACAGTATCACAGAGCCATTTGTGAAAGGGTGTCTTTGTCTTTTTGAGGTTACTAAATTGATTACAGCAACTTTTGTCTTTTTTAGAGGCTTTATAACATAGGGGGTGAAGTAACAACTTGGAGCTTCACCCCTACAGCTTACTATCTTAAGTTCTAAGTGACTGTGAACAAGTCATTTAATCTCTTGAAACCTATTTGCTTATCTATAAAACAAGCAAACTGCATGTGCCCAGCTCACCTTGAATAATTGTGTGAAAATGAGTGAAATATGTGAAATCATTTTTGAAAACTGGTAACTGCTATTCAGTTGACAGAATACTGGAAAATTTTTGAGATAGGATCTGTATCTGATTTATCTTTGTACCTATCAAATACAGGTAATAGATTGCTTTGTAGCAGTTAATTCTGGGATGTTTGTCTCTGAATGACTTTGAAGGCTGTGAGTTTTATTGCTTTCTGAAGTTTTTAGATGTGAATTTCGAGAGGATGAGGATAGCTGTCCCACCTCTTAGACTGAGGTCTTTGCACCAAAAATAAGACTTAATTCTGGATTTAGCACTTTCGGTGATTGTACATTTCTAGTAAGGATAGGGCATTTGCCATTGTTTCTGGGGTGGGGGGGCAGGGGTGGTAGTCCCATGATGCATTCTACCTTCTCTTTTGTAAACACAGTGACAGTTCATTTAGAAATGTCTGCATTAAATGGTATTTTAAGGAGCCTGTGAGTGATGTCAACCATGTGCCCCCCTTTCAGAGTCTTAGGCGGAAGTTGGTTGAAAGGCCCCAAGCTTGCACCATTCTAGGAATGGCTGTACTTAAAAGACCAGCTGTATTTACTATTTGATGATATATTTTTATTAGCCATTTGTGTGTGTTTTCATTTTATTCTCCCATAAAGAGAAAAAAAAAACTATCACCAATCTTTTGTAGAGAGATGGAGTTTGATTTGCACACAGTCATGCAGTTACTAAATAGCAAGATTCTACAAGAACTC
Source organism: Panthera uncia (assembly GCF_023721935.1). NCBI lineage: Eukaryota > Metazoa > Chordata > Mammalia > Carnivora > Felidae > Panthera > Panthera uncia. The sequence goes on along the minus strand of NW_026057584.1, from coordinate 77,331,424 downwards.
ACCAGTGTAGGCTGAACACCCTGTCTGACAAATGTTTCTGGGGTTTTAAAAAACTAAGAATTATGCTGACCATGTAGTCCTCACCTCTACAAAATAGAAGCTCACTGGAAGAGTTCTGGTTGGAGAGGTGAGTCCGTTGTCTGACTGATTTGGAGGCAGAATTTCCTATCTAGGAAGTTAGACTGACTGTGTAACATCCTGTTTACCTTCTCAGTCTTCAACACAGGATTATAAACACCATTTAGTTCTCAAAACATAAAATGCCTTTGGTTAGAAACAAAAAATATGGAAACACTTTTCTGAAAAGACAGGTCAGGTAGCTTAAAAAACTCCCTGTTTAGAAGCTTGTCGTATTAATCGTATGAATTTGGTACACAATCAGGAAAATACTTAGTTTTGTTGGTTAACAGGAATATTAGTTCATTTAGCCATGTCAGATAGCTAGCTGCTTCTTCTTTTAAAAAAAAAAAAAATTAAAAAATTTTTTTTTTCTTTTAATTTGAGAGCGTGCAAGCAGGGAGAGGGAGGGAGAGAGAGAGAGAGAGAGAGAGAGAGAGAATGAATGAATGAATGAATGAATGAATCAGTCAATCAATCAATCAATCAGTCTCAAGCAGGCTCCATGCTCAATGTGGAGCCTGATGTGGGGCTTGATCCCACAACACTGGGATCATGACCTGAACCAAAATCAAGAGTTGGATGCTCAACTGACTGAGCCACCCAGACGCATGTAACTAGCTTCTTAAATTCACAAAAGCTTATTAGAGAAGAGGCTACTTATCATTAGCCTTCACTTTTGGAACTAAAACTTTCCTTAGTAAATTCAGGGATGGGTAAGAGCTACAGGGATACCCATACCAACTGAGAAAATCTCTTAGCCATCTGTAAAATGGAGGGGGCTGGGATTAGATGACCCTTGAAAAATCTTACAGGAAAAAACCAAACCATGGTGTTTAGGTTCTGGTGCTGTGCTACCCCCTGACCCATACTTGTGTTTTCATTCCTTGACTCCTTTCAGCCTTGCTTGCTATAGATCAGAGATCATGACAAGTCAGAATCTCAGGAAAAGCATTAAACATGACTGGAATCCTGAGCAGATCATCTGTTGAAGATTTATTATTTAGGTTTTGACCTATTTGGAGCCTCTCAGGTTGTAGCCAACCCAAATAGGTGAGATTCTTACATAATTTGACACTGACAAATTTAAAAAAACAGGAAAGTAGAAGATGGACATTTGAGTATAGGTTGGACAATAACAATATAAAAATGGCTTTGGATTCTTTATAATTATGGTCTGACATGGTTCCAGTTAAGGTGTCTTTGGTTAAATGAAGTGATGCATGGTGTATATATACACACAAACTATATACATGTAAACATAGAAGGTTCTAAATATAATGTTCCAATGTTTTACACCACATGTGATTTTTATTGAGACAGCGTGTCTGCTAAACCAAGCCTCAGGAAGACTTGAGCTCTTGCTTAACCTATTCTAAACACTATTGATAATTCACAATTGGTGGTTAAAAAAAAAATTAAAAGAGCAGAACCTTGGTTTCCTAAATTAAAACGTACACAGAGCCACAGTATATAAAACAGCTAAAAGCAAAACAGTTCTATTTTTTTGGGCTCCTTTGGGGCCTGCAGGGGATCTTTGGGACTTGGGGTTATATTGTCTGAAACTGGTTGAAATAGCTCTCAGTTATCAACACAAGGAGGTAAGATAGACTGAATAACGAAATTATAAAACACCATTCACGTATCGTAGTGGTGAAGTGGTTTTGTGTTTTGTACCATAGGAGTTCTCTTCATTGAAAATCCTTTATGTTTAATGTTGAGCAGTCAGAGCAAATATCCATCCTAGCATGAGTGATGGAGCATGAGAGCTGAATTTCAGTACAGTTTATTGCCTTATATTTGCTGAAAAAAGTATGATGGAGACAAAGATGAGCTTTAGTAAAAAGTTTATATTGGCCAAGTTAAGTAGAAAGAAGAGATTAAAATTTGACAGCCTGGTGAATTTCAGAACAATATATTGAATACATATTGTATAAGCCTGAATATAAGGCAACCCCAAAATAAGACCGTATCCTATTTTCTCAAGAGGAAGATCCAAGACCAAAGTTTTGAATATACAAACTTCTTGGAATATAGAGAAAGTAATAGAAAGTATATTAATAGTTGCATGTTATATAAAATCTGCACTTTCCACTGTTTTCATGGACCTGTTTTATTTCTAAAAAGTTTATTTTGAGAGCACGCACATGTACAAGTGAGGGAGGGGCAAAGAGAAGGAGAAACAGAATCCCAAGCAGGCTCCACGCCATCAGCACAGAGCCCAGTGCGGGGCTTCAAACTCATGAATCTGTGAGATCATGACCTGAGTTGAGATGGAGAGTCAGACACTTAACTGACTGAACCACCCGGGCGTCCCAGACCAGTTTTATTTAAACTCTTTACGTGTGCTTCAGCATCAGCTGCTCCATCCCTGGAACCACGTTTCACCTCCTTTTATAGTTCTAGAGCCCATCCTCTTCACTTCCACCTAATGTTTTAAAATACAGCATTTTTAGAGTCTAGATGATGTTACATTTGTGTTAATCCCCTAACTTCAATATTTTCAAAATTTAAATTACCTTTATGGTGCCAAAAACTAATTATTTGGAAAGAAGAAAAAGCGAGCACGTTGGGTTTTTGTTTTAGAACTGGCAGATTAATGGATCATGGTTGTTGTAGATTCTTTTCATGTCTTAATCCCCTCCTCTGCTAGGTGACTGATGTTGTATGAGAGTGTATTTCCTACTCCACTGATGCTGGGCTTGGCCTTGTAACCTATTTGGCCAAGAGAATATAAATGAAAGCGAAGCAAGCAGTTGCCTTAAAATGGAGTGCCTTAAATGTAATTGGGCTGTTGTGTTCCTAAGATTGTCATGAGGAAAAAAGGCCCCCACTCAGCAGCCGAGACCCCATAGTGCGTCAGGGGTATGGCTGACCTGATCCAGACTCTGACCAGACAGGCTCAGATCTTTAAGATGTATCAGACTACAGCTACTTGTTGGCCTATCAGATCTAATTTGGCTACTATAATTCACAAGTCTAATACTAGTCTTGTTAATTATGTCTTAATTAGCGGAGTTAGAAGTTTCACTCAAGAAAATCTAGTTTGGTAAATTCCATATCAAAAGTAACTTTGGGGATGATGACTACTAAGAGCTGAATGGTTTATGCAGTAACCTAGGATTCTTGACTGTAGGCATTTTCAAGAATACACCATATACTGAAACCAGATGTATGCAGTAAAAATATTGCCAGACTTGAGTGCACTGTTCATTTTTCCAGTGAGACCTCCAAAGGGTCTATGAATAGAAGTCTGGTGTTTTCCTCTTAGATGACTCATTTTTGAGTATAGGAGGAACAAAATTTTGGCTCTTGTGTTAGGCACAGTTTCAAAGCCTCTCAATACATTTGCATTGAACTATGCATATATATGTACATATATACATATATATGCATATATATGAATACCTCCCATATTTGTAGGTTTTAAGCCTATATATATGTTTGTGCATAGCTGATTTGCCTGTGTGGCTGTTTAGATACATTTATTGCCTGTACTTTTCTATCGTTCTCTAAATAAAAGTAAACACTACCTGTACAAAAAATTGATGTATATTTTTTAAAACGTCCTCAGAAGAATTTGAGATAAAATATCTCTAGTTTTGTCTGCATTTATCTGTGGCCTACCCAGTTTACTGAAGAAATTAAGATCCCCAAGTAGGAAATGAAAAAAAAATTTTTTTAACATTTATTATTTATTTTTGAGAGAGCATGAGTGAGGTGGGGGTAGCAGAGAGAGAGGGAGACCAGAATCCGAAGCAGTCCTAGGCTCCGAGCTGTCAGCACAGAGCCACGGGGCTCAAACCCACAAACTGTGAGATCATGACATGAAGCGAAGTCAGACGCTTAACTGACAACCACCAGGTGCCCCCCTCCAGTAGATAATTTAATTGAAAATAGCCAGTTTGTGGTATGTCTTCTTAAAATACATTTAATTGGCCAAATTTTAACGCCCCTCCATTCATAATCACCCATTTCGAGCCCCGCATTGGGCTCTGTGCTGACAGCTCAGAGCCTGGAGCCTGCTTCGGATTCTGTGTCTCCCTCTCTCTCTGTCCCTCCCCTGCTCATGCTCTGTCTCACTCTGTCTCAAAAATAAACATTAAAAAAAAAAAAAAAAGTACTTAAAAAAAAAGTGGCCTGTTTCCTTCCCCAGAGATTTTGATTTAATTAGTCTGTGATAGGACACAGGAACTGGTATTTTTTTAAAGCTTCCCAGGTGATTCTGACTTGCAGTCAGAGGTGACAGCCACTGATAGAAATACAGCTTTCCTGCACATTGAATTATGTAAACTAAGAAATTCAGGTTAGAAATTTGTTTTACATGTACTGTTGTCCAGTTAGGTCATCTTCATTGTTCACATCAACCTGATAATGTCAGATCTTTCTAGGAAATTAGCATCATATTGAAGCAGCTTTATTTCCTGTTTTCAGTCTGCTTTGGAGCATTCTTGGTAGGCTAAAGGAGGAAAATTAGCTGCATAAAAATTCCTTAATGCTAGCCAGGGGATCACTGCCTTTCTTTATGACTCCATTTGGCCGTTTGGGTAATTCTCAAAGTTGTCTCTTAAATCACGCTGCCTCAGTCGATTTTACTGAAACTGATTTCACTTGTGGTGAGCTTTCCTTCACTGTGGGGAGGAGCCTCGTGGATTTGCTTAGGTGACCTCAGTTACACTGGTTACACCAGCACAGTAGAGCCTTGTTAAGGACTCAGGAGGCAGTATCTTACCTTTCTCTGCCAGATGCCTATGTAAATAGTCAATGACAGGTTGCTATAAAAGTTTCAAATGCATAAGTGAATACTAAGCTTTAAAAAGAAGAAACACAAAGCCTTAGCATGTGTGCCTGTTTTAGAAAAATTATTAAATCCACAGAACTAAAACCATATTTTCTTCTACCTTATAAATCTTTTCAGAAGAAGATAGGATTTTCTTTTTCCTCCAATTGATACTGATCGTTTGGCTATAGCCTAACTGCATGTATATGAATTTCTTTCCCTTCATAGCTGAAGCTGTGTATTTGTTACACAAATCAGGACACATACTAGTGAGAATTAGTGCGATGGTGATGCTGAGAACCTTCCGTGCGGACTCTCACCAGCTTGTGGGAGAGTTTATGATCCTTTTGTTAAGGCTAACTTTGATGTGTGAGGGGATGTGATTAAGAGTACAGATTCTGGACTTGGGCTTTTTGGATGTGAATTCTGGCTTTTCCACTTCATAGCTGAGTGATTTAGGCACCTCCCCCTCCCCCCTGCACTTCCTTGAAGCCTTATTTTCTTCACCTGCAAAATGGGAATGATCATGGTTACTATCTTATAAGGTGGTATTGATGGTTATATGAGGTGTTTCAAGCAGTTTCTGGCATTCTCCAACAGTTTAGTGATGCTACAACCCACCACTGTTAAAACTAGCATAGTTCCTACTGCTTTTCCTGGTCCTGCCCCAGTTAGTCCTCTGTTACCATATAATATAGCATCAGGTAAACTGAGGTCATCGGTGAATTAGAGAAAAAGAATCAAGTATTCTTCTCTAGGCCCCTCTTGTGAGTTCTTTCCTGTGGTCTTCTGTTTCATAAGTCGGAAGCTCATCTCCCTCCAAGAGCCTCCCTAAAGCTGATTTTAGGACAGGAGTCTCTTTTGTTCTACTTTAAAAACAAGCAGTCCCCACCCCCATCTCAGGCATGCACAGTTTTGTATGTCAGCTATATTGAGTATATGAGGCTGTTAATATGAATCGTATAGTATAATCCTATAGCCAGCCATAGGAACTCCATAAAAATTGGACAATGTTCATGATACAATTGACTCAACAAAACAAAACAAAACCCACAAAAAGCCCCAAAACCTAAAACATCTTGGAGCGGCTGCAAACTGGAAGCTTCCTTCTCCAAGTTCATGTCTGTGTCACTGTAGTCACTGACTGGAAAGTCATCGTTTCCTTTAACCAGAGGAATGTGCTGAAACAGTAGTAGGTGTTGGTTAAAATTAGAATCAACTATTTTCATAACCAGAACTATAGACATGTTTTTTTAAAAAAGTGACAGAGCTCTACCAGTTTGTGCTTGTGAGTTCAAGAGGTTTTCAGTCCAGTTCAGCTAACTCCAATTGGATTCTGTCCGTGAATTTGGCACATGACATGCATGGCTGACTTCCTAAAGCCAGTGATGGAAGCTCAGAACTCTTCCCAGGGACAGGCTCTTCAGAATTGTCATCGGGAGCAGAACAGCAAATGGCATGGCATGCCTCTGTCCTCTTCTGTCTCAGTTGTGCCCTCCCTCCCTGATGCTGAGCCCCAGGGAAGGATTCAGCATTGACGTTATTTGCGTTTAATAGCTCATTACTGTGACCACGCTCTCCAGCTCTCCTTTAGTAGCAGAGTGCTTGCCAAGACTCCAGCACTGTAACTGTACATGTGTTTCCAGACTACTATATGAATTGTTCATCTCTTGAAGCTATTTATTTGTAGCTAATAGCTAGCATTTGATGTCTCTTGAGAAATGCATGCACAGACGGTTTCCATGGAGAGGGGAAAAAACAACCTACCATCGTGGCTCCTGTTTTTCTGTAAGGGAGATGCAGTTTGTATGAGCAAGACTCTTAAATGGTATTTGTACAGGCTGCAGGTGGTAGTCACTGGTGCTTAGTGTATCTGCAGAGATGGGGCCAGATAATGAACCCTCTAGATTGGTCAGTTGTCTTGAACCAAATTGTTGCCAGAAGCTCCCAAGTAAGCAATTTCTAATGGCAATGGCTCCGATCACTTCACATGTGCTTTATTTTGGCCTCTTTCCCCTTCACATGCTGAATTATAACAGTGCCATTGGTGTGCAGCTCCAGAGTTTCTCAGTTTTTCCATCAGATACCTAACATCTACAAAATGACTTGAAATATTTGCCTCAGTCCAGGGTCTTGGCACCCAGCACCTTTTTTCTTGTTTACTTAATTTTGAAAGTCCGTGTTGCCATTTTCTCAATGAGCAAGCCTAATTGGAAAGAGAGAGAGCTCAATGGTTTAGGATTTGGGCTGTAAGCAGTGATGCAGAAGAGATTTTCTGAAGGAAAACAAGATGCTCTAGGGGAGTGGGGAGTTTCTGATGCATTAGTGCTTCACGTCTTGAGAAAAAGCTGGATGTGGTTTTGTAACAGCTTCTAGGTATGAGATGTGGTCATTTTTAAGATTGCTCACGTGGTAGCACAGGTGGTATTTCACATTTGTTACTTGTTGTTTTCAAAGAGGATTTTAAGTACCTTCATTTTGACTTTACTCTGTATTTGCTGATTAAGTTCTTTCTAGCTTATCTTTTTAATTCAGGCAGAAGACACTGAGGGCAAAGCATCCAAAACTACCCTCTCAAACAATAACAGCAGCCCTGAGCTAGCAAGACCTCACTGATTGACCCCAAGAAAAGGATCCACCTGACCTTTACTGCCCACCTGTGTGTACCCACTGACCTTTGTCCCACATTTTCTTTATATAAACCTAGATTGCAGTACTTTGGAGACCATCTTTGAGAAGTCAGTCCACAGCCTTCCCGGAATGGCATCACTGAAATAAATTCTTTTCTGGTTTTACCCTGACCCGTCTCTCTGCCTTCAGATTTTGTCAAGCAGCAAATGGCCGAACCTGGTCTGTTTGGGCCACCTGGGGCCAGGTGCTTTTGCACCCCAGTGCCCTAGTTTTTATTTTTTAAATAAACTGATTCTAGAACTTAAAATAGTCTGATAATTGGCAGTTTTCAACTTGAAAATGATAGTGCCTGTGTTTTTGCAAATTTATGTGATGGTTGTTTGAAAACTGAAAATAGTTCCTTTATACAATAATGTTATAAATTAAAAAAAACTAAGTATGTTTAACATAAATGTGGTAAGAGTACCTCATGAAGGGGAAACCCAGTGACTCTCTGAATAAGGATGTTGTTCTCTGGTTGGGGGCGGGGTCCCTTTTTCCTAGCAATTATAGCAGAAGAGAGACTCCCCATCCCTCCCGCCCCTATCCTATGGGGAAGGAATAATTCGAGAGCAAGCTTAGTGGATTCATTGCCAAAGGAAAACTTTAAAAAATATCAATTTATTTGTCACACTCCATCCTGGTCTGTGCCAGGGACATGGGGGGAGCATGCAATTTTTGAAAACATATTTAGAGATAGGATTTTATTGTATAATTGGCAAACGTCTCATCTTTGGTAAGTTGCTTGATTTCATGGAAAGGGCCAAACACGGCTATCTTGAGGCCTGTGATAAATAGGTAGCAACAGATCATGCTGGTCCCCACGGTTACCAGGAGCCCAGCTTAAGTGGATTGCTGTCCTGAGTGCATTTGTGTCAGGATCTGCCTGTGTCACCTTTCAGCTCTTTAGTATTTACTCTCCTTGAATCAGCAAAAGAAATTGCTATAAAATTACTCGAATTTGCAGGATGTTCCTCTGTCACACTGGATGCTTGTGTTTAATCACAAGACTCAAGCTTCTGGCTACCCTCTGTTACCCTCTATTAATGGACAGCTCTATTAAGGAAGAGCTTTTTATAGTCTTAGCGATTATTAGATTCTTTCCAGAGCTCTTTACATAGTTGGGGCAGGTTAATAGAGAAATGGGGACTAGGTTCTAAGCATTTTAACTCAGAAATAAACTTTCGGGGTTATTATGAACTGCCCTGTACAATAAAACCTCAGTTAACTAGGATTCCTCTGAGGAAGGGCAGTTTCTGGTTAATTGAATTTTCTTTCGAATTGAAGGTTAAACATGTAACCTTTTCTCAATCCTTAATAACTTTCTTTGGCTTTTGGAATTCAGATGTCAGGACTGTGAAAATAAGTTGATATTTCTTTGCATTAGTCCATTGTAAAAGTGCTTTGAAACATCCTTAAGAGTTATGAATTTTGTTATTCAGGCTTTACATTCTATAGGGATTTAAGAGGCTCAGGGAATGGCTGCTGAGTTCTGTAAGTTTTTTTTGTTTTTTTGTTTTTTTTCGTTTATTTTGAGAGAGAGCAAGTGAGCAAGGGAGGGGTAGAGAGAAAGGGAGAGAGAAGATCCCAAGCAGGCTCTGCACTTGGCAGCTCAGACAGAGCCCGATGCAGGGCTCGAACTCACAAACCGAGCCGTGAGATCATGACCTGAGCCAAAATCCAGAGTCAGACGTTTAACCGACTGAGCCACCCAGGTGCCCATGTAAGTTGTATCTTTTGTGTTACTTGGTTTTCTTCCATCTTTCTGAGATTGAGAAGGAAAAAGGAACCTCCCCAAGCCAGTATCAGTAGGCCTAGTTAGTGATATAATCCTCTTATTTCAGGGTTTACAGATATTCTAGCAAAATATAATAAGTGGAATGAGTTGTCTGTAAATGGCTTACGATAGTGATTTTTCTTCAGTGTGAATTAAAATCAAGTTGTATTTGCTTTAATAGGCTGTTGAGTTGACTGTTCTGCATAATCTTGACAATATGTGCATCTAACAAATATTTATTGAACATCTGCTCTGTGCACTTGATATACCACATTAGGCAGCTTCAATGTCAGTCATGATGTCACAGCATAAATGTACCTACCACCTTCTGACAGCCTTTGCATAAATCTTAACCTTCTCAAAGTAAGGGAGACTTGTCCCTGATGGACTTTGTGGCAACAGCAGTTATGATTTCCTTGTTTGAAATTAGCGTTTGAAATATTGTTAAGCTTTCCAGCTTTTTTCTTTTGCACTCAGTACTTAAAAGAGATTTTATTCTAAATGTTAAAATACTGTAATTTTCATAAATCATAAATTATAGATATTTAAGGGCACAGAGAACTTGCCTGAATGTAGGTAAAGAGCTTAGGTGAAAGGATTCCTTTAATTTCATCCAAATTCAAATCTTGATTTTCAAATGTGATGTTAAGAGTTGGGTGTCTCCAAGTAAAGATCAAGTTTGCATCCTCATCTGTAAATGATAAATAACAATGAGAGCTAAATTAGGAAATAAGCCAAAAATAATAGCTTATATTCCAATTTTGGCTTTAATAAAAATGGAACCACTTTCCAGTGGTTTCTCCCCTTAGTTGTAGCCATGCAATGACTATCAAAAAATAAACTTGAAAACATACCACTCCCACCCCCCCATCCCCATCTGAAGAAAATATAGCAAAGGTTAAGTTTTGGTAAGAGTTGGGTGGGGGGGGGGCGGGGAATGTATTATATTCTCCATACTTGTGTGTTTGAAATATACTAAAAATACTTTGAGATGAATCATTTCTTTTATAATTCTTTTCTTTGTATCTGCAAAAGCATTTCATTTGAGTACTGTGAGATGAATGGACCCTGTGCTGGGGCTTGTTGGGGTTTGTGATTTATAGATGTTAAAGTAAGTTTGACTCTTTGAAGATGAAGCTATCTGCCTCTATCAGGTCTTTTTGAAGAGCTTGCCTGTGGGTGATAAGAGCAAGTGTCATCTTATTACTTGACAATTGAGGGCAAGAGAGAGGTCAGGCTGTTGGTGGAACTCTTAGAACTAGCAAGTCAGCAAATACACTTTTTAGCTGCTTAAGCCTAGTTTTATTGGCGCTGAAGCCTTGGTCACACCAGCAACACTCACAAACGTGCTGTTTTTTCTTGTATGCTGGTCATAAAATGATCCTGAGATAGCCATAAATGATTTTACTTACTGTAGATGTACATTGGATCCATGTACACACATAGACACATAACATACCTATATATCTTGAATCACAGTACTTCTTTGTAATTTATGTAGTTTGTCTCTAAAACCAGTAGCCACATATTAATGCCTGTAGGTTAAGTTAGGTTGGCTTGAGACATCCTGCACACTCCTAGCCCATGGTTTTTGTGTCCTTTGGAGAAAGAGATGAGGGAGAGTGGCTATTGTGGAACTACGTATAGGGCAAATCTATTTACAGTGCATACACTTAACTCTTTTTTTAATCTCTTGGGTTTATCTCTTTTCCTTCCCATGGAATGACAGAAAAGGAATAGATCCATAGGAAATAAGAAAGGAATCCTTAGAGGGTAAGAAATACTGAGGAGTTTCTGGAAAATAGATAGCAACTGGGGTCAGAAAAATGCTCTTATGATATAGCTTCCCATAAAGAGAAGGTGAGGCCATTGGAGACGTGAGAAGTAGCTCCTTGTTGGAACCCCAGACAGTGTCTGAGTTCAGAGTCCACTGGACAGGGAGTATGTATGGCCATGCACTGGGTTGGAGACTGTAAAGGATGTCTGTGGAATGACAGAATCTGGTGGCACCCTTCTCCCCACCTGGTACCTGGAGTGGTTGGTTGATACTTGTTACTGGGCTAAAACCATGAGAAGAGCTCTCTACCCAAAATGAGCTTTGGCAGTGGGGAGAAGGAATAGCAGGGGTTTGCCCCATAGAAAGGAAGAACGGAAATTGCGGGGGAAGGCAAAACAACACTGGAAAAACTTTCTGGCTGTCAGGGCAGATGGAAAGGGAAAAAGAAAGGGAAAGGCAGCACCCCAAAGGGAGGTAATATTACACCTGGAGTAAGGCCTTTCTTATTTGGCAGTTCTGTCCCTCCTTCACCCCCCTTCTCTTCATGCCTTCTGAACTCTACTTGAGAAGACTGTGTTTGACGCTTTCTCTTTCAGAGATGAGCCAGATGTAGAAATGCCTTAACTGGGGGAGGGTAGCCCACATCCGCTACCTATACCAATAGGGGCTGTGACATTTAAGGAAAATGAACGGTAGGAAAGAAGGGCCAAGATGGACAGAGCAGCTGACCCCATAGCAAACGGCATAGCTACGCGTTCCCTGTGCTTACTGTGCTTACAAGCATAGGACATAATGCTTGGAAGGGCAGAGCAAAGGGCTTGGGGAAGGACGTGAGCTTCCACGGTTCACAGTATTTCATTTGGAGAGATAGAAATGCGAAGTGGGATCTCAGCTTCTCACCCCTGCGTGTTGATGTTACTTCATCGATTAGAGTGAGCATTTTGAACTTTGAAAAACTTCAAGTTTTTAAACAATGGGTACTTTGCATCTTGAGCATAGGAGATAGTGCCATGAAGACAGCCTGCCAAAGATTCCATTGTCAGAAAAGTTTGCGTGCCTGTGGCAAAAACAATCTGTCAGTCAGAATAGAGTGAGAGTTTTAGTACTATTAACTGAAAGTGTTGCCACTAGGGAATACAAAAAAACATGCCCTGTATGTTTCATGACAAACCACCAAGAATAGAACGTGTTCTAATGAGCATCGTGTGGCTGCTTACAAATTAGCAAAGAAAATGTGTAACAGGCCCTTTTAGTTCTCCCTAATTTAGGAGAACAGGTAATGAGATCTCTAGTTTTGCCTGTTTCTGGGGGAGATTTAAAAATTGCACTGAAAACGTTTTAAAGTCAGATTTTTGTCATGGAGGAAGTGATGAGGGAACTTGCAGAAGAGGGAAGCGGGGAGAGAGAAATAGGTGCAGTAGAGGTACACATAATCCCTCAGTGGGGAATGAGTGTAAAATGAAGGGTGACGTAATGGTGGAGGTTGGGTTTGGAGAAGATGAGGGAGAATAAAATGCAGGTATAGTATTCATATTTTTTTCTTTGAAAATCAAAAACTTACACCCCCATGCTCGGGCAGGTTCTGTGAGGACTTGAGTTTGTTGCCCCAGTGGAGGTACCCGAACATCAACTTTCCTGGAAGTCCTTGGCCTTTGAGCTAACTTGTTCCCTGTTGTGTGTGAGGCAAGAGTTGAACAGCTGTGTTGCATGCGAAGGCTACAGATGCTTCTTTAGCTTTTGTGGTCCAAGTTGTACGTCTGTGTGTGTTTGATAAACTTAAAAGACTTGTTGACTTCGTGCCATGGTGATGAGCTACAGCCTAAATGTGAGAATCTCATTTGGCCTCACCTAACACACGGGTAAAATTATAGTTTCAGGAGACGGTCGATGGAGGTGAAAATAACAAAAAGAAAAGTCATCAGGCTCCAAGCAAGTTGTTTATGGACTAGCGTGTGAATAGAACATCTGACTTAAAAAAGAAATTATAGATGGGTGGAGATGGAAAGGCAAATATGTTATGTAGCTGGCCAAGTAGTATTTGGCTGTGTCAAAAAATGGAAAAAAAATCCTCTTAAATGAGTTAAATTATGTTTTCATTTCATCTTGCTTACCATTTGCCTCAATGCTGCTGTTTCCCGAGCCCGCTGTGTTACTCCATTGTGCTGTTTGTAGGGGAGCCCAGGGAGGCTTGGTGCTGTTTGTGCTTGCCTCCTGCTTGCTCTTGCTGGTGCTGTTTGAAAATCAGTGGTACAGGGAATGTGTTTTCATCTCCTCCCCACCCCCCACCCCTTATTGTTATGTGAAAAAAGCCTATAAAAATGAACATCTGGCAAAGGAAACTATCCTCATTTCAGGAGGAAGTTCCCCGGATTTATGATCTCCCGTTTCTGTTCAAGTATAGGTTGGAGACTAGCTGGGGAGAGAATTTTCTGCTGTTATTCAAGGGGCCGGGTGGGGCGGGGTGAGTCTCAGTGCTGGGGTTGCTGCCTGGGCCGGAAAAACATTTTGCATCAGCTGAGTGGCTTGCTGGCCTGCCAGGATGCTGTTGTTTTCTATCCTGATTCAGTTTTGTGGAAGGACAGTGGGTGTGATTGTTGGCTGGGAGCGCTTGTCCTTTTGATCACTGACTGGAGTTAAGCTAAATTGGCTACAAGAAAATTCAGCCTCTTAAATCCCACCTACTAACCCCCCAAATTTTGCCTGTTTAACTCCTTTCCTTTAACTTTGTAAGATGTATTTTTAATTTATCTTCATAATGACTATTAAAGGTGGTCTTAAAAACGAAATCTGTGATACAATGAAATGATACTGGTCTAAGGTATATATTTCTACCTAATCACCGATAGACTTTGGAAAGAAATAAATTGATGAAAAATTTTTTTGAACATTGTTCCTGAAGGGGTTTTGTGGACATTTGGTAAATCCTAGTTCAGGTATGTTCCTGTCTATTAAATTGATGGTCGTTGTATAATGACATCTATTCGTTCTGTCTCCCAGCCCCTGCCTTGAACATTTTCCTTGCTTTATGTAATTTCTTGTTGGAGTAAACTCTACCTCCAAAAGCAACTGGGATAGATTAAGTCAAGGTTCACGGTCAGCCTGTAAAAACAAGAACTTCATTTTAGGATAGATTTTTGTAAGATCACTTTCTAAAATCGCATAGTATCAGAAGTATTTCAGTAATGCTTTTTAGTGTGGAAATTAGTTCAGTGTTTTTGGTTTTGTCATCCCAGTAATAGATTTGTCATCTCAATAATAGATCCATTCTGTTGTTACAGTTTTTGCTTTTATCAACTAGAGGATGATTTTAGTTCAAGTGCTTTGAAATTGCTAATTTTTTCTTCCATGTGTATCTAATGCTTTGTAAATGGGAGGCTCAAGTACCTTGTGGAATCAGGAGAACTTGTTTTTCCTTATCTTTCATCATTTTCCATACTTGTGTGGAATTAATTAGCTTTGATTCAGAGAGGAAGTTAGCATTTTAAAAGATCCTCTTAGTATATATATTTTTTGGTTCCTTTTGACAAATTTGACAAATTTTTCTCAGGACCTAGGCAAATCAGATATTGTTCCTTTCCTTTTCTATTGAAACTTCCTAACTGAAATTTGTTTTCACCAAGAAACAGTTCTTATGGGTTGCTGATAAAAAGAAAATAGCTGACGTATTAGTAATTGTTCTGTTTTTCTTCCACCTCACTTTGTTGTGCAAGATGATTTCATTACCTCTCCCACAGTTTTCCTGCAGACATTGGCGACAAGGATCATATATCTAAAACTGCCCATTACACCAGCCATAATCGTGGGTGGAAATAGGAGATGTCTCTTTCCTAGCTTTACAGAATGTCTCCTCTCTAGTCCTGAGTTCAACAGGAGGGACGTTATGAAGCAGTTAATGATGAGCGTGAGCTGTGTTGGGAGAAGTCCTAGATGGTATGGTTTAGCCTGCAAGAGCAATGGGCGTTTAAAGAAATGAGAGACTCTTGAGCAAATATGGAAAATGTTCTTGAGGAGGGGAAACGAGTTGAGCGTTCAAACCATTTTCTCACCAAGCTTGTCGTCATTTTAAATTTGGTGGTTGATAGGCTTCCAATTCAATATCTTCTTCCCCTTTGCAAAATGCCTCGAGATTCCTAAGGGAAGATACCAGAGTCTTAAAACTCAGCTGTCCTAACTTTCTGTAAGAACACGGTACTGTGGATAGAAAGAAACGAAGGTGTTGATGAAATGAGTGGTGTCTGTCACTTTTAATTTGGGCCTGTAGAGTAGACAGCCTTTAGGGTCCTGCAGTTTTCTTCTGTCTGTCTGTCTTTGTCTTCTTTCCCGGGAAAATTCAATTCAGATAGTACCAAACCATTTGGCTTATATATGTTATTTGCTTGATAAGGACACACACTTGATTAAAAACAAAAGAAAATACGCATTGATGATTTATAAGAAAAGAAAGCCAACAGCATTTCCTGGTGGATCCTTTTACCCATCTGCCCCAGGAATGTATGCAGCCTTGGAAGAAGTCAGGCTGAGGCCTCTGCAACACTGGATGATAAACAAGGGTCAGCCAAGTGTGAGGCATGAGGAAGGGACCATCTTCAGGAAGCTCTGAGCTTTTCCTTTTGTGGGGTGAATTGTTTGGCTCGCCCCAAATTATAAAAGGCGTTTGACCTCTGTGTTCTTGTCCTTCTTGTTTAACCCTAGGATCTGACCCCAAATAACTAGAGACAAAGCTGACAAAGAGCAATCACATTCAGAAGGAGCTCGATTGTAAAACAAGGATTATAAACTGCACAAAGTGAGGTGGGATCAAAATTCGTGGGGCAGCTACTACCATCATCATCATCGCCATCTGCAGTGTTTTCAGAGCTGATGTGTACTTGTTTTTTTTTTTTTTTTCATGTTGCAGTAGTGTTTAACTTTGGCTTTAAAAATCACATAGAGCTAAAATAGAATTTATTAAGTTGCCGCTAGTCTTTCTCCTTCCAAAGAGCATGCGTATGTATTTGATCTAGGAATTGTCATTTTGGTTGTAATTAACAATTGTTTGAAGGTTGTTACAGTCGTGACGGTGGGTAGTTTTTTGCCCAAATTGTCACATGATGATTTCAGATTGCTTTTTATATTTGACTCAAAATGGAGAGTTGTGTGTGACAGCTCATTCCAATGCCCCTTGGCTATTGTCAAAGAAAGCCCTAGGATATCAGGCATTAGAAAAGTGACCTGGTATGCTTTGGGACTCTTGGCTGTGAAAGCACAACATCACGACCATGTGGATTTTATTCATTGGGCAGAAACTTAGTGTGTGCTTAATATGTGCTAAAGACTGTGTGTGGAAAGCAAGTAGAGTCCACATGGAAGCAAATGGAACTGTTGAGTCAGCACACGGGAGCCCTCCTGCAAGGTCAGCTTTTGTGCCTTTCCTCAACTGAATGAAGAGGAGGAGGAAGGTTGGTTTCAGGAATCCATCTAACACCTGGAAATTCTGTCTTGGAACACCCTATTTGGCTACGCTCCTATTACTCTGTACCTTACAAAGCCTGCACATGTAAAGGGAAGTTCAGAGTTCTTTTAGGAACAGCTTTGATTTAAAACAATACCAAGAGGCAACAAGAGAGCCATTCAGGGTTAAAGAATCCTTTGAGTTCCCCTGTAGTCTCAGATGATTTCTTCGATGCTGTAGGCACATAATCATCTTTGAGTGTTACTGTGTTTGTGTTCTGTGTAGATCACATTACCAGATGTGGGAATGGCATGTAGAGAAGATGTTGATGCCCTAAAGGCCTTTAATTTCCAGTCGAGGTCACAGGACACATACACGTGCAGGTACATACACATAGCTAACTGCAGGCAGCATGTAGTGCATGGCAATGGACTGGGATGCCTTATTTAGTGTTTTAAACTAGAGAGTAACACGGATAGCTATTCTGAAGCAATGTTAGCATTTCTTACACTCTAATGCTAGCTATTTTCACCTTTCAGTTGGTAATAATAATTCCTCATATTTACCCTGGAGTCAAGCTTGTGGCTTAAAGATATGCCAAACCCACTGTGTGTGTCTTCCATCAGCTTGTTTTTTTTTTTTGTAGATGACTTCAGGTTAAGAAAAAAAAATTTTTTTAACTTTTCATTTTTATTTTTTTTTATTTTTTTTTATTTTTTATTTTTATTTTTGGGACAGAGAGAGACAGAGCATGAACGGGGGAGGGGCAGAGAGAGAGGGAGACACAGAATCGGAAACAGGCTCCAGGCTCCGAGCCATCAGCCCAGAGCCTGACGCGGGGCTCGAACTCACGGACCGCGAGATCGTGACCTGGCTGAAGTCGGACGCTTAACCGACTGCGCCACCCAGGCGCCCCTTAACTTTTCATTTTGAAAGAATTTCAGACTTACAAGTTGCAAACTAGTACTAAGGATACCCGTGTAACCTTTATTCAGCTTTCCCATGTGTTAACATTTTACATAACCATAGTGCAGTGATCAAAACAAAGATAGTAACAGTGATACGATACTATTAATACTTGTCCCACTAATGCACTGTTCCTGTTCCAGGATCTAGTTCAGGTTCCCACTTTGCATTTAGCTGTCATGGCCCCTCAGTTTCTTCTAATCTAGGACAGTTCCTTAGTCTGTCTTTGTTTTTGATGATGTAGATCATTTTGGAGAGGATTGGCCAGTCGTTTTGTAGAATATTGCTCAATTTGGGGGTGTGTGGATTGGGTTCAGGTGATGCATTTTTGGCAAGGATACCACAGCAGTGATGATGTGCGCCTATGAGCGTATTATCTCAAGATGTACATGACATCCACGTGTCTTTCTACTTTGCTAACTTAATCAGTTAGTTAAGGTGGTGTCTTCTAGGTTTCCTTGCTGTAAAGCTCCCATTTTTCCTTTTGTAACTAATAAATATCTTGTGGGAAGATCCTTTGCCACTCTGCAAGTATCTTGCTTCTTATACTACTTTGGCTCATTAATTTTAGCATCCTTCGATTCCCTGCCTGAAATAATTATTGCCGTGTCATTTGCCATGTAGTGATTTTTCTCTTCCCATCATCCTCCCTTCATTTATTAGTTGGAATTCTGTAAGGAAGAGCTGTGCCTTCTCCCCTTATTATTTATTAAATTATTTCTATTTGTTTGGACTAAATGGATATTTTTCTCTGTTACTATCAGTTTTTGTGTAGCTCAAATTGTTCCAGATTTGGCCATTGAGAATCCCTTAAGGGAGTTTAGCTCTTGGGGCCTTTTGACATATTCTATTAGTTTTTAGAGCAATTTCTTACCTTTTGACACCATAAGATAGGTGTTCCAGGCTCATCTTGAATTTTCTTGTTCCAGAATGAGAATCAACCATTTCTTCAAGAAGCTCTAATCCCTTGTACTGGAGAAAGGTATATAGAAACCAAAGTCTGGGCACTAGGTGTGCTTATTGCTACCAAGACGTCAAGGCCATGTGAGCAGACAGAGATGGAAATGCATATTTGTATACATGCATGCACATATGTATTTCTATATGGAAAAACCACAGGATTTATTCTGGCTTTCCCCTTGTTTGTAACTCCTTTCTCTGAAAGTAGGAAACCTGGCTCATTAGCCACAATATATTTATTCATTTATGCAATCCTAAACTACACATAAGGTAGTTTCAGAATGCTAACACATAACCCTGTGAGAAACGTCTTTACTAACTAGAATATTTGTGTCCAATTCTTTTAGCTTCAGCAGTAGAATATATAGTTGCAGTAGTGTTTTTCAGTTTTTCTCTACCCAATTTGGTGGGCTTTTGTCACTTATTTGTAATACAAGTAGATTGATACCTGCCACATCCTGGTTGATTTTATTTCTTTATTTTTGGGCTATGTGAAATATTGCCATAGTTCTAAAACTTGTGATTATATGAAAAGTGTACTCACAAGGTGTCCTTTCCCCCTCAACCCTCTTACATCCTTTTCATTCTTCCATTGTTTCTACTTTATTCCCACTCTCTCTCGCCAGTGAATATTCCTGTTAATTCTTAGTGTATCCTTCCTGTGTTTATTTTTTTGCACAAGTCCATAAGAACATGTATTTTCTTAACTATTATATGAAAGGTGGTGTATTTTCTGTTGCTGCACAAAAATTACCACAAACTTAGCACCTGAACTAAAAACAACATAATTTAGTATCTTAGTATCTCAGTTTCCATGGGTAGAGATGTAGGTACTAGCTTAGCTGGGTCTTCTGGGTCTCGCTAAGCTGAAATCAGGGTGTTGTCTGGGGCTGCGATCTCATCTGAGATTTGGGGTCCTCTTCCAAGTTCACTGGTTGTTGGCAGAATTTGGTTCCCTGCAATTTGGGGAGCTGAAGCCCTCATCTCCTAGAAGGTGCCTATCATTTCGTGCCATGTGGAGCTCTCTACAGTGTGCAGCTTGCCTTTTCAAGACTAATAGGAGAGTGTCTCTGCTGCTTTGAATTGCTCTTTTTTCCTCTGACTCTAGACTCTCTTTAAAGGGCTTACTTGAGTAGATCAGACTCAGCCAGGGATGATCTCCATTCACCTTTGCTATATAATGTAACAATCACAGGAGTGAAATTCTATCATATTCATAACTCCTGCCATGTTCCTGAGGAGGAGATTATATAGGGCACGTGCACCAGAGCAGTAATCTCGGGGGCTATCTTACAATTCTGTTTTATCAGGTAGCATACTACAGGTACTGTTTTTCATTTTACACGTTAGAATGAGATATTATGAAGAAAAGAACTGTTGAATTTGCTGTGCTTCCCTTTGGAATATGTAGTCTTTGTTCTTTTATTTAAAATCTATTTTTTTAGGGGCATCTGGGTGGCTCAGTAGGTTGAGCGTCCAGCTTCCGTTCCCGTCATGATGTCACGGTCTGTGAATTCAGGCCTCTCCTTAGGCTCTGTGCTGACAGCTTAGAGCCTGGAGCTGATTCGGATTCTGTGTCCGTCCGTCTGTCTGTCTCTTTCTCTCCCTCTCCCTCTCCCTCTCCCTCTCCCTCTCCCTCTCCCTCTC
>NW_026057584.1:77216547-77311289 GCF_023721935.1 Panthera uncia | reverse complement strand
CTCTCCCTCTCCCTCTCCCTCTCCCTCTCCCTCTCCCTCTCCCTCTCCCTCTCCCTCTCTCTGTCTCTACCCCTCCTCCTCTCACACTGTGTCTCTCACTCTTTCTCAAAAATAAACATTAAAAAAATTAAAAGAGGGGTGCCTGGGTGGCTCACTCAGTTGAGCGGCTGACTTCAGCTCAGGTCATGATCTCATAGCTCATGAGTTCGAGCCCCACGTCTGGCTGTGTGCTGACAGCTCAGAGCCTGGAGCCTGCTTTAGATTTGTGTCTCCCTCTCTCTCTGCCCCTGACCCACTCGCATTCTGTCTCTGTCTCTCTCAAAAGTAAATAAACATTAAAAAATTTTTTTTAAAGAAATATTTTTAAAGTTGATTTTGAGTGAGAGAGGTAGAGTGAGTGGGGGAGGGGCACAGAGAGAGGGGGAGAGAGAGAATCCTAGGTAGGCTCTGCACTGTCATTCCGGAGCCCAGTTCGGGTCTTGAACCTGGACCAAAGTCAGACGCTTAACTGACTGAGCCACCCAGGCACCCCTTAAAGAATATTTTTTGATAGGAAGGTTTGAATTTCTGTTCTAGCGGTTAGCTTTGTACTTAATCTTTTTAAAAAATGCCCTCAGTCACTGGCTTCTTATTTATCCTTATTTATACTGGTTTTCCAGGATATTCTTTAACTCTCACATATTTCCTATACAGCAGCCAATGAGTTTTATTTGTTTGTCTTTCACTTTCCCTTCTTATCTTTTCTAAGTTATATTTTTATGTTGTCACAACATATAACATTATTACATTAGTCTTCTAGATTTGCATTTCATTTTTTTGTCAAATTTTACTGATGGCATGGTTTTTATGGGACTTATTTTTTCTTATTGTTTTGCTTCATTTTGGGGAAACATGTTACTGCTTTCTTACAGCAGTATTGTTTCCTTTCCTGCCCCTCCACTTCTTTTTCTTTAAAATCGCTAGGATACTGAGTTCTTGGAATCATCAAAGAAAAAAGAATTGAAGACAGACAAATCTACCTGATTAGACACCTTACCATTCGTGTGTATCATCGGAAGCATGGAAAATGGTCTCTACTTCCGAATGAGAATTCGTTCTTATTTCACCTAATTAGTGAATGGATTTGACATCTTCACAAACATAAAAGGCCTAAATGATGAATATATGGCTTTCTGAGAGGCGGTAAGCATTAAGGAAAATGGCCCCTTAGTTACTTACAACCTGAGCAGGGTGGGAAGAACCAATGGCATTCTTTAAATAGGAAAACAGAGTCCATCAACAGCTTTTCACACCTGGGAGTTTGGCAAGCTGCGTTTCCTCTTAAGGCCGATTGGGGAGTGAGGCTCTGCCTTTGGAACAGTGTTAGTGAGGAGATGCGGATCCTAGAGGATCAATATCAGGATATCTCTTCAGCTCGTTGGAATTCACGGCTAAAAAGCTGTTGAAGCTCCAGAAAAATGAAATGAATAAATCAATCAAAATTTATACTGATGTATTTTCCTAATGATAGTCTGGAATCCTGATGGTTCACCCTCCCTCTGCCAGCCTTTACCTTGTTGTTTGAAAGGTTAGTGGAGGGTTTGGGTTGTTGGGTTTCCTAATGTCTAGGACTTTATGTAACACAGCTCTAGAACTTTCCAGAACTGTGACTTAATTAATAACCAAGGCTTTCTCAAATCTAAAAGAAATCACTAGGGGTGCCTGAGAGGCTCAGTCGGTTAAGTGTCGGATCTTGGTTTCGGCTCAGGTCATGATCTCATGGTTTGTGAGTTTGAGCCCTGAGTCGGGCTCCACACTGACGGTGCACAGCCTGCTTGGGATTCTCTCTCCTCTTTCTGCCCCTCCCCTGCTCGTGAGCTCACTCACTCTCTCTCAAAATAAAAAATAAACTTAAAAAAAAAATCTAAAATCACTAGAATGGAGAGGGATCTGGTATGGGCTTTCTCAGTGTGTATGTCTTTTAAGCCTGACTGGGTTCTAATCTATGAGAAAATTTGGGTGCGAATAGGTTTTATAACCAACAGATGGTTGACAGACATAACCGTCAGCCTTCTAGGCTTGTGATTCTAACAAAACTGTCTTCTGTGGGCACAAGCCTAGAAAATGTGTGATCCACAAAAACACACTTGTGTGTGTATATTAGCTACCATCATTCTGAGTTATAAGTTCTTGTTTTTGTTATTTTGATTATCTGGCACTTTTGGTTCCCCTGGTAATGGTTTCTGGAGGATTAAATTGTGCTGCGTTGCCCCAAATCTGACTCTGGATTCACTAAATAACTCATCTGAATTTTCTCTCTCATGTTCCCTCCAGCCTGGAGGAAGCCTGTCTGCTTTCTCTTTTGCACAGTCGGGAGACAGAATGTTGACCTCTGAAGCAATGCTGGGTTTACTTTATTGGAGCTAACCTGGTGTTAATAAAAGCAGAGCCATGATTCAGACAGTGCTGATTTAGTGGGAGCAGGACAACTTGGGTGGGGGAATCTCTGAATATAACATGTTATGGGCAACAACCAGAGGGAAATGGACAAACCATGATAAAGATCATGGGATAATTCTGTCCCCCCAGGAAATGAGAGTGAAAAGTAAATTGTCCTCTCAAATAAACTTAGATTGAGAAATCCGTCTGATTTTCATTCCACAATATGACTTTTATCAAAATGAAAAACAAGACTGGCCCTTGACTGGGGGGTAAATGTATTATTATTCTTCTGTTACCCTCCTTATTTCTGCTTAGGCCCCCAGCACCTGATTTATTAAATGCTCTCCACTGTCTCCCCAAAACCTTCCCTCAGAAACTACCCCAGACTTGTTTGACTAACAGATAAACACCTGTTAACTACTTCAACTAGATCCCCTGCCTTCCACCATACCCAGGGCCTTAGCAAGGGCTGCAAAACAGAGATCCAAATTTGGATGCCTTGGTCAGCAGGCAGGCACTACTCAGATTTAGCCTACGGTGGTGAGGCAGGCCGATGTTGCAAGGCCTGCCAGTTTTTCAGAAGATGGAAGTTTGGATTGTTACATAAAATCTTCCGTGTCTTTGGTGACATCTCACAGTTTTAAGAATTTTGTGGACAGTATAAATGACTCCTTAGGCTCTTGGTGCCCCTCAAATCAAACCATGCAGGTCAGTACTTTCTAAACAGAGGGGCGTGATGCGATAATATACTTTCCTAACGTTACATGGATTTAGCTTAGGGGTTACCTTTTTACTAGGAGATTTTTGTCCTTACTCTGTTGTTGGTGTACGAATGTATTTGCTGTTATGAAATAACCTGTTGGGGAGCAGGGTGGTGAGGAGGAAGGTGGCTTTTGCCATATTCAGTTGAACTTGAAGGGTGACCTTCCTAAAAGATAAGTGAGAAACTAGATCCCCAGTATTTCTAAAAGACATGTCTTAAAAGTTAAAAGCATAATTTCTTGTGAGCCGATATCAAGTGCTCCAGGTGGGTCGGTGGAAATGTAGTGAGGGCTCCGTTCATTTAAGAATTACCTTGAATGAGCAGCCAGCACAGAGGCTGCAACCCAAACCAGCCAGCTTGCCTGGTGCCTGAGAAGTGAGATTCCTTAGACTGTCCAGGGTTTTGAGTGAGAAGGTTTAAGGACTTATTTACATAGAAATGGGCAAAGGGCCTGATGGTATTCCTGGATTTAACAAGTCAGATATTCATTTTCACTCCGCAGAAATTTGTGTAGTGCCCTCCACCCTTCTCCTTTTTGAGAAACTAATTGGCAAGACTCCTTCATCCGGAAGGATGACTTCTGTATGGGTCTCGTGAATGTGCATCCTGTACTGTTTCTCTGATGGAGTCCTATGCACCCTGGAATTTAGATAATGGCAACAAAGTATGGCATACACTTTGAATGTCATCCAAATGTTTTTCTAGTTCATTTAAATTTCATAATGTAACATAGTTCCCTGAAAGAGAAACTGGTAACTGAGTGTGTGGTAACAAGTATGGAAAGAAACATACATCTAGTAATAGTTTTCCCTATTGCACCCCACCATTTAAAAGTAGACCTGAGGAGGGGTGCCTGGGTGGCTCTGTTGGTTAAGCGTCCAATTTCAGCTCAGGTCATGATCCTGCCATCTGTGAGTTTGAGCCCTGCGTCGGGCTCTGTGCTGACAGCTCAGAGCCTGGAGCCTGCTTTGGATTCTGTGTCTCCCTCTCTCTCTGCCCCTCCCTCATTCATGCTCTGTCTCTCAAAAATGAATAAATGTTAAAAAAAAAAAAAAAAAAAAAAAGAACAGTAGACCTGAGGAACTGTTAAAATCAGCAAAGGCAAGAAAATATTGGTGCCTTAACTTTTTACCCCTTTGTACCCCATACTAGACTATGAGGTAATTTTTTCCTATGAAGGTGAATATTTGAATTATTTCCCAGGTTTGGGGGAATGTGGCAGTAGTGAGAATTTTGTTTGTCGCATATGCTTATCTGATTCTCATTCTGTACTCCAAAATGGGATGGATTGTTTTATCCTTGGAGCGCCCACTTGGACACAGCTCTACTGGAAACCTTAGTAGTGAAAACAGTTATTATTTATTGAATATTTTTTAATGGGCCACACACTGTGCTTTGTGATTCACAGATTATAACAGTTATTTTTCATAATGGCCCTATGAGTAGAGATAAAGGAGATGATGGTCTCCAAAGACAGGAGGAGACAACTTCCTTTATTTTACCCTGAGGAGAGTGGAAAAGGAGGCACAGATGTGTGTGGTAGGCTCATCAGTTTCATAGCAGGAAGTGGAGAGAGTCTGGTTGAAGGGTGTTCATTTCCTTTGTGAGGTAAAGGGGCTCCATTGAAGCAAGCGTGAAGAGACAGGATGGACATTGGAGGTTTGAAGAGATTGGAAAAGGGTTGATGTAACCTGTGAGCAGCATGAGTTGACTTGAGAAATGGAGAAGGTTGTCGGAGTGGTGTCAAGGGACATTGGAGATTGGTCAACCGAAGAGAGGAAATGAGCCTGCTGGTATACTCTGTGCTCACCTGCTGACCCCGGGATGGGCGGAGTTGATGACCCAGAGTTTGTCTAGGCTTGGGGTTTGTCAGATGGCTGCCGGGAAAGATTGCTGGTGAGTGGGGCAAGAGACATCAGTGGGTTGCCAAGGACATTACTTACTGGGGCCATAGATTGTAGGTTGCAAAAGGAGGGAACTGCAGATAGGAATGAACTGATGGGAGTTCTTTACTAAGGATCAGACCTATTTGGGGAAGGTGGTGTAGCGCAGAAGGAAAAATCATTAAAATAGGAGCCAAAATGTTCCCTTGCCATGGAGTGTTTACCCTTGCTTCTGACAGGTGACCCGCTGGCACACTTTTCACTGTGAGGAATGATTTGTGCATTTGTGATTTGTAGTTCCCTCCCCACTGGCTCCTCCTACCCTCTGCAGAATGACTTATTAAAAATCTGTCCAGTCTGTCTCCCCATATGTTTCTCATTTTATGTTTTTTTTTTTTTTTTTCCCAAATACACACTCATGCTCAGAATCATGAGAAACAAGTCAATGGGCTATTTACTGAATTGTAAGCCTTTTTCTTATGCACTAAGGCACCTTTTTATCGGTTGATCTCAAGCATTATGTATATAAGGATTCCTCCAGAGATTTTGAGAGATATGGATTCCTGGGCTGGAATCCCACAGTCCCTGAGACAGTACCACAGGGCTGGAGCCTAGGAATAGGCACATTGGGTATTAATTCTCCAGCGACTCTTGGAGAAATGTTGCTGTCATTCTCTTTCACCTTCATCTTCAGTCCTAAGTGTAGGAAGTACTCAAGTGTCTGAAAGCAAGGGCGAAACCACTGAATTAATTTGTCTGGAAACGCCATTGTATTTGAAGCACAGTTGTTTGGAAATTGAGTGAACATATCACGTGGTATTTCCCTTTATTTAGCTGAAATTATTTGTATTATTTCTGTCTTGGATGTTGTGGGAAGTCAGTGATGAATATGCTCATTCTTTAGCAGTCTGTGTTTTACTAAGCCAAAAGTTTTTTTTTTTTTTTTTTTTTTAAACCTTAACGCATGGGAGGTTTTTTGGGGGGGGGGGAAGAAAACTTTGCAATTTTGATTTTTAATGAACAGGAGACAGTGTGAAAACTATCCAGTCTCTGAGCTTCTTGGGGAAAAAAATACAGTGCCGGTATATAAATAGGGGGTTTTTGTTTTTGTTTTGTATGAGCTTCTTGGGAAGAAAATATAGTGTTGGTATAGAAGGTTTTTTTGTTTTTTTTTTTAAGGATTTGCCTTAAGGCAAGTTGGAAGACTATAAGAAAAAAATGGTAGAATTAGTGAAAAGATCCAATTGTAGCTATTTTTAAATGAAATATGACATATGAGAAACTTTTGAACAAATGAGAATTTAGAGTTCATGAATTGATACTTTTTGTGATGTTTTCTTCTAAGAGAAGCCTAGTTATTAGCTTACTATTATAATTATTAACAAAACATGCATATAGTATGCAAGGTACAGAGCTAACTCATCAGTCGTTTTGGCTGCTAGACCTGCTGATTCACTGCATCATTGATTACAGAGTCACAGGCCTGCAGGATTAAGAGAATATTTGGCATTTACTGGTCCCAGCCTGGTCTTTGAGTTTCTGCTATTAAGGTTTTCAAAAACAGAAATCAAGTATTAAAATTTTTATTTCTTGCTTAGCTCCAAATAGACATTCAAACCTTAATTTGTTCGGCATGTAGTTGCCCTTTAAGTGAAGGTGGCTGTATAATTATCCTTTTTTTTTTTTTTTTTTTTTTTTTATTTATTTTTGGGACAGGGAGAGACAGAGCATGAACGGGGAAGGGTCAGAGAGAGAGGGAGACACAGAATCGGAAACAGGCTCCAGGCTCCGAGCCATCAGCCCAGAGCCCGACGCGGGGCTCGAACTCACGGACCGCGAGATCGTCGCGGGGCTCGAACTCACGGACCGCGAGATCGTGACCTGGCTGAAGTCGGACGCTTAACCGACTGCGCCACCCAGGCGCCCCGGCTGTATAATTATCCTAATTGGAGTACTTTTGAGAATGAAAGAAGATGCTTTTCATAATGATGCCAGGACATCAGGCATTTAGAATAATAACTTTATCCTAAATCACCAAGGTCTGTCCAATGGTTTTGAAACTCTGTAGTTAGCCTGAAAGCTTTCTTTAGAAATTACAAGGCAAAAGATTTATTTAGACTGAAGTTTATTCATCAAGGTGGCTAGGATGCTAGCCATTATGTGACACTTGGTTTATACATGGAACCTCCAGGGAAATCTTTTCTTGTTTCTTTTTTTTTTTTTAAAGATAAAATTTCATTTGTTTACTTGAAAAATACACCTGTTTTTCTCAAACAGCCTCCTCTGATTCTTTAATTACTCCTGTATGGCTGAAGATGAAAGGTTAAAATTGTTTGTAAAGGTCCTTTTGTTTTAGAACATGTCCAGAAACCAGTAGGATCGGGGGTGATGGGTGGGCAAGGTGCACATATAATCTAGCTGAGAGGTTTCCATACTTTTCTCCATTGGTAGTGCCCTTAGAATCTCAGTCGTTTTACATGGTGGACTGAGGCCAAAAGGAATATCTAACTGCTCTAGTTAAATTTTCATATGCAAACAACTTAAGTTTTACATCCTAATAACTTGGTGGCTATTTGAGAAAAACACTATATGTAAATGAAAGAACAATACTTCCATTGTATTCTTTAAAAGAAATCACAATTATATGTAAATATGTGTGCACCTGTTGGGCCCTGCATGCATTCTCAGACTTTGTATTCAGATGGAATACCACCAGCCTCATTTCCTGTTTGATTTTCATTTTCTCCTCTTACTCTACCGTAGCAACTGCTGAAAAATCACCTTTGCAAAAGTAAGCTTTCCTGGAAAGGAATGTAATGTGACTTAGTGTAAAAACAGTGAAGTCCTTCAGGGTAGGGGTTTGGGTGGTATCAGTAGACTTAGAGTTTCTGTTGTTTCCTTCAGAAATGTAAAGTAATTCTACACTTTACCTGTGAGTTCACTGTAGTGTGTTGGGATGCCTTGGCACTCTGTTTGGGAACCACAAACGTAGATGTTTGTTAAGTTCATCCTTTGGCCTATTGCTAAATATGTGTTGTATTTATAGGACAGAAAATCTTAGGTAACTATGTGTTTGAGAGTCTCAAAGGAACTATGTTGTAGAAGTTGAGATGCTCCTTTCACCCCTTCCCATTCTTGAGGTGGTTGTATTGGATTCTGGTACTCAGTAGCTAAAGTTTATTGAAGCCTTACTATGTCACGAGCTCAATGCAGGACATTGCAGTGTTCACTCCCTTATTTTTAGTGGCCTTACTGTATAAAGCCTCTTTTATCAGGCTCGTCTGGAAATCCTCCTGGAGTAGCTTGTGGCCTCCTTTTAGGTGAGGAAAATGAAGTTCAAAAAGTTAAGTGACTTGCTGGTGAACCTACATACAGCAAGTAGTTGTAGTTCTGTGATATAAACTCAAGTTGTTGTTTCTACTCTGAAGACTAGAATTTTGGTCCCCAGCCACCGACTTTGCTGGAGACCCCACACCACCATCTTTGTGTCTCCCGTAAAAGAGGTACGTGTTTCACGGTGACCCTGCTTTGCTTTTCAAGGAGGTTCCTTTTGTCCTCATTTTCAGGTGAAGGTAATGAGACTCAGAGAAATTTAGTTACTTGCCAAAATGAACGGCTAGTAACTGGAATTTGAGCCCAGGCCTCGGTGATTCCAACCACAGAGCTTATCATTGTAGTTTATAGGGATGACCAGAAGACCTTGTAAAATCCTGGCGTTCTTTGAGAGTCATTTAAAAAAGATTGTTATGATAATATAGCTTTTGTGTTAATGTATTTTGATAAATCCCATTCATTTGAAAATCATGCATGGTATGTGTGGCACCTCTTTATTAAACAGTGTCTCCATTGCCCAATCATGTGTAATAACAGAGAGTATATTGTGCTTACCATTTATAAATATATGTATAGAAGAGAGAAGGGGGGAATGAATGGGCCTGTTTGTCAGCGGGCCAGCTGCCCCACATGGAACATTGCCGCAGTTCTAAGCCAAGACCCCTGAGATAGGGAAGTGTGTGGGGGACTGGATTTCAGGATCAGGTTTTAAAGATTCATTTAAGAAGTAGAGTAAATACTGGGGCGCCTGGGTGGCTCAGTTGGTTGAGCAGCCGACTTCGGCTCAGGTCATGATCTCGCCGTCCGTGAGTTCGAGCCCCGCGTCCGGCTCTGTGCTGACAGCTCAGAGCCTGGAGCCTGTTTCGGATTCTGTGTCTCCCTCTCTCTGACCCTCCCCCGTTCATGCTGTGTCTCTCTTTGTCTCAAAAATAAATAAACGTTAAAAAAAAAATTAAAAAAAAAAAAAGTAGAGTAAGTACTAGATAGTAAGTACTAGGTAGTTTAAGGAGAAAACTTTAATATCCAACAGTGGTTCATTTATATGTGGAGTTGAATTACTCTCTAGAACAAGACGGTTCCAAATCAGGGGCACACTTGAAGCTGGCAAACTCTTTGGATGGAGGTTACTGGATAAATTGTATTGCATAATCCCTCAGGTCCTTAGGACTTGAACTTGAGGTTTCATATGCAGTAGGATAAATGGATTCATGTGAGTTGGGTTTGGTGTATTTCTTGAGTGAGGAGAGTGGAGTTGTTTAAGGATACAGAGATTAAATGGACACTTTTTGTGTTTTGGCATTTTCCCCAACACTTAGAGCTCTCTCGGAGAAGCATAACACTGCTTTGTAGGAAACAGAAAAGTGTTTACATCCAGAACATACTGAGTGGGTGTACTGAGTTCAGCAGCCCAGGGTCATGTCCCTCAGGCCTACTGTTGTGGTTTAGTCAGCTGGGAAGCACAGGGAATCCATATAGTTAGATTCCATATCCCCTTCTCCCAGCCATTTGCCCATCTTGCTCTTGTTTGCCTGCTTTGTTGCTCCTTTTCCCTGTATACAGCTATGTCTAACACTTAAGATTGAATGTAGTGCACACCCTGGGGCCTGCTTTCCAGAAATTTGTTGTCTGTAAACGGAGGTGTTTGCTTTCCCTTGAAGGTGCTTTGTTGTTTTTGCTTTGCTTGGTATATTTGCAGACCATTCATCCTCATTTTAGACTGAGACCAGATCGTACGCTTAGGGGACACCTTATACCTAGAACACATCGCTGTCGTGTGAGACTGTAAAACCAGGAATAATTCACATGATGTGGAATATGAACCTTAATATTCTCCTAGAGAGAAACAACAAAGGTCAAAAACCTCTGCCCTGAAAAAGGGATATCTCTTACCAAGGTGTCCAAGGGTTCATGTTTCTACTACATGATTTAGTTCAGTTGTTTAGTAAATCATGTTATTTAATGTCATTGTTTTGTATTGCATGTAAAAAAAAAAAAATCTTAGTTACCACGTATCAAACACCAGAAGGTTTCATTTTGCTGGTATTGTATTGGTATTTACTTAAACCAGGACTGTGTATTAAGTGTCTTACCTGTCTGTACATGTTGTACATATTGTGGAAGAGATCAAAGTATGTCAGGGAGCTTTCCCTCACGTGAGCGAAACAGCCTACACATGTAAAATGGTGGGGCAACACACATGATCGTTTGGTCCTTTGGGAGATGTGCTTTGGGAGATGATTTATAACAAAGGCAACTCTAAGCATCATATATGGACGACCCAGGCTCTAGATGGAGTTGTAGATTTTGGTGGAGAAAGATGGAGGGGGATAGTAGGAGGGGCAAATATGGTATGAGCTGGAGGATGAGGGAATGTCATTCTGAACCTTTTAAATGTACCTAATTATTTATTAAAATTTTTTTTAATATTTATTTTTGAGAGACAGTGCAAGACAGAGCATGAGCAGGGGAGGGGCAAAGAGAGAGGGGAGACACAGAATCTGAAGCAGGCTCTAGGCTGTGAGCTGTCAGCACAGAGCCTGATGCGGGGCTCGAACCCACGGATCATGAGATCATGACCTGAGCCAAAGTCAGATGCCTAACTGACTGAGCCGCCCAGGCACCCCTAAATGCTTTTTTTAAATTTTAGATGATTGAAATAGGTATTGTTAATAATATTTAATAACTACCTGAAAATATATGTTGGCTATATTAGGGCTCTTGTGACCCTAATAATTTGTTTAAAAGAATACAGATCCAGCAGTTGCACTATTAGGTATTTACCCAAAGGAAATAAAAATACAGATTCGCAGGGGTACTTGCACCCCAATGTTTATGGCAGCATTACCAACAATAGCCAAACTATGGAGAGAGCCCAAATGTCCATTGACTGATGAATGGATAAAGAAGATGTGGGGTGTGTGTGTGTGTGTGTATGTGTGTAAAAGGTAGTATTACTCAGCCATCAAAAGAATGAAATCTTGCCATTTGCAATGACATGGATGAAACTAGACTTTATTATGCTAAGTGAAATAAATCAATCGGAGAAAGAAAGGGAAAGCGCGGAGGGGACAGGAGAAGAGATGGTAACAAACCACAAGAGACCCTTAATGATAGAGAACAAACCACGGAGGGAGGTGGGTGAGAGATGGGCTAGATGAGTGATGGATACTAAGGAGGGCGCTTATTTTGATGAACATTGGTTGATGTATATACGCGATGAATCACTGAATTCTATTCCTGAAACCAGGATCGCACTGTATGTTAACTAAAATTTAAATAAAAAATAGGAAAAACAGCAAACTAATAAAAAAGAATACAAAAGACATAGTGGGGGGTATATCTTTATCAAAATATAGCTTGTGTGACTGAGCTGATTTAGCACATAATTATTGTGCACCACCTGAATGTTGGGGCACCTTACGAGGGGCTATAAAGAGGACTTCCCTCTGGGGACTCTGCAGTGTGGTAAGGACAGAAAGATAAATCAGTAAAAGAGAATAAGACCAGTGGTCCCTCAAGAGTTTGAGGTTGTTCAATATTTTTTTTTTTTTGGTTGTTGAATAATTTTATTCTCAATGTCAGTTATTTTGGGAATTTTTCAGTTTTTGTGACATCTTAAGCAGTTAAGTGCTTTAAAAAAATTAAATATAAAAGTGTCACATTAAACCCATGTGTGAACTAACTTGATGGTTGTTTGTTACCACAAAAATACCAGAGGCTCAAAATAGGATTTTTTTCTTAATTTAAAATCAGAAAAATATTTTAGCAATAAGGGCATTCAAATATAATGCAAAACAATAAAATAAAGGGTATTTTTGCACACATATTATTTTAATTATGTATTAAAGTCTTCAAGGTTTTATGTTCTTTTTCAACTTGATAGGTTTGTTTTTTGGTTTTTTTTTTTTTTACAGGTTTTTAAAACTAACTGATAGTAAGAGGTACCTCATTTGGTGCTTTTTTATACCAGGATGTTATATACATAGAGACAGAAGTTGACTTGATGTTTTTTCCCCCACAACTGTGTAGACAAAAGGTTAAGCAATAGACTAATTGGAGAGAAAACCAGGAGCAGAGCCATGAAGACATGTTGCGTGTCAGAAGGCTGCCATCCAAGGACTCTGTCTTCCTGCCTGGCTTGGCTGGGCCTGTCTGTAGATGCTGTGGGTCTCCTGGCACAAAGTCCATCAAGATTGATAAGCGTATGTGCAGTGAAAGCTAGGGTTTGCCATTGTCGGTGTGTTTGTATGGGTAGTGTAGAGTTTTATTTCATACCATGTCTTCATATGAACTAGTAGGTTTATTTTTAGATTTTTCAGTAATTTAATCTTAGGATATTGCCTCGTTCCCCAAGGTTTTCCATTTCCTACTATAATTAAGTTCTGGCTTTTATCAATTTGAAACACAGCATATGAAATGGAAATCATGCCCTTCCTGACCATTGGCAGTGGGAAGCAGATATGAAAATTTTGGAATTTGTTGTGGAAAGAGGAAAGCCATACATTGGGGGAGCGAAAGCATTGTCAGCCAAAGTATTAGTTTTCTGTTGTTTCTGTAACAAATTACTATGAATTTAGTCACTTAAAACAACTCAGTTTATATTATGGTTGTGAAGGTTAGAAGTCTGACAAGGGTGTTAGTGAAAACCTAGTCCTTCAGCAGGGCTCCATTTCTAGAAGGTCTAGGGGAGAATCCATTTCTTTGCCTCTATCAGCGTCTAGAGGCTGCCTGCTCTCCTTGGTTTGTGGCCTCTTTCTTCCATCTTCAAAGCCAGCCTTGGCTGGTGAAGTTCTTCTCACATTGTGTCACTCTGATTTTTTCCCTCTGACTCTCTCCTGCCTTATTCATCTGTTTTTTTTTTTCTTTAAACTATTTTTTCTTACTGTGCTAAAATATCCATAACATGAAGCTTATCATTTTAATCATTTTTTAAAAATACTTATTCATTTACTTAGAGGGACAGAGAGAGCAGGGAAGGGCAGAGAGAGAGAAAGAGGGAGAGGGAGAGAATCCCAAGCAGGCTCTGCACTATCAGCATGAGGCCTGACATGGGGCTTGATCCCACGAACCATGAGATCATCACCTGAGCCAAAACCAAGAGTCGGGTGTTTAACCGACTGAGCCACACACATGCCCCTCATTTTAACCATTTTTAAATGTATAATTCCAGTAGCAATAAGAAAATTCACAATGTCATATGATCACCACTACCTTTTTCCAAAATTCTTTATCACCTCATATATCTGTGCCTATTAGGCAATATTCCCCATTCTGCATTTCCCCCAGCCATGTAACTTCTAATCTATTTTTTGTCTTTATGGTTTAGCCTTTTCTAGATATTTCATATGGGTAGAGTCAGATATTTGCCCTTAAGTGACTGACCTCTTTCACCCAAGCATGTTTTCAAGGTTCAACCATGTTATAGTGTGTATCAGAACTTCATTTGTTTTTATGGCTGAATAATATTGTTGTATGTATATAACAAATATTGTTTATCCATTCACATTTTGATGGACATTTGCATTGTCTCTAATTTCGGCTTTTGTAAATTACGCTGTCATAAATCCTGGTGTACAGGTATCTGGTTAGTCTGTTTTTGATTCTTTTGAGTATATAACTAGGAGTGAAATTGTGGGATCAGCCATTAATTCTGTTTAAATTTTTTGAGAATTACCACAATGTTTCCATGGTGGCTGCACTATTTTACATTTCCAACAGCGATGTACAAAGATTCAAATTTCTCTACATCATCAACAACAAATATTTTCCATTTTAAAAATTCTTTTTCTACTGTAAAGACTTGTGATTACATTGGTTGATTTAGGTGGTATAGGATAATCTCCCAACCTCAACATCCTTTTTTTTTTTTTTTTTAAGTTTATCTATTTTTGAGAAAGTGCGTGCACATGCAAGTGGGGGAAGGGCAGAGAGCAAGAATCCCAAGCAGGCTCTGCACTGGCACCACGGAGCCTGATGTAGGGATTAAGCTCACAAACTGTGAGATCATGACCTGAGCTAAAGTCGTCAAGAGTTGGTTGCTGAACAAACTGAGCCATCCAGGCGTTGCCCCGCCCATCTCAACATTTAAAAAAACAACTTTTTTAAAATGTTTATTTATTTTTGAGAGAGAGAGAGACAGAGCATGAGTAGTGGAGGGGCAGAGGGAGAGAGAGGAAGACACAGAATCAGAAGCTAGCTCTAGGCTCTGAGCTGTCAGCACAGAGCCCGATGCAGGACCTGAACTCACAACCTGTGAGATTGTGACCTGAGCTTAACTCAGACGCTTAACTAACTGAGCCACCCAGGTGCCCCCCCCACCCCCCACCCCATCTCAACATTCTTAACTTAGTCACCTCTAAGATAACCTCTTAATATGTAAGGAAACATTCATAGGTTCTTGGGATTAGCTTGAGGACATCTTTGGGAGCCATTATTCTGCCTATGACAGCAAGTCTGTCCTAGAAAGTCACAGCTGTGTACAAATGAGGAGCTATAGATTTCAGGCTGTAGTTTTTGGTCCTGGTTGTGGTAGAAATCTTCATTTTTAAGTCAACAGCATAATTTTTCACATGTTGTCTCAGAAGGTGTGATGTTAGTGGAACGTAAACTTGAAATTATTTTCTTCCTTTGATGATACTCATCCTAAGATTGAAGAATTTGAGCCAGTAAGTTGGGCTAACCATGAATATGGAACCAGGTTCAGTAGTCTTTTCCAGAGTAATTGGGAAGGGGAGAAGGAGACTAACAATGACCCTAATGATCTAAGAAGGGAAATCAAGGCATGTTGCTGGGAAAGTGTTGGGAGAGAATGAGGCCAGGGCATCAGAGGAATTGGACAGGGTGAAAAAATAAGCTTGTTTCATGTCAGCAGGTGATAGAGATCACATCCTTAGGGCTTGATTGTAGTGGAATCTGGCTATCTAATGTGTTATAATTAGAGCTTGGTGTCTGTAATTCTCAAAATGTTTTTACTCTGAAGAATCATATGTCATAGAAAGTTAACAACTTATCAGTGGAATATGAACCCTTTCTCTGGATTTTGATCCACTTTGGTCTGTGCCAGAAATCCCAGCACTTGAACACATTTGCCCTTATGTTGTCAAGTGGTTGCCCATGACGTAATTTTTTAGCATCTTAAGTGTGGCCTCTTGTGTGACTCCCCCATCCCAGTATGCGAGTTTGTGCAGGTAGACATAGCTCTTGGCACAGTAGTTGGCGGACAATTGGTAAAGAACTGTTTGAATTCGAGAATATGTCTGGGACCTATCAGGCCTCAGGCTTCTAATGACAGATATGATGTTTGAAAGAAGTTGAGGATTGCTTTCCATTATTCCCTTCAAATTTGAATATGACTAGAATCTGTATTTCAGGAGTTGGCATGAAGGCCAGAGAGGAGGGATGTGTGATTTTGTTGGTATCTGTTGGGTATTGAATCACTTAAGCTGCAAAGTAGTAGTAGATAGGTGGCCTATAGGAAAACTTGGCTTAGACTACTATAGTTCTGCCTTTCTATTCTGTAGGTAAGATGGGCTTTCCCACCTAGCTTTACCCATGTTGATGATAATGGCCTTGCAATTAAATAGAAACACTATAAATATATATATGTGTGTGTGTGTATAACAATACTTGTTTATTCCCATTTGCAAAGGGCAGTGAAAGTGTGACTAATTTAAAGCACTAGACAATTTACATGAGGATTTGGGAAGTTTTTTGTGTTAGTGTTTACTGATAAAAACAGAATTTTCTAGAGATTCGTAATTTTGCAAATAAAATGAGTTGTTCTGTGAATACAAAGCCCTGAGTCAAGGAGGAATGATGGAGACAATGGCAAGTGCTGGTACTTATTATGATAGAAAACCTGTGTAGTTGGGATATGACAGAGGCTTACGAAAGCAGAATAATTATTCAAGCATTGTAGTCATATTCCTTAAACTGCCGATGATAATAAGAGTAACACTATCTAATATATATTGAGTACTTAGCATGTACAGGATTTTTTGCTAAATACTTGACCTGCATTATGTGATTTACTTTTCTAGAATATACACGTATGTGTGTTCACACACACACACACACACACACACACACACACACACACACAGTAGATGTAAGTGGGCCTCCTTTCATGATAATGGAAAAAGAGAAGCAGTCACAGAGCACCTGGGAGGTGGCTCAGTAGGTCAAGCATCCGAGTCTTGATTTTGGCTCAGGTCATGATTGCATAGTCATGGGATCGAGCCCCAAGTTGGGCTCTGCGATGAGTATGGAGCCTGCTTGAGGTTCTCTCTCTCCCTCTGCCCTTCTCCCACATGTACACACACACTCTCACTCTCTCTAAAATTAAAAAACAGTAATAGTCCTATTGGCCTGGATTCCAGGTTGTAGTACTGATAATAACCACTTACATGAATGTGGACCTTGCCTTTAGTTTTTTGAGAGTGTGTGGTTACCTATAAGAGACAGAATAGGACTAAAATACTACAAGCTTCCCTTCTAGCCCCATACTTACTATAAAAATGCTGTGGAAGAGTTATTTGTATTTAGTTCAGTCCTTAGAAGAAAGCCTTCCGGGGCGCCTGGGTGGCGCAGTCGGTTAAGCGTCCGACTTCAGCCAGGTCACGATCTCGCGGTCCGTGAGTTCGAGCCCCGCGTCAGGCTCTGGGCTGATGGCTCGGAGCCTGGAGCCTGTTTCCGATTCTGTGTCTCCCTCTCTCTCTGCCCCTCCCCCGTTCATGCTCTGTCTCTCTCTGTCCCAAAAATAAATAAAAAAATGTAAAAAAAAAAAAAAAAAAAAAAAAAAGAAGAAAGCCTTCCAAGAAAACAGGTGTAACTAAAATCATGAATGGGAGGTTAGAGGTAGGTCTCATTGTCCCAGTTCCCCAGAAAGGACTGCTTTCTAGTCACATTTTATTTTGAAGATGAAATTAGATGAGGGAGCAGGCTGATTTCTCCTGTTGTAGGCTTTTCTGGCTGCAGCAAATGATATTAATACCCTCAGTGATTAAATACAAATAAAGTGGCAGTGAAAGATGTCTGACTGATGATTCCTTGTGGAGACTGTTGGGCTGACTGCCTGAGTCCTGTGCCAGGAAAGATGCTGAATGTATTTTAGCAACATCCTCTAGGCTAGGAGGATGCTGAAATTTACCGTGTCAGGTAGCTGCTTGGAACTGGAAGGAAATGGTTTGGAGGTTGGCTGAGTAGAGGTGCCGGCCATGTGTTGAATTTGCAGCCTCCCTCTGCTGCCCTAAGGTGTTGCAGTTTTAAAGTGAACTCATGGGACAATTGGTACATTACTTAGTGATGCACAGAGAAACCCTTTATCTTGAGGACCCCAAAGGCTTGCTTTTCCTAGATATTTCTTGGGCTGATGGATTCTCACTGCCTATCAAGTAAAGTTGAAATTCTATGCTCTCATGTCGAGGACCTGGCCTTTCTAACTCACACTATCCTCTCCTTACCCTCTGGTTTATTCTGTATAGTGCACAGTCCTCTGCCTTTTCCTACATTTGTATGTCTGGTCACTCTCTCCCTTCACCTAAAGTAGTGAGAATAATAAGATCTAACCTATTTAGTGTCTTCCATGTACACTTTGTGCTATATGTGTTATCCAACTTAATTTTTCTCAGACTCTATGAGGCAGGTAGTTCATTATTACCGTTGTCACCATGGCTTCTCGTGGTGATCACCACTAATCTTCAGGGAATTGAGGTTCCGTTTAAGTAATGTACCCAAGATTACAGTATTAACGAGTAGTGCAGTTAAGATGACGACCCAGGTGGCCCATCTCCAGAGGCCAAATATTAAAAACCATATTATGCCATAAAATGCCCTTCTTTACTGCCCTCCTCACACATCTAAGCCCAGTCATTTTCCTTTAACAAAACGACAAAAAGTATCAAATCAAATAAAAAAGGTTTGATTATATTATGTAACCAGTTCTGTTTTGTGTTAGTGTTCTCATCTTGCCTTGTGCTTCTCTGAAGCCCGAGTTTACCTCATATTTGTATCTCGACCTTTGTTTTTTTCTTTTTAAATTTTTTTTAACGTTTTGTTTCTTTTTGAGACAGAGCATGAATGGGGGAGGGGCAGAGACAGAGGGAGACACAGAATCAGAAGCAGGCTCCAGGCTCTGAGCAATCAGCCCAGAGCCCGACGCGGGGCTCGAACTCACGGACCGCGAGATCGTGACCTGAGCTGAAGTCGGATGCTTAACCGACTGAGCCACCCAGGCGCCCCGACCTTTGTTTGGTTTTTATTGGGGCTTATTAAGTGTTTCCTGAGTTGCTAGAGTACCTGGCTACCTTTTGGGGGATTCTAGCTCATGTTTTTTAAAGATATTGAAGACATGTTAAAATACCAGTATTTTGGAATGTCTGGGTGGCTCAGTCAGTTAAGTGTCTGACTTGAGGCCGTGATCTCACAGTTTGTGGGTTCAAGCCCCACATCAGGCTCTGCACTGACAGTGTGGAGCCTGCTTGAGATTTTCTTATCTCTCCCCTCTCTCTGCCCCTCCCTGACTTGCACTCTCTCTCTCAAAATAAATACACTTAAAAAAATCCTAGTATATGCTCGAAAATATTAATAGCTTAAATAATGTGCATTTTCATCTTAACTTTATATGTTTATGATCAAGTCTCTGGATATTCAAGTAGAATTCTTGGATTGTTTCGTTGAGACAGGTCATGATATAGAAACACTTAAGTGTCATGGGAAGGGGGTGATCATACAGACATACTCTTCTGAGTCCTGGCTTTGTCACCTATCTCCTGCAGGGAAGAGTTACTTAATCTCCTTGTCCTTCAGTTTTCTTCTGTGTTAAGTGGAGAAGATAATACCTACTTGTCAGGATTATAAAGCAGATTAAATTGGCTAATGCATGCAGAGAGCCAGAGTGCCTGAGAGACCATCAGTAAATGGTACATCTTGTTGTTTTTAACCCTCAGCTTTGATTCTGACCTTCTATTTTAAATGACAGTTACTGGCTTCTTCAATTCGTGACTTTCATTTTCATTTGCTTTTGATTCAAATTGTGTGGCCTATGATCACCAATAATAAGTGATCAAGCCAGTACAACTCCAGAGCCCAACTAATAAATCCCTGCCCCATACTGTCTCCTTCGATCCCAGTCCAGCCTGTGCTGCCCAGTCATTTATGGCAATCCATCCCAATTCCTGCCCGTTTTTTTTTGGAGGAAAAGGTAATGGTTCTGGGGATGGGGAAATGAGGAGTTACTTGTATATAGAGCTTCAGTTTTGTAAGATGAAAGAGTTCTAGAGATCAGCACTAAATATAGTTCATACCTCTGAACTGTGGTTGGAATGTGGTTGGAAGGGCAAATTTTATATTAGATGTATGTATGTTTTTACTGAAAATTAAAAAAAAAATAATTGTTTCTTCTTTTCAGTTCCCTTGAAACTTCTGTACCTTTTATTGCTTAAGAACGCCTGAGCTGTTTCTCCTGTGACATGCTTTTCCTTGCTTCCATAGGAGACACTGCTTGTGAAGTCCATGTTCCTTTGTTTTTCTCTATGCAGGTGGTTATGGAATAAAAGAGCTTCTGTTTTTGAATCTGGTGACTTAATACTTGAAAGTTTTAATTTAGAGATTATGAGAACAAAGGTGTATTATGGTTACATAAGATGTATTTGATAGGGCTCACTTTCACTACTGTGTGTCTGCATATCACTGTGGGTTTCTCAACATGAGCCTCAAGGATATCAGGGAAAAAGAAGGATGTTGTGCAAGTTTTTCAGTGTTCCTATGAACCTAAGATAAGAGCTGATGTCAGAAAGTTATATTCCTAGGACATGGGTTTATTAGGTTCAGAATGATTTGGGTACCTTCATTCTGTCTGTAAGTATGACTTCAGATGTATAGACTGTCATAGACTCTTTTTAACCATAATGTCTCCATCATTATTTTCCTTTGATTTCTCAAAAGGTTTTAAGATGTAAAGCCCACTTAAAAATAATATAAAATAGCAGAGTTAAGCAGAAAACCAGAATATAGACGATAAATGTAACTACAACTTGCGGTAGATAAATTGTTACAGTAGATGTTGAGTTACAGTAGATGTTGATCTGAATTTACTGGCAATAAAAACAAAACAAAATGAAGTTCTGGTCCCATGATTTATTATGTGTGGCAGAAGAATGCCTACAACATGATTTTTCTTTTTAGGGAATTGTCACCAGAGTTGACCTTGAAGATTTTTTTCCCCATGAATTCTTGTTTGTAGGATAATTACTAATGAGTAATAGACATTATCATTGAGGTTTTATAATGAACAGAAGCACTCTTTAGTGTATAGACTTTAATAGCTGAAGCATAAATCCTCTGTCAGGGAAGATATTTTCAGACTGAACGTTATTACTGAGTTAGGTTGCATTTCATTTATTTAGCAACCTGCCTAGTGCTTACTATTTGCTATATTTTGTGCTAGACACTGGGGATTAATGGGAGAAATTGTCCTTGAAGCACTTAGTCCAGTGGGGAATTGAGGTGGGCAAACAGATTATTATAGTGTGCGAATTGCTGTAATGGAGACATGTGTACCAGGCCGTTGGAGCCCAAGAGGGTATGTCGTCTTGGAATTGTTGGGGGAAGGTTCTGATGATACATGGTATTTGAGCTGATTCTTAAAAGTTTGCATGGTTGAAAGGAAGGAAAGCGACATGTCCGTACAGAAAAATGTTCTTGGATGCTCTAATTTATTTTAGCTAGGAACGTGTATGATTGAGAAATAATTAACAGCCACTAAACTTTTCAACTCAAATATCATATGTCTTCAGTGGATGCTTGGCATGTACTTGAGTGCAGCAACTTCATGATTAAAATCTCTTCTATTCCTAGAGTGCAAATATTCTGGCTCATGGTCAAAGCCCAGTAAATACTGGATGGATAGATGGATGGAGAATCCTATGTCACAGATAACACAAAGTATGGATGAGGTAGAGTTGTCCAAACATTTAGCTTGAACTATAGAGTCCTGCCTTGTGCAATGCAAAAGTAATGAGATCGTTCTAAAAAAGTTTTAAGGGCAGTCATTACCAGCTAATCACAACATCCTTGGACTCTAGCCAGGCCTCTGTGGAGTGTCTGCTTTTGAATAGAGCTGCTGCTACTTGGTCCCTGTAGAATTATTAAGATGTGCACTGTATGCCTCAGCAGTTCTGAGGACTGACCCGTGGAAGAGGTTGTTTCAGATGCATGGTGAATGATTACCAAGTGCAGTAACTGGTTTTGATGTGTTGACGCTGAGCATCTTTTCCAGATAGTAACTAGTCAGCAAGCTCAAAAACACTTATCATGACTGTTCTCATTCAGAAAGATGTAGACCTTTTTCTCGACCTTCAGAATCATGTGTTTACTTGTTGCCTGACTGTTCTTCAGGATGTGTCAGAGCTATCTCAGACCTAAAAGGGGTCACTTAGAAGTCTTCTTCTTCACCACTTCCTCTAGACCTGTGCTGCCTTTTATGGTATGCTCCTTTCATTAAATGGACAGACCATTCATCTGGTGACTCAGGGTAGAAGCATAATATTAATTTGTGACA
The DNA here is from genome assembly GCF_023721935.1 of Panthera uncia. Lineage (NCBI taxonomy): Eukaryota > Metazoa > Chordata > Mammalia > Carnivora > Felidae > Panthera > Panthera uncia. The sequence continues at coordinate 77,289,331 of NW_026057584.1, read as the reverse complement.
TCTTCCCTTAGCCTTTATATCTAATCAAACAATTGCCGTTAATATTTTTGACATCTATCCACCTTACTTCATTTGAGTCATTGGCCTTGTCCAAGCCACAATCATACCTTTGAACTGTTGGTCTCTGCTTCCACTTTGGCTGTTTCTAATCAGTTCTCCACATACACATAGGATCGTCACTGTGAAACGTAACGCGCTTATATCGTCTTATGCTTATGAGTCTTCAATGGTTTGCTGTTGTACTGTAGATAAAATAAAAGTATTTATCCTGGCCTACGTGGCTGGGCATGATACACCCTTAACTTGGCTCTCCAGCTTTATCTTCCCCTCATTCCCTCTCTTACTCTGTCTCCACTCACAATGACTGTCTTTTGGCTTTTTGATGTGCCAAGCTGCTTCCTGACTTAGTGTCTTTTCCCCATTTCCTCTCCCCAGTATGCTGTTGTCCACTCTTGACCTGGCTCAGTCCTTCTCATTTTTTTGTTAAATTAATTGTTACTTTTTCCTGAGGGGTCTTTTCAGATGGACCATTTTAAAGTGCCCTATGATAATCTCTGTCAAGACTTAACAGAGTTTAAGAAGATGAGTTCGTTTCATTTGTATCTCCCCCACCATGCTATGATGCTTGGTGGGGACCATATCTGTTTGGTTCCCCAGTGCACCATGCAATACAGAGCTTGCATAAGGCTGATGCTTCAGAAACATTTGTTGAATGAAAGACTGTTCCATTAAAACAAAAGTTGATTTAGATAGAAAGGCAATAACAGGGACTCCATCTAACTCCCGTAGCAGTGTTTGCAAATTGATTCTACTTGAGTGTCTGGTAGAGTACTAACAGAAAGTCAGTTATTACCGTGTTGCCTTGCTGAAAAGAAAAGGTGCATTTTTAGTGTTTATTTTTGGGAGCCTGACAGACTCAATTTAGGTTTTGTGGTGCTCATGCAAAGCTGTACAACTAGGAGCAAGTTAACCAAGTTCTCTGAGGTCTACTTTCCCATACATAAATTGGGGAAATTTATGTCTCATGAGCTTGTTGCAAAGATTTGTATGAGCTTATGTGAAGTGCTTCATACAGTGCCTGACACCTTGGAGGAGTTCAGGCCTTCTTTTTCTTATCCCCTTTATATCTCAAGAGATTAATAAGGACTCAGAAAAACTCATTTAACTTACCTCATAATCTTACTGTTTTTATTTAATGCATAATTACACCCAAGAGTATTTATGTGGGGGTCAAAATCAGTTTAGGGGGAAATAATCCATCTCTAGGGTACAAATAAGCAATGAAGGACTGGTTATTTAATGGTCAATAACATTGGTTCCCCTCAGAAAGGTAGACATGGAATTCTTCTTTGTCTTGTCCCAAGGGTGGTTCTTTAACCTTGTAAAGCTGTAATTACGCATAAATACAAGTAGTTATTTTTCTTTCTAGTTCAAGGAGATATTCTATGGAGATAGGTGATAGGAAAACATTTCCCCACTTTAGATATTTCTATGGAGAAGCCTTGGCAATACCATTGCAAACTTTGAAGTCCAAAACTCTTCTGTATATGTTATCAGCTTTGGGGGCAATTGAAAATTGTAGTATTCTGTTGGATTGGACTCAAATTAGTAGGTGGTCTACATCTACCATTTCCTTAGGCATCCCACTCTGGATGCCAAATTGAGCTTAAAGGAAAATGCTTGACTTATATCTTCAAAATTATAAAAGTTAATTCTCTATCATTAAGTCAGAGTAACTCACCCATCCTTGCCTCTATTAAATGTATTCCACTGAATGATATGAGACCGTAACTGTGGCATGTTGAATTGCTTCTCTATAGGCCATATTTTTCAGAGAGCTAGGGGCTCTAGCATTAAAAGTTGAAGACCTTTGGATGTGTCTACTCAAATACTGACCCAGGCAAGGATCTGCTTTGTTAATTTAGGGATACGTATGATTTAGAGCATTGTTATGAGGGGATACATAGACAGTTAAGACGTAAAACATTAATTGACTACTTAGCTCAATTTAGAGCATGGAAACTTTAGGGAGGCCAAAGGAGCGGATATGAATTCCTTCTGGAGCTCTCTCACTCTGCCCTGTTCTGTGGCCAAAGATCTCACCTCAGACCCAAGCCAAGTATCTTGAAAAAGTTTGTAATTGGTCATTTGGGATATTGGACTAAAAACATGTGAATGTGGGTGCAAATCCATGACCAACACTGCAAGAGGTGTGCTGTATTGACAGAAGGAGGTCTGTATGAGTTCCGATGTCTAGACATCTCCTTGAGCTCGTGGTCAGTGTCTCACTGCAAACCCAGCTTCATAACCAATATAGCTAACCCGAGAATCATGGTTGCTAATGTTAACACACGTCCTGAAGGAGGACATTCATCTCCCAGAGGTAACAAAAGCCACTCGCACGGTTTTCAGTTTTTTCTTTCTTTCTTTTTTTCTTTTTTAACGTGCTCTTTTACTTAAAATAATCTATGAAAGTAAACATTGGTGTTGTCTGTCAATGGTTCTGGTCATTGAGTTGTTTTTTTTGTGTTTGCCTTTTTTTTTTTTTTTTGGTGTTTTCTGTTGTGTGTTGGGTGGGGCTGCGGCGCTTTAAAAGGAAATTGGGGTCATATGTTCTCAATGACTGAGTAGAGTGGGAGCATACTATTAAATGAAGACATAATGCATTATTTTTGGTGAAATGCAAGTCTGATAGTTGAAAGCAGACCACCTCAGATCTCCTAGCATAGGACTTCAGGGATTCTCTAGTCCATTAAACTGATTTGATGTTTAAATGACTTCTGTAGGTGTTTTGGTTTAATTAGATGCTAGGAATTGTGTAGAAGTCCTGAAAGACCCACTATTGTATTCTTTGGTCTGCCTGTGAGTTAGCCACCCATTAGCAGCCTGCTGTGGAATGTGACCTATCTCTTTCCTTTTCTTTTTACAGAATGCTATGAACCTACCCCCTGACAAAGCCAGGTTACTGCGGCAGTACGATAATGAGAAAAAGTGGGAGCTGATTTGTGATCAGGTAAGACACAGTGATGCTTTTATCAAGAAACAATAAAAGAAGAAAAATCAATTTCCTCTCTAAATACTGTAGATTGTTTCTATGATATGCATGGATTTCTGTTTTGTGACTCGTTGCCTTCATATTTCTTATGACCAAAGGTAAAGCTAGGTGCCTTTCTTTTCCTTTTTCTTTTTCTTTCTCTTCCTCTTTTTCTTTTTCCTTTTTCCTTTCCTTATTTATTTTTATTATTTTTGAGAGAGAGAGAGAGAGAGAGGGAGGGAGGGAGAATCCCATGCAGGCTCCACTCTGTTAGGGTAGAGCTGGAAGTGGGGTTTGTGCTCACCCAAAGCGGGGCTCCAGCTCACAAACCTTGAGATGATGACATGAGCCGAAGTCGGATGTATGACCAACTTAGCCACTCAGGCGCCCCAGTAGATTTTCTTCCTAAGAGCTTTGTATTTAATTTTCAAAGCAGTCGTATGCATTCATATCCCTATTTGACAGATGGGGAAAACAGAGGAAAAAAAAAATCATTGCTGAAGGTGACCTAGCTGTTTAATGGTAAAATGGCCTAGGTGGTCTGATTCTGGAAAACATGCAGATTCAGGGAGTTGTATGCTTACCCACTGCTCTTGGCTCCCTTCCTCACAAAGTGCTCAAGTATATGAATGAGCTACTGAGCAATAAATAAAAACCACAGGTTGTATCTGTTTCTCTGGCTTGCAGTTTGATAGGCTTTCCTGAGAGAGGGGGGTGGCGGTGGGGAGAGAGAGAGAGAGAGAAAGAGAGAGAGAGGAAGGAAGGCAGGTGGTTGTAACTTAGGTACCAAGCCTTGCCTGCCCACATTATCACTATGGTGAACTGCTATGTTAGATTAACCATCAGTAATTTAGAAAATTGTAGCAGCAGAAAGCTTTTAGTCACATATGGGTAACCCATTGGTGTGTCACACACCTAAACATCATTTCTCCTGTTTATATTTGTGAGGAGAAAGGTAAAAACTATGAGCTTAAAGCATTCATATGGTAAATGTCAGATATCGATGTTTATTGGTGGAATGTTTGTCTTGTTATCTACATGGACCATGTCAGATATTTATATTTGGTACCTAACCTATATCTATCTATGTTACCTAACCTCGTGGCCTCTCAAAATGTATTTGCTTTTAAAATTCCATTTGTATGGTGGGGTGCCAGGCTGGCTTAGTCAGTAGAGCATGCAACTCTTGATCTCAGGGTTATGAGTTCAAGTCCCATGTTGGGTGTAGAGATTACTTAAAAATAAAATGTAAAAAAAAAATTCCATTTGTATGAAATGTCCTGAATAGAAAAATCCATAGAGAAAATAGACTACTGATTGTCATGAACTGGAAGGGAGAAGGGAGTGGCTATTCATGGGTGCGCAATTGTTTCTGTGTTTTCTGTTTTTGTTTTGTTTGGGTGTGATGGAAATGACACCAAGTTACTTGGTGGCGGGAATTATATTGTGGTGATAGTTGCATTGCCTTGCAAATAGAGTAAAATTGTACACCTCTTTAAGAGTGTGCATTTTATGGTGTATGAGTTATATCTCAAATAAAAATATATTTGCTTTTGCAACAATCAAAGATAGGCTAAAAAGAGGGGAGGAGAATTTAAGAGAAATAACAATGTGTGTGTGGATCTTTTTGGGTCTTGATAAGAACAAACTAACTATAAAAAGACTTTTTTAAAGAAAATTGGAGAGTTTCTCCAAAGAAATTAGCGGATGATTCTAAGAAATTGTTGACTTGGTTAGGTTTGATTTTGGCATTGTGGTTGTATAAAGAATCTATCTTTATTTTTAAAGAAATGTGCCCTGATGTAGGAATGGAATATGACTGGAATATGGATATAAAATACTTCAGCAAAGGAAAACAAAAAAGGATTAAAATAAGGAAATGTGGGAAATTCTTGATGATTGTTCAGTCATGGTGTTGGGATATGTTGGGGTCTATTAAACTCTCAACTTGCGTGTATATTTGAAAATTTACAACATAAAATTAAAAAGTAAAGTATTTGTTTACATAATCTTCATTTTTTCCTCAGTTGTAAAATGTAGTTAATGCTAACATTTTAAAGGAGGCAGCTCATTCAGTTAGGCATCTGATTCTTGATTTCAGCTCAGGTTGTGAGATCGAGCCCTGAATTGGGCTCTGTGCTGAGTGTGGAGCCTGCTTGGGATTGTCTTCCTCTGTCCCTCTCCTATGTGCATACTTGCTCTTCCTCTCTCTCTCTCAAAAGTAAAAATAAATTTAAAAAAATTGGGAGAAAAAAGGGGGGGACACCTGGCTGTCTCAGTCAACAAGAGCATGAGACTCTTAATTTCAGGGTCCTGAGTTCAAGCCCCACATTGAGTCCCACAACTAATATTTTGAAATTATTTTGAAGATTGGAGGCAATATATGTACAATACGTACATATATGGGCTAACATTTGCCACACTGTAGGTGCTTCATGAATGGTGTTGCTGCTTCTGCTGCTTCTGAGGGGCCCAGATATTAAATACTGGTACCATTATTATTTTTTGTAATCAACTTGTCTTCAAAAGATTCAAGGAAATTTACTGTATCGAATCTATCATCCTATATTACCTAAATATGCTTGATGGTTTGCATGCATGTTGTTTGGTGCTATCAGCAAAAGCCATAGCTATAGATTTTCAGTCCAGGAAAATACCACGGCAAACCTTGTGTCTTATTTGTGAAGTCTTAAAACAGTGGCTGTAGTGTGTTGTCATTGATATCTGGCACGTATACTTTGTCCCCAAACACTATATGGAATCCAAATACGAATTTTATTTCTTTGTGAGCAAATAGTAAAGATACATTATTATCGTAAGATACCTGTTATAGGCAAAGTGTGCAGGGTGCACAAAGTGAAATGGGAGTATTACAGACATTTTATTCCAAAAGAAGTATGTGACCAAGAATACTGGAGGGCTAATGGAGAAGTTATTTCACGTTTCAGTTCCATGAAAAATTGTCACGTGGACAATATGAGTCATGGAACTGGTCATGTTTCTCCTTTTTTTTTTTTCTTTTTTTCTTTCCTTTGCTGCTGGATTGCTCAGAGCCAAATTTGTGTCCTGCCCTTACCAAGTACACGTACCTTAGTGTTAAGCTTTTTGTTCACCAGCCTCATGCGTGGCTTCATCTAATGTTTTCTGGCCACATTATCCCTCCACACTGATTTCTTCCCTTAAAAACAACCTTGTAAGGAGTCCTAAACTTTCATAAGTTATCTTTTTGAACAAGATGAACATAAAATATGATGGGATTACTGGTGAACAAAAATTATATTGCTGTTGATTGCAAAGTTTCTCCATGCTGTGGACATTGAGCAAATTGGTGCATTGAATATAATGTTTTTCTCTGAAGAAGCAAATAGGAAGGGTCCAGATAAAATACTTTATCATGATTTGGCCTAGGAAAGACCATCAAATTGGATATAATTCATCAACCTTTTTATACTTTCCTAGTTGTGTTAGTCTGTCACTTTGTTTTCTGTGTTGAAATATGCCCCCCCACCGCACCCCCAACCAAGAATGAGTTACTCAAGGGCATGGGCCTCGCATCATTTTTTTGTGTATCTCTAGTACCGTGCTTAGTGCCTGAAGCATAATCACTGCTTACTGAAAGTATGCTGAGTGAAAGAAACAATAGCTAAATGATATGTTTGAGAGACGGAGAAGAAAGAGGAGGCGGAAGAGAGAAGGTTGGTGGGAGAGGTGGCCTAGAAGTAATGGTTTGCTGTTTCTGTTTACCCTTTGCACCTTCCTCTCCCTGTTGGTGTAATCTACTTGTGATAAATGAAACTAAACATCACTGCCCAATTCTCAGAGCTCCTTAGAAGTGGGAAGGGTGCCTGCCCTAGATCTGAAGGAGTCTGTATGGGCATTTCTGCAAGGACACTCCGTGTCCACTTACCCATGGTCAGCTGGAAGTCCAGTTCTTTGCCTAATTCTAGGAGCAAAATAAACATTTTAAAAAAATGTGTATTCGTTTATTTTTGAGAGAGAGAGAGAATGTTCATGCATGTACACAAGCAGGGGAGGGGCAGAGAGACAGGGAGACAGGATTCAAAGCAGGCTCTACGCTGTCAGCATGCAGAGCCTGACTCAGGGCTCAAACTCGGGAACTGTGACATCATGACCTGAGCTGAAGTTGGCTTAACTGACTGAGCCACCCAGGTGCCACCAAAATAAACATTTTTCAAAATAAACATTTTTAAATCCCCAAAGCTGTGTGTGGTAACAGTGTTCTGGTGGTGTCCCATAGTCCTTTCCTAGATGACTCCATAAATATAAAGTTGACCTGAACTTCTAGTGGGTCTCAGCGGTTAAAGTAGCTTAAGAGAACTGTCTAACTCTGGTCCTGGTGGGGCTACGGAAGCCGAAGGAAGAGAGACTTCCTTGCTGGATTTTGGGTAGTGTGAAGTGCATTCCAGAGAATGTATTTCTCTGTTGGAGTAAGTGGTCAGGGTTCCCATGAGGGTTTCAATTTGAGGACACTGAGGCACGTTTTTGATAGCTTGAGGTGACCATGTGAGAATAAAAAGCCGGAAATGTTAGGTTGCTCTGACAACTGCCGATGAAAACCCAGAAGCTGCGTAGCAATGAGGGAGCTCTTTCAGTGGGCTCTACACCTACGAGGAGAGAAATCCCCTTGCTCTCGCTCCTGCCTCAGTTTTCAATGCTCCCTCAATGCAGACCCTGACTGTACTGTTTGGGACTTGGGGTCCTGGCTACTTTCCAAAGCTTAGAGTAAAGGCTGCATTTCAGGAACTTTAGGATCTCAGATGAACCCAAGACTTTCAGGTCATTGTGTCTGGAAGAGTTGGTAGAAGGGTTGCATTTATTTCAAGCCATTTTTTTTTTTTTTTTTTTACTGGAAAAGTTAGCATACACTTGTCCAAACAAAAGTATCTGTATTGGAGCATATGAAGTAAAGTGAAAAGACCTTTTGCTTTTCCCACCTGTTCTCGAATCAGTGATGAAACTGAGGTTTAAGAGCATTAATGACAAGGCCAACCCCAAGGCCCCCCTCGGCTCATTAGTGACATGAGAACACCGATTTCCAAACTCCAGCCATGAGTCCTTTGAATTAGTCCCTTTTACACTAGGGACCCAGACACGGTTCATGGAAGTGAAACTTGCATTTAGGTAAGTAGCTCCTGTGACTTGTCAGGGGATTTTCTTGGAGGAGTGGGGCTTAGTTCCTAAATGTGCCTCTGCTTAGTGATTAAGTGGAAGTGGTTAGTCAAGAATTCAGGACGTTGCAGATGACTAATGCTGATGGGTGTAGATTCCATGAATGTGTAATGCAGTCCTGAAATGTTAGCGGTGCCACACCTGGGCTTGGTTAGAAACTTGCCCTGTGGCTTTGCCGGTGTCAGTGGCATGATGTGTGAGTTATGGGGGTGGTTTGGCATGGCTCGACCTTGCCCCCTAATGGCTGGCGCTTGTTTTGCATGGTAGCCTTAGTGAGAGATGGGGGTCTCCCCCTTCCTTCACTTGTATGGGATGATATGAGAGAAGGAGGTTAAAACCAACAAAAACAAAGGTGAGAGTGAAGAGGTGGCAGGAAATTATACCCACTTAGAGTCAGCTTCCTGTGTTAAGTACTTCAGGGAGGTTGGATTTCAGCCCTCAGGGCTTGGCAGGCAGCCTGATCAGGAAAGGGGAAAGCCCTGCTGCCACTCAGCCGGAGCAGAGCGGAGTCAGGCCAGTGGCACTGAGATATCCACTACAGCAAGAGTTGCTTTTTTGTCTTTTTTCAGCACAGCTGACCGACGTCATTTGAATATATTTAGTCATGAAGAATACAATTGTTTTTAAACCTTCCATTTGTATTTCCTAATACTGTTTCTTTCAGAAGACAAGAAAGTTACTCATTGGATAACTTGTATTGGTAGTTAAGCCAATTTGCTGCTAGAATATGATTTACTAAAAAATTAGAGAGCAATATATTGCTGATTTTTTTTTTTTTTTTTTAACGTTCATGTTGTTGTAAGCTAGCTAGAGCTCTTGTCTGCCAGGTAAGCAAATATTACTAGATATGGATAAGTTAATTACTGTGGACCATCAGATTCTAGGTGATAAGGGCTTGTCCTTGGAGTGAGGGGTGATAAATGAATAGTAACATTGGTAGGAACAGGTTATATAGCCCATTTGAGTGTTGATGGCTGCCATGGTAGTCCTTTGAGCAAGCCTATGGATGGTGTATAGACAGTGAGAAAGGAAGGGAAAGATAGTGATGTAGCAGTAGCCTTCTTGCTCTACTGTCCCTGCTCCTTGCTCCCAGACTCCAGACTTCATCTGCCCTCAGCCCCTATCCCCAAGTTCCAGGCTTTGATTCTACATTTAGCCACACTAACTTCATTGTGGCTTTACCAGCTGTTGGGTTTAGCAGACAGCCATTTCTCCACCCGCTGCCCCTAATTCAATCATCTGCCTAGCTGATGTTTTTACTATATTTAATATTGTTTGACGTTAAAATTGTTTGAATTTTTACCATATTTCCCTAACTGGAATGTTGAAATGCTATCTAATTTTAAATCATGACTAGGTTTTTGCAATCTGTGCAATCCTTTTAAAATTCTCTTTCAAACCCTTAGTTGTCTGTTGTCATTTTGATATGTGGCCTTCCTCCTCGATGTGATCTTTGTTTTGGCTCTGCAGTAGTGGATTTTTTGTTTGGTATTTTGTTTTGTAGTTTTATCTTGTTAGAAAATACAGTGTGCATCTTATAAAAGTGAGAATTTTCTCTTACAGCCAATAACGTCACAAATAAAACGAATAATTCCTTAAGACTCTGTATTGCCCAGTTCGTATTTCCCAATTTTCTGTAATGTTCTCTTCATATGGTTTGTTCATATGAGGATCTAGTTCCGCATCGATCACACGTTCCATCTGGCTATGCTTGAAATCTCCTTGAATCTAGAACGTGATGCCCTATAGTGAAGAAACGAGGCAAGCTGTCTTGTAGAGTGTTTTGTTTCCTGCACTTACCCAACTATTTCTTAGAGACGCTTGAACTCCTGAATTTTCTGTTAACCAGAAGTTAGAGGATAGTGGTAAAGGCATGATAGGTTGATGCTGAATATCTTTTTCTAGAACATCATAGGAGACAAATGATGTCTCATCATTAGATAGTACTGGTCTGTCCTATAATTTTCTTTTTTCCCTTGAGCCTAAAGGAATCTGTGGTATGTTGCTTTCACACGGTATATGTGTCTGGATACCTACCAGCCTTGTGCCAGGTGGGTGTAAAACCAACTGATACCTTATGCTGCATCGCTTTCTGGAGGAATTGCACAAAGATGATTTTATAATTTCATTTCCCTCCTGTGGTAAGCCAGCAACTAGAGCCTTCAGCTGGGTTTTGGTTTACCCTGGAATGTAATTATGCCTAGAATTCTTTCCTTCCCTTTGCCATTTTTCAAAGTAAAGATTTAGTTGAAAAGATACCTCAAAAGGTGGCAAATGAGTTCCCTCTGGCTTTCTGTTAAGAGTATCCTTGTGAACTCGGATTTTCATAGTCCGTGTACTTCAGCCAATACAATATTATTTTGAAGCTCGTGTTATCAGTACTTTGATGTATGAGGACACTTTCATGCTGGTTCCTGTGCCCTTTTGATGTGACTCTGTTAAGTCTTGAGAGCTTGTTTTACAAGCTTTGTACTTTACAAGTGCAAAACCCATCTCTTAGGCTTAACTTGTACCTTCCTTGTCCTGGACCTAGAATAAGATGTTTCTCTAAGGAGCCCTATTTTTTTTAGTGTGGGGTGATATTAGAGGGAAAAACATGAGAGCCTAGACCTTCAAAATATATGTAATAATTATGAGTTCATATTGATATTTCCAAGTCAATTTGAAATATTAATTTACTTAATTTCTTTGATTTTATAATTATCACTTTTATATTGAATTGTTGGAATCATAACATAAATTTGTGTTTTCTGTAATGTAAAAAATGTTTTAAAATAACATACCGATATCCTTACTAACCAAAATATTGGTTACTAAAATTACTGAGTGGATACTTTTTTTTTTTTTTTTTTTTTTTGCAGTTTCGTGTCCCTACAATGTATCCTATCAAAGATGCAGGAAGTACTCTGATTTAAGTCACTTGATAGAGATACCTTCTCTGTTATTAACTTCCAGTTAAAGTGACAAAAAGATGCTGTGTTAGTTTTCTGTGGCTGCCATAACACATCACTACAAACTTTGTGGCTTAAAGAAGCAGAAAAGTATTCTGTTGCAGTTCTAGAGAGGACAGAAGTCCAAACTCAAGTTGTCAGCTGGATCATGTTCCCACCAAAGCTCTAGGGGAGAATCCTTCCTTGCCTCTCCCAGCTTCCAGTGGCTCTTAGGCATTCCTTGGCATGTGGCTGAATGTCTCCAGTCTCTGCCTCCATCTTTACATGGCCTTCCTTCTTTTCTCCCCTTATTTACTCCTCTTCTGTGTCTTATAGGGACATTTATTATTGGATTGAAGGCCCACCTGGGTAGGCTAGGATGCTCACATTTCAAGGGCCTTAACTTTATTACATCTGCAAAGACCCTTTTTCCAAATACAGTTGCATTCACTTGTTTGGGGTTAGCGCCTAGACCTATCTTTCTGCAGGCCACAATTCAAACAGCTACATATACCACGATGTGTGATGATTTGCATAATCTTGTCATTCATATAACAATCCAAGTTGGTGCTGTTGACCTTCAGGGGTTACATTCTACACAGTTAATCACAGACCCAGGTGAAGGTGTTTTCAACATAGAGCTTCAGCTTTGCCTTGAGGTTGTCTCCAATCAAAGGAAGAACAAACAAGCAGGTGCATACCTGGGAGGTTTCCCAAACCAGGCTTGGAAGTAGCCTGAGTCATGTGCAGTTTTACTTCATTGGCCAGACCTGCAAAGGAGAATGAGAACTGTAGGCTGGCTAAATATTTGCACCAAGAGAAAAATGCTTAGTAAAAGCAGGTCTCTGCCGTGGTTATCAATTTTGATAGTCTGATAGTTTCACTTGTCCTAGGCTATGTTTAGTATTAAAGCTTGCTTTTATTGATGTATTCAGTAACTTATTCATTGAATACGTATTTAATGGTAAAGAGAAGGGAATGAAGAGAGAAAACCGCGAGAGTATGGATCTGAGTTTTCCCAAAACAGGTGCCTCATGTAATACTTTCAGTCTGGAAAATCATTTGTGTCGAATGGTTTCTGGTATCAAAATAAATTGGTTCTGAGTTCCAGCAGTGTGCCGGACATGAACTGGCTATGGGACATGTCTTTTTGTCAGATTTAAAACAAACAAATGAACGAACCAACAAATTTTATCTTCGGGCGGTCTTCTGCTTGAGATTTTAAAGGGACTGTGTTCCTTATTGTGAAGTCTCCAAATCTGAAGAAAGGTACTGAGTTAGCCACTGTTAAAAAGAATGCAAGTTTTAGGATGCCTGAGTGGCTCAGTCAGTTGAGTGCCCGACTCTTGATTTTGGCTCAGGTCGTGATTCCAGGGTCGTGGGATCGAGCTCCTGTCGGGCTCCAGCCCTGTGGCAGGCTCTGCACTGAGCATGGAGCTTGCTTAACTAAGTTTCTCTCTTTCCCTCTCTCCTTCTCTCCCTCTCTCCCTCCCTCCCCCCCCCTTCCCCTTTTTCCCCCCCCCCCCCCCCCTCAAATTAAAAAAAAAAAAGAAGCAGAAAGCAAGTTTTCTTTCGGTTTACTTCCTGAAAACAAAGTTTCTCCTCCACTGAGATCGACTCTGGGTGTCTGATTCTAAACCACTGGTGAAGCAGTCAGGGGAGCAGATGCCAGTTCTCTGTTGAACGGCTTCACATGTAGCATCTCCAGAGTTGTGGAAAATTGAATCTGAACCTAGAAGGGAGTTTACATCTTTTCTGCTACCAGAGGTTCTCTTTATCCTAGGCTTTTTGTAGTGGGGAAAAAAGATGCTGGCCTATTTCATGGGATTAAGAAGGGGGGCAGAAAATAGAAGGTAGAAGGGGTGAGTTACTCTTTTTGAAACTAATCCTTTTTGGCAGCTTGTTATAAATGCTTGGTTAGAAGTGCTGTTCAACATCAACAGCCAAAATAAGAAACCCAGGGTGTTCCATCTGATTTCAAGCTTTTAGGTTATCTTCTGCCAGAATGAACATCGTATTACCTGCCTTCCTGCCTGGTAATAAAAAGGAATTGTGAATCCTCCTCCCAACACCCCTTAAAATGACTTAGGTGCCCGAGTTGTCTTAGACAACTCCTTATGTTGTTTGAAGTGAACTTTGTTGTGTCAACATCTTTTGTAAACTTGGAAATGCCATTCTAGGAACTGAAGAGTCATACAGGCAATTAAATAACGCATATGGGTAGGCTGAGGTTGACCTTTGACACCATCTTTTAGAGAATAATTTAAGTGACTTATTAATTAAGGTGCATTAGCCAAGAATTTCTACTAGGTAACGTAAACACTGCATTGTTCTAACACCTGAACGGTAACTCATAATGTCTGCTATGGAAATATGTGTGTGATCAACTTTCACAAGAAAAGAAAAGTGTGACCTAGCAAGTAGTTGAGCTGACCCTAAAAAAAAAAAAGAAAGAAAGAAAAAAAACAAAATTTCTGTATACTAAAAAGTACCATAATGGTTTGGAAAAGTTGTTTTTTGTTTTGTTTTGTTTTGTTTTTTTAGTGCCAGTGGATGACCTTGATCACAGTGTGATTGTGGCTCTTTTTATCAATCCATTTGTTAATTAAAAGATTCATTGAGTATATACTGAGAAGAAGGATGTGCTAGATGCTATGACCATAGTGCTTCAGAAAATTAAGTGCTAAATCTTTTAAAAAAAAGGGGGGGTAGGGGATTGAAAAAGGTAAGATACCATCTTAAAAGTAAATTTTGGAATGACTAGATATGTAACAGAACTTTCAGCCCATATGCTCTCTCCTACTCTTGTGTGTCATTCATGCGGATCTTGATGAACTTTTAACTAAGTGTTTTATTTATTTTTCAATATTTGTTTATTTTTGATAGTGGGGGAGGGTCAGAGAGAGAGAGGGAGACGGAGAATCCCAAGTAGGCTCCACACCATCAGCACAGAGCCTGATGTGGGGCTAGAACTCATGAACTGAGATCATGACGCAAGCCAAAATCAAGAGTTGGGTGCTTAACCGACTGAGACACCCAGGTGCCCCTTACGTGTTTTAAAAGAAGTTATTTTTTTGAAGTCATGGGGGAATTGAGGTGTCTGTGGGTGTTTATCTCTGTTAGAGTAGTAAAACAGCATATTGATGATTTCACTGAAATACAGAAATATAAATTGGTTTTGATTTCTAATTAGACTTGGGTGCAGGGAGATAGGAAGAAAGTGAATTAGAAATAAGGCTCAGGTTGGGGTACCTGGGTGGCTCAGTCGGTTGGGCGTCCGACTTTGGCTCAGGTCATGATCTCACAGTTCATGGGTTCGAGCCCTGCATCGGGCTCTGTGCTGACCGAGTCTGGAGCCTGCTTCAGATTCTGTGTCTCCCTCTGTCTCTGCCCCTGCCCTGCTTGTGCTCTGTTTCTGTCTCTCAAAAATAAATAAATGTTAAAGAAATATGGTTCAGGTTTTGTAAGGAATGGAGAGCTGTATTAAGGGGGTGGAGACTGCGTATATTCTACGTCCACTTGGTGGACCAGACGATGCCTTGCAGTAGCATCTTCGGGTTCTAGAAATACCATCATTAGGGAGATGCTGGTTACCCTTAAGGCCACCACTAGTTATCTTCACAAGAGCCTTGACACAACTACTTGGCTTATATTTTCAGGTATAACTTTCCAAGTCCCATCTAAAACCCAGTGGACTGAACACTTGTAATAGATTGAGGACTATGTTCTATATCTATCACATTCAGCAAGTGTCCTCAACAGTGACCGGTTTCAGAGGAACTGCTTCTAGCTTCCACTCAGCCCAGCCTGTTCAAGCATTGTCTGAGAACTTGACCTAATGACTAAAGAAAAAAAAAAAAAAAAAAAAAAAAAAAAGATTAATTTTGACCATATGATCACAGGTTGAAACTATTGTTGGCTTTAATCTTGTGATCTGAGGATGCCAAGAAAGACCTGAGGCTGATTATAGAGACATGAGGCTGGGTTTGTAGTGTTAAATTTGAAGTTATGGAAGATCTAAGGACAAACCATAAAATATCTAAGGGAAACTTGACTTTTAAGATTCAGTTTTCAGGTTGTTAGCACACATTGTTTGTTTTGTTTTGTTTTTTGTTTTTTATCTTAGAAGGTAAATCCTGTATCTAGGAAACTGGGATATGTGGGGGGGTGGTGGGGAGGGTTGGATGGAGATGGTGGATTAAATCTCATGAAATGACAGTGAAGATACAGTAATAGTTGGAGGTGTGGAGGTAATTGAGACCTAGGTGAAAAAAACTGTGACACAAATTCTAGAATTTTAAATTCTTTGAGTGATTTATGATGTAAATGTTTTGAAAAACGAAGAGGTTTATAGGACCCCCTCAGAGTGCTTTATTTCTTGCAAAAGTGTTAACTGATGAAGTTGATGGCATGTTTGCTTGTGGTTTTCTTTCTAGTTGGAGCAAGTAAAAAAACAAAATACCAAGAAAAACTTTTTTTTTTTTTTTAATTTTTTTTTTCAACATTTTAAATTTATTTTTGGGACAGAGACAGAGCATGAACGGGGGAGGGGCAGAGAGAGAGGGAGACACAGAATCGGAAACAGGCTCCAGGCTCCGAGCCATCAGCCCAGAGCCTGACGCGGGGCTGGAACTCACGGACCGCGAGATCGCGAGATCGTGACCTGGCTGAAGTCGGACGCTTAACCGACTGCGCCACCCAGGCGCCCCAAGAAAAACTTTTTAAAAGGAAAGCTGTGCTCGGTAATGAAGTAAATAAATGAATCTAAACCAATTACTTTGAAATACTGTTTTTTGATCATCTTTACTGAGAGATCATCTTTACTGAGGTATAATTTACATATAGTAAAGTTCACCAGTTGTGTTTTCCAAAGTGGCTGTACCATTTTACATTCCATCCAACACTGTAATAGAGTTCCAGTTGTTCCAAATCCTTTACCAACCCTTGGATGTTGGCAGTCTTATTAATTCCACTCATTTTTATGGGTGTGGGTGTGTGTGTGTGTGTGTGTGTGTGTGTGTGTGTATATATATATAGTAACATGTCACTTTGGTTTTAGTGATACCTCACTTTGGTTTTAATTTGCATTTCCCTGATGATGTTGAGCATTTTTTTACATGCTTGTTTGTTATTTGTGTACCTTTGCTGAAGGATCTGTTCAGATTTTTTGCATATTTTTAAATATTGGATTGTTTTATTATTGAACTGTAGGTTAAAAAAATATATATGTTCTGGATACAAATCTTTATCAGACATATATCTTGGAAGTATATTCTCCTAGTTTATGTCTTGCCAATTTTCATAGTCCTAAAGTGTTTTTCGGGGACTAAAAGGTTTTCTGATGAAGCCGAATTTAGTTATCTTTTATTTAAGCGGTTCAAGTATTTTGTGGCTTGTCTAAGGAATCTTTGCCCAAACTCAGGTCACAAAGGTGATCTCTTCTATGTTTTCTTCTAGAAATTTTAAGGTTTTGTTTTTATGTTTGGGTCTGTGATCGATTTTGAGTTAATTTTGGTACATAGGATGAGGTAAGGCTGGAGATTCACTTTTTGTGCCCCCCCCCCCATATGTATATCCAGCTGTTTAAGTATCATTTGTGGAAAAGACTGTTCTTTTTTCATCAACTACCGTGGTATCTTTGTAAGACCAATTGACCATATGTTTGTGGTTCCTGTTTCTGTGCTCTCTGTTCTGTTCCACGGGTCTTTGTTTCTATCCTTTGTCAATATGGCAATTTCGATTACTGTCTTTAAAATCAGGTAGTGTGAATTTTCCAACTTGGCTCTTCTGTAGAATTATTTTGGCTATTCTAATTCCTTTGCATTTTTATATAAAGTTGACTATTAACTTGTACATTTCTAAGAAAAACCCTCCAGGATTTTGACTGAGGTTGCATTGACTCTGTAGGTGAATTTCAAGAGAACTGACATCATAACAGTATTGATTCTTCTGAATGATGAACATGGCATTGCTATTTATTTAAGTCTTCAGTATCTCACAGAAATGGTTTGAAGTCAGGTCTTGCATGTATTTCGCTAGATTTATCCCTAAGTATGTCATGATTTTTAGTGCTCTTGTAAGTGATAAATTAAAGAAAATAATTTACAACAGTCTTTTTCTTAGAGAAATACTATTTTTGAACAACCTCTTACTGCTTCATTGATACCCATGTAGAGAAAGGTGGTTTATGGTACGTCATTGCATTTTCAAAATGATGTCCTGTACTTGAAAACTATCTTCACGGCTTCTGTACTGCAAACAGCAGCCTTGGGTAAATGTTGAAGTTTACTATTCTGAGCTTGGTTCTTCAGTCTAGTCCTAAAGTAAATGGAGGCAGGTGGTAAGGGCATGATTAAGACCTAATGACTTGGCTTCCAATTTTCTGTCCTTAATGTTCTGTTCATAAGGATGCTTTCCTTGCATGTGTCAGATGCTTGTTGACTTCAGCGGAAGGCAGCTTCCTTCTCCTGGTCTTTCCACGCCATCTACTCTGAGGGTTCCCTTTTATAAATGATACCCTTTACAAATATTACAATTCACTCAATGCAGCACACACCTCTTGAGATTCTCAGAACCATGTAACTGTGTAACAATGTGGTTGTACACTGTTTAAATTGGGGCAAATGAAACTTCAGAGAATCCAATTAGTATAAACTGTAGGCAGAAATCCTTAACATAAGAGTTTGCCATTCTTGGATAAAGAAGTGAGATGTGTACACACACACACACACACACACACACACATACATGCAAAATGGAATATTATTCAGCCATAAAAAAGAATGAAATCCTGGGGCACCTGGGTGGCGCAGTCGGTTAAGCGTCCGACTTCAGCTGAGGTCACGATCTCACGGTCCGTGAGTTCGAGCCCCGCGTCGGGCTCTGGGCTGATGGCTCAGAGCCTGGAGCCTGTTTCCGATTCTGTCTCTCTCTCTCTCTCTGCCCCTCCCCCGTTCATGCTCTGTCTCTCTCTGTCTCAAAAATAAATAAACGTTAAAAAAAAAAATTAAAAAAAAAAAAAGAATGAAATCCTGCCATTTACAATAACCTGGATAGAGCTAGAGAGTGTTCTGCTGAGCAAAAGAAGTCAGAGAAAGACAAATACCATGTGGTTTCACTCGTGGAATTCAAGAAACAAAACAGATGAGCAAAGGTGGGGAAAGAAGGTAGGCAAACCAAGAAACAGACTCTTAACTATAGAGAACAAACTGGTGGTACCAGAGGAGAGGTGGGTGGGAGATGGGAGGAATAGGTGACAGGGATTAAGGAGGGCAGTTGTGATGAGCACTGGGTGTTCTATGCAAGTGTTGAATCACTGAGTTCTACTCCCCAAACTAGCGTTACACTGTATGTTAACTAAGTGGAATTTAAATAAAAACTTAGCAAACTTAAAAAAATTAAAAATAGTTTGCCATTCTTTCAAATTCTTGAGTGATTGAGAAATATTAGTACTTTTATCTAAATCTTTATCTAATGGTTTCTGCAAGAAATTAAAGGCCGCTGTTGCTTCCCCCCCCCCCCCCCCCCTTCAGGACCAAAACTTTACTTTTCTTTTCCTCCCCATGTTTTATTTGTATGATAAATGGTTAGCCCTGGACACTTTTAAAAGCGCTTCAATATGTGAATCCTGTTTGAGAAGGCATCCTTAAGTAAGGTTTCTGGAATATGTAGTATGTGGAAGAGAAAGGTTTTATTCTTCTCATTTTTCAGATGAAGAAACAATGAGGCTTGTTTATACTCCCCTGCAGTTTTTAGAGGAAGAGTACTCTCCAGGGATTTTGTAAAAGTTTCGTGAAATCATAGGTTGTAACTATAGTCTTATAATGTAAGTCTGTATCTTTAAACATAACTGAAAACATTCCAAAGTCTTTGCCTAACAGGAATATGCACATTCTGTTTGTAGACGGAGTAAAGAGAGGGATTCAAGTATCCAAAGGAGGAACCACAATCTAAAGCAATTAATAAGCTTGACTGTACAGAGGAGCTACGTGGGAAATTTAAGACTGTGGATTTTTGAGTATCTGGTGGATTGTGTCAGGAGAATGTTTGCAATTGAACAAGCATCCTCGATTGTTTTAAATGCTAGTTTTTGGTAGTAAATATTGTAAGAAATGCCAGTCTAAAAGAAGGAAAAGCTTTGGCTCATGAGGGGAGAGAATGAAGATTATTTCTAAGGTTTTCCAGTATAAATCTAACCTTCCATCACTCTGTCCAGTTCTTACATCCTCAACTTACAACTCTGCTTAACACTGCTACATGTCCAGCGCAGTCAGGGTTCAATCTTTGCTTAGGACAACATGAGATAATAAACTTTATTAGAAGTATGACCTTACTATCAAATTTAATTAAAACAATGTTTAAAGTGGGGAAAAAATGATGAACTATGAAAAGGATTAAATAAGTTCAATTAATATCATCTATTAAGGAATGAATTGTAGGATGTTTTGTTTAGAAAAGACCTGTTGAACTAGAAGAAACTTTTGCTAGTCTAAATAAAGGAAATTATTTGGAAAAGTCTCATTAAAAGTTATTTTCAGTCTGAGGGTTGTAATGGAACACTTGGAAAGTTGTCCTCTCCTCTCCGACCAGGAAAATGATTTCATATTCAGAGCTGAAGAATGCTTCAGGGCTCTCCAAGAAACTATGGCTGTGGAATGAATCTGACATGCTTATTTTTCAAGTTTAGTTTAGTGCAGAAATGGCCAGCTTTTAAAGTTGGCAGATGGAGAAAGAAGAGTTGTACAGTATTAACTGTATGTTGCTACACTATTTAAAACTCCTTATTAACTTCCTGTTGTCTCATATGTCTCTCATATGTCTCTTGTTGTCTTGTATGAGATGATTATTTGACATCCACCATTTTCTGTTCCAAGTTACATTTAGGTTCTTGTGCCATTATCTTTCATAAACTGTATTACTGGAACCCAGCTAAACCCATGATGTTACCAGCACATTTCCCATGCTTCTCTACTTTTGTTTCCTTGTACCCCCATCTGGAAAACTCCTCTGTCTCCTGCCTTTCACACTGACCCAGGGTATCTATATGCTGCCTGCCCTTTAAAACTCAATTCAAAAACCACTTTTTCCAGCGAAGTTCCTTTGATCTTCTCCGTTGGAAGAAGCCATACCTTTCTTTGAACTTCCAGAGGATCACATATGGCTCTTACCGTATTCAGGATTGTATTACAACAATGTCTGTTGTGTCTCACAGATCAGATTTAATGCTTTGGAATGGAATTTGTTTCATTTTGTGTTTAAAAAAATTTTTTTTAATGTTTATTTATTTTTGAGAGAAATAGAGACAGAGACAGAGGATGAGCAGGGGAGGGGCAGAGAGAGAAGGAGACACAGAATCTGAGCTGTCAGCACAGAGCCCGACGTGGGGCTCGAACTTGTGAACCATGAGATCATGACCTGAGCTGAGGTGGGATGCTTAACCAACTAAGCCACCCAGGTGCCCCTCATTTTGTGCTTTTTACACAGTGTCTTGCATAATGTGTTTTGGATGAATGAAATAATAAAAAGATCAAAAAATTTTTTAAACTTGGTATTTTTCATGTTAGTGCCAGGAAAGAGAGACCTGCTTGTGATAGCAAGATTTAAGGTGTTCAGGGGCAGCGGCTTCCTTAGCAAAAAGTTTTCTTCCAGTGATAACCACAGGGACCCTTCTAAGTAGGAGTACAGCTGACACTCACTGCCTCTGGTAGCGGTTACACAAAATTAGAGTCTCAACTGGCCTTCTTAATCGTCTATAATTGTGAGTAGCTAGAGTCTTAATAGTTTTTCCTTATTTTCTCTAAATTGTCCTCTTTCTTCATACCCGTACTTTCTGTAGGTGCGAGAGTCTGATAGCCTGTCTGAAGTTGCAGAATTTGTTTTTGTCTTTTTGGGGGAACATGGAATATACATTTCCTTGGGGACTCTGGTACTCTTGATTTCTTGGGGGATGCTAGATCTCTTTGTGTAGACGTTGTTTTTAGTCGTATAAATGGTTGGCCCTGTGAGAGCTGAGGTGTTATGAGTTACCTTAGTCCTTCCTGCTTAGGAGCCTTGATTCAGATCTTGGCACCCCTCTGCAACCCCCCACGCCATCGCACACACATACATACGTGTGCTATTTCTTGGCCTCTGCTGTACTTTGTAACTCATCTCTGTCTATAAACAATATTAAAAAAAATTTTTTTTTAAATGTTTGTTTATTCTTGAGAGACCGAGAGAGACAGTGTGAGCAGGGGAATAGGCAGAGAGAGAGGGAGACACAAAATTCGAAGCAGACTCCAGGCTCTGAGCTGTCAGCACAGAGCCGGGCGCGGGACTTGAACTCACAAACCATGAGATCATAACCTGAGCCGAAGTCGGACACTTAACTGCCCAAGCTATCCAGATGCCCCTATATACAATATGAATATGGTATTTTATTATGGTCTTTTTTTCTCCCTGTGTACTCACGTTAGCATTATCCCTTTTAGAGGGTAAACCCCTTGAGGACTTGGATTATTCCTGTCAACAGAGCTCTGAAGAGCACTTAGCACCAAGCTAAATGCTGCAAATTAGTACACACTAATGGCAATGATAGTGATTGTAATTATGGCTCATTTAGAGACCACAGTTTGCTGACTCAGCCTTGGGAAAGGGAGCCCAACTATTTTCAGCTTCTGGGAAGAAAAATCATTCAAGTGTAGTGAGCTTATGTACGTAAAAGCAAAGTCCTTTAAATTTTCACTATCTAAAAATTACTGTAGGAGCAGAATAATAAAACATTAATAACGGCATAATGATGGTGACCTCTGATTCATCCCTAAGGGTGTTTAAGCAGTTTATGTAGCTCTGCTAATAGACTACCGAAATAGAGCCAATGACCCTGTGACAGTCCCCGACGTGGGGACAAACTCGGCAGTAAGTGTGTCCCCCCATGAGCCATTCATTTCCCAGAGATTGCCTCGAGTTTCAGATGTCTTGCTATAATTTCTTTCCTTTAACTTCAGAATATTAAGGTGTAAGATAAACTTGAATGAAATTCTGTTTGATTTTGGAGCTGCTTATCCAATTTATGGAGTGGAAATGCCTCTGACATGCTTGTTGTAAGTCCAGCTGACACCAAATTAACCTCAATTAAGTAATTTCTCATGTAATTATACACATGGATAGAGAGGATGCAAAGGACCAGAAATGTTTTGCTAGATGAGTGGAGTGCCCAATTCCAGACTCTTAGGTGGAAAGGCTTTCAATGACAAACTTTATTAGGTTTAGATGGAGAAAGGAGGGCATGGAGGAAGGTTCCAAAGAAACATTTCAGCTGGTTAGAACCTAAGGCTGCCTGTCTGTGTCTAATGAGAAAAGGCCATGTTTGTAGCCTAGCTGATGAGTTCTGTTGACTGTGACTTCCTTAATTAACCCAGTATGTATATCCCTGCCCAGCCCCTTCACTGAGTTCCTTTAAGAATGGCCTGGTTTTCTGATTTGGGTTGCCTTAGTCTTGAACCTTAGTTATTAAGTGGAATCCAATAAATGCTTTGCCTTTTCCTTTTCTGCAGAGCAGGCCTCTGCATAGGCAAGGTAACCTTCCTGGTGGCCAGTGAGGGGAGGCAGGAGGCTAGCTAGCATAAGCATTAGTAGATTGAATTAGTGAGAAATGTGTAATTATGGAAGTCATTAGGAGATACACCAGGAGAGATACCATACAGGTTTATCCACAAATGTCCTTTAGCTGTGACATTAGTTTGAGCTAATTTATGTCTAGCACAGAACCCACTGGGTATGTGCCCTGTACAGAGTGTTGACAATCTGTTTACATGCTTTTAAACTTTAAAAACTGACCCCTAATTTATGAGAGACGTGACTTATATACGATTTTTAGAAGTTTAATTTTTTGAACATTATTAAGTCTATGTGCCAAGTATTCTTCTTTGTACTGGAACTCAAATAGAACATGTTTCTACCCTTTTAAAAGCTTTTATTCTATCAAAAGCTAGATAAGCACATTTACTGTGGTATAGTAGAACAAGGATCAGAGAGTCAGAAAGCTTGAGTTTGAATCTTTGATCTGATGTGTGTGTGTGTGTGTGTGTGTGTGTGTGTGTGTGTGTGTGTGTGCGTGTGTCTGATTTAAGGCAGATAATTTATCTCTGAACTTCACTTCCCCCATCTATGAAATGGAGTTAATATCTACTTACCACAAAGGGAGGCTTGAGTGCGATAAGAGATTTAAAGAATATGGCAAACTGTAAAGTGTTACTGAAAGATAAGTCAACAATCTTTTAGACACAAAAAGCACTGCCCCAGATGGAAAGGTAATTGTCTTCTTGGGTTTGCATTAATAAAGTCGTTTTTAGCAGGGAGAAGAAATTTTGAGATCATTACTGGAGAAATTTAACTCCTAGGTCTCTAATTTATTAAAATACTTGCAATTGACATAGCAGCTTAATGAGGATTCTGTGATTCTTGGATGTGAAGGTGACCTGGCTGTGACATCTGTCATCCCATTAATCCTTCACCACTCCTTGTGTGTCCCTCCCTAAGTTGTGCTCTTGGTCTAAGAAGAGCACCATCCTTGATAGAGGAGTGCCTTTCTTCAGTCAGAAGTGTATAAGTAGCTGCATTCCCTTGCTACAGCCTCCAAACAAGCTCTCAAAGTCCATTTGGAGTAGAACGTAGGGTGTCAAGCTTGCAAGACTCCAGACACATCCAAATGAGGCACTGCACATGGCAGTCTGCCTTTCCTTGGGGGAGAAAGATTCTCTGGTCCTAAGGTTTGTTCCCTCCCAGTGCATTTTGTGGCCTGGTGTCCTGAATGTTAAGAGGTAACTGTGCACTCTTTGCTTTGAATGCTTCTGGGGAATGATTAAAAAGCCCCAGAGCAATTGTTATTTCCCATCCAGAAACGTATCATGAAGAAAGTTTGATCACACAAAGAGATAAATGGCACGAGGTCAAGATGGTGGTCATGTTATATAATTAGACATTTTGAAGGAAATTTGGATTTTATTTTTTTATTATGTATATTTTTTGTTTTAGAGAGCATGAGTAGGGGAAAGGGGCACTGGGAGAAAGAGAGAAGAGACTCTTAAGCAGGCTCCATGCTCCGTGCAGAGCCCACTGCGGGGCTTGATCCCATGACCCTCAGATCATGACTTGGGCTGAAGTCAAGAGTGAGATGCTCAACTGATTGAGCCACCCAGGTACCCCGAAATTAGTATTTTAAAAGCTCTTCCAAATGACATCAGTTCATATTGACAAATCACCATGATTAAAGAATACTTTTATCCCCAAGAATAATATTTCTGTATAATGGGACTCAAGTCATTAAGCTACTCGTGTCAGTGTGATGTTGGGCAAGCACGGAACTAGTTACTGAAAATTGCTCATGGGATAAGCAGACCTGGAGGTGAGGATGATGGAAAATTGCCAGCCAAGGCGTTTTTGGCTTTCAGTGCAAAACCCAAAATTCTAATATTTAGAGGAAAAAACTGTTAATTTAAATAAATACAATGCCAGTAATCCTTCCAATGTCCTTCAAAGTAAATGTGTTTTGGCGAGGTGCTGATATTCTCCAGTGTAGTTACCCAAATGTTTTTACTGTGCAAACGGCCATATTGAAGACACGGGGCAGGCGGGGGCGGGGGGAAGAGGTTTGGTGAGCCAGATGCTGGATGTATAAATCAAATAGTAGCCCCTTTTGAGATTAGACAGACAACTCCAGGTTTTAGGAAAATGACTGGGGCTTTCTTTGTATTCTTTCTCCATACCAGTTTTATTTAAATCCCTGGATGGAGGCTTGAATTTTCTGAGTAGTAGATACAATGTAGACCTCCTATGTTGTGAAGCGTCAGGCTTCTTTATGTTCTGTTGTGGTTGTTTTGTTTTGTTTTGGAAATAGATTAGTAAATTATTCAAACAAATGAAAACTGTGTAACAACAGCAAATTTTTGTAAGCGCATTGGGAAAAGTATGTATTAATTACAGACTTCTTCTATAATTTCAGGGGAATAATTAAAAGGAAATACTTACAGGATCAATAAATGCATATTTGATAAAGCCCCTCTGGATCACGACAGTCTTGAGCAGAAAATGGGGAAAGGTGCATATATTGACTGTCAAAAATGGGATTCACTAATTGAGTGGATGACAATATGTTACATGTGCTAGTCAACCAGATTTTGTTGTTTTAAAGGAAAAAATACAGCTCTTCTGTTGTGAAGATATTATGTAAAAGAACAATCATTAGACATCTGTTAGCAACTGTCCATAGATTTAAATGTCGGTCCTCAGGTAAATACCACATTGGTCAGAGTAAACTTAATGTTGAGTTTCCTGTGTTAGGGACCTTATATTTAGAGGTAGGAGGTATTTGCTATAGCACAACGGAACACAGTTTGAGTTGTTACTGGCCATAGGAATTTTAAATTTGGATAATTGGATTGTATTATTAAAAAGAGTAAGTTTTTCTGATATCCTGATATATCTCTGGCATTATCTATTGTCATACATAAGGTTGGATATAGTAACTGGCTTCTAGATGGTTTATCACTTCATTTTTTGGAGTTTTTTTGTGATTATTTTAGTCTTTAGCTGGGCTATTGTTAAAGCCCTATGGCAGTTGGGTCCTATCTGGCCCCTTAGTGAAGTGATGGTGATTTAAAAACAACAACAACAAAAAAAAAAAACAGAAAAAGAAAAAGGACTTTATACATAGACTATTCGATGGCACTAGAGATGTCAAATACCTGTGAATTGTTATTTAGAAGTTGCTCGCAGATTGGAAAATGGCGGGGAGGGGGGATAATTACAAACATTATGCTGATCTTTTTTGTTAACAGCTATGTTGAGAATCAGTTCATCTACTCTAAAATGTCTCCTGATCATCTTCTTAAATGTTTATTTATGTTGAGAAAGAGAATCCCAGGAGCCTGAAGTGGGGCTTGATCTCATGAACCATGAGATGATGACCTGAGCCAAAATCAAGAGTTGGATGCTTAATTGACTGAGCCACTAAGGTGTGCCCCCTGATCATTTTTAAATGGGAAATATGGACAGTTGTCTCACTACAAGTCCCTTCCATCTATTTTAAATCATTTTAAATAACAATAAAATGTATGTTTTCACTAATGAGATGATCTTTAGAAAGGCTTTTCTATATCTGTAAGCAAGAAGACTTGAGTGGACCAGGAAGGATGTTGTGGTTCCCTGTGTTGGAAATACACATGCTTGAACATGCTGGCCAGTTGTCAGTGTTGTGAAATACTAAAACTCCATTGTGGCATAAGCAATAATCAGGTTAAAAAGAATTACTAGAAAAGCATCTTTTCAGGTTGTCGTTGGAGGAGGCCCTGATAAGAATTGTTTTGATTTCATGATAAATCTTAGTTTTTCCTTTTAGTGCTGATTCATTGTGTGTGAAGGGTAGCATAGGTCCAGAGAAAGTTGTGAAACCTAAGAACAACACAATAAGTAGGATAAAGTCAGCACCTGTATGACTACTACTTGGGTCAAGAGAGAGAACCTTGTGGCCTCTTCGGTCACTTGGAATTTCCCTTCCCCCACTTTGATCCCCTGTCATTTTTATGCTCATCATCTCTTCCTCCATCCCCTAGATGTATAGGTATGTATCAATAAATAAAATCACCTATGTATATGTCCCTATTAAAATTTAATTTTGCCTGTTGTGTAAATCCATAGAAGTGAAGTCACATTCTTTTTGGCTCAACATCAGGTTTGTAAGATCCATCCATACAGGAGAATATGGTACAGTTTGTTCATTTTCATTGGAATATAATGTACGATTATATGAACATAATACAAGCATTCATCCATTTTATAGTTTGTGGGCATTTGGGTTTTACCCAGTTTTTTACTGCTGCTTATTCTGCTTTGGACATTTATGGTCTGTAATACCTGATACACATGGGCATGAGTTTCTCAAAGTGTGCTTCCATCCATAGCATCTGTATACCATTTGTTAGTAATGCCGATTCTCAGGACCCATCCCAGATCTGCATTCAAATACTACCTTGGAATATATATTATATATATTATATGCTTATTTTAGTGACCGTGCTTTTGCTACAAATATTTCCAGGTTTTCTAATTTGGAACTGCTTCGGGAACCCATTAATGATTATATACGTGCATATGTACTCATACAAAGATACACTCACTTGAGTCTCTTAGCGATTGACCCATTCCTCATTTTTGAAACAAATTAGTTTTATCCAGTTTGAGTCAAGTTTTTGGTATTTTTGAAAAATAACGTTCAAAAGAACTATTTGCCAACATTGAAGATAGTCCAAAAAATATGCAGTAGACGGAAGAACTACCCAAAGAGGATGTGAATACACGTTGCGTGAAGCATCATTCTAGAATGAGAGCAGCGGAGCACTGAAGACATAGTGTACTGACTCCACAATAGGGCAGACGTGGGCTCAAATCCACTGCTAACACTGACTAGCTGTGTTGACTGAGTTTCTCTAAGCTTCGTTTTTCTTCTTTGCAAAGGGAGGATAATAACATTTACTCTAAAGATTCAAAACCATCAGTACATGAAGATCATCTGCAGGGTCACACTAGTAAGTGTGAACGCATGTCAGCCGTGGATCAACAGTATTAATCTGAGTGGGGTGGGTGGTCACACCTTCGTAGCCCTCATGCTTTTTACTTTTGTGCTTCCTGCAGGAACGATTCCAGGTGAAGAATCCTCCCCATACATACATTCAAAAGCTCAAAGGCTATCTGGATCCAGCTGTAACCAGGAAGGTAAGATGGATTTGTTTGCACTCTTTGCTCTCCCTTCCTCATTGGTGAGCGGGCACCTCCTGCACCGGAGGGGACTTTCCTTCCTCTGCATTATAGCCTCTGCTTGAGCCTCCAGCAAGACAGCCACCGTGAGGAAACAAAGAAGAAAGCCATCCTTCTCGTGTAAGGAGGTGTTAAAAAGTGCTTTCCTGAGATGGGAGTCATGTACCTCGGATGGTTATTGAGTCACTGCCGTTTCCAATCACACAGGGCTGCAAGTCGAGTCCAGAGGTGTTAAGGCCCCTCAGAAAGCGGGCTTAGCAAAGGGAATACTTGTCTTTCATGCTTTGGTGCATTTCCAGAGGCCTTGAAAAATCACTGTGGCTTTGTCATCCCAGCTGTGTGCTCATATCCTGTGTTGATGCTATTAGCAGCTTCCCCCGGGCCTAACCCTGCCCCTGGCCCCAAGAAGGTAGAGAGAGAATAGCTGATTCCGTTCTCAGCTGACTCTCTCCTTTTACAAACAAGCTGTGCTTTGTGCAGCCACACAATTGGTTTAAACTGATGCCTTGTGGTAAAGCATGTAGCCTGGCACAGCCCAGCGGGCTGGGATCGGTCCTGGGATGTCTCAGGGCAGAGCTGTCCTCACTCAAGATGGGTACAGGCACTCTTCACCAGATACCACTGGTTTTTTGGTTGACCTTCCACAACTCCTGCTTTCAAGGCTGCAGCAACAATAACTTGAGCTGAATTCCCTCTGTTTCAGTGTGTGACTCATGAGAGAAGAAAGGCACACTTTTCCTAGTTGCCTACTGTTTCTAGGGCTCTTGTAATTCTTTTCAAATCTTTTTATCTTCTGCTTCCACTCTAAACGTCTCCACCACCCCCATCCAAGAAAATCGAGCAAATGAGAACAGCTTTTACTTCCTTTTGGAAGTTTCCTGACCTTTTGTCCTGTGGTTAACATGAGACAAGCAGAAGAAATACAATCTAGGGGTGATGGACTATAGACCTTTACTGTCAGCTAGATGCCATATGTGACTTGACTATGGTGCAGACTCCTCTTCTAAGAATGTACCTGCCAAAGTATCATAATATCCCCACCCCACAAATATGGCTCACGCATCATTCTTTTCTTAAAAGAGCCTCTGTCAGTCCCCCTGAATGAGTCTGTCCCCTCTTTCTTGTCTCCTTTTCCAAGGATATAGCAACCTTCAGTTTCATTAGATTACAGAGGGTTAGATGAAGGCACCACCCCTCTTGCCCAACACAACCCAAAAAAAACCAGGAGAATTTTTTGGCTATTTCTTTTTATAGGGGCAGCAAGATTGTGTTTTATTATTTTTAATTTTATTTATTATTATTATTTTTTTTAGAGAGTGTGTGTGCCCATGCTAGTGGCGGAGGGGCAGAGAGAGAGGGAGGGAGGGAGTCTCAAGCAGGCTCCATGCCTAGTGCAGAGCCCAACACAGGGCTTGATGTCACGACCCTGGGATCATGACTTGAACTGAAATCAAGAGTCAGACACTCAACTGACTGAGCCACTGAGGCGCCCTAAGATTCTGTTCTAGAAATAATTTCAGAAATTCCCCAACTTCGGGATGCCTGGGTGGCGAGTCAGACACTCAACTGACTGAGCCACTGAGGCGCCCTAAGATTCTGTTCTAGAAATAATTTCAGAAATTCCCCAACTTCGGGATGCCTGGGTGGCTCAGTCAGTTAAGCGTCTGACTTTGGCTCAGGTCATGACCTCATGGTTCGTGAGTTCGAGCCCCACCTCGAGCTCTGTGCTGACAGTTTGGAGCCTGGAGCCTGCTTTGGATTCTGTGTCTCCCTCTCTGCCTCTCCCCCACTTACACTCTATCTCTGTCTCTCAAAAATTAAATGTTAAAACAAATTAAAAAAAAAAAAAAGAAATTCCCTAATTTATAAACCTTCAGGCAGTGGCTCAGACCCTAGGATTAGGAACCCTCATGTTGCTAAGTGAGGCAGAAACGTTGCTGTTTATGCGTAGACTGAGTGCTCCTCTCATTTACAGCAAGTTCCATTCCCAATTACGTCAACATTTCTCAGATTCTTAGGAAAAAGGAGAGGATAAGAACACTCCTTGAGAACGCTTCTCTGAGTCCATCCTCAAGTTCTGTAAGAAGGAGATGCTTGGAGAGAAAAGGTGGCTTTCTCCTGGAAAAGGCCCAGTTCTCTTCTGGAACCATTATTCCTGAGCTAAGCAAAGAATGTAAAACAAATAAGCTGTTTAGAGAGTGTTTTGCTCCATTGCAAATAACTTCATAAAGGACAAAGATGAGGATATCTGTGTGGGCTGACCTTCACTCCTGACCAGATACCGGACCATGTGTTCACCTGAGTGGCCTGCTTTGGTCTGTGCCTTGCCTTTCAAGATCAGTCATTCTGCTGAGAAAAAGATAAAATGGATGTTGAATCATCCACCCCTGCACTTTCTGTCAGGAGCTGGCAGTAGGAAATGATCTTTTCCACTCAACTTAATTCTCATGCTTAAAGCCTGGAAAGAGGAAATTTTGCTTGGAATAAGGCACGACTTGCAGTTAGAACAGGTTTGAGATTCTCAGCTGTACTACAGTGAGGAAAAGGGAAGATTTCAAATCGGGATTTTCAATTTTAGCCAAACAGTCTAGACTGAGTTGTCTTCCCTAACCTGTGTCTGGAGAGCTTAAATACTTTAACTCATTTATCTTTTGTTCACATTGAATAGAAGATACTTAATTTGCTGTCTTGTGAGAACATTTCTTAAGCATATTCTGTTTAGACTTTCTGCTAAATAGTTTTAAGGGAAATCCTGGAGGGCAGGGAAGGAAGAGCCTAAATTCTATATCTCTGTGACCAGGACTCTGCAAAATAGCCTCCTCATTGAATACCAGGCGGTGCTGGTGTGTGATTTGGGGAGGTGCATTCATACGTCGCGTGGGAAAAGACCATGAAGAAAGGAGTGTGGTTCTCTGCAGGCTGTGCAGTTGTGAAATGAGACCTATTGCGTGGATTTCCAGGGCTCCTCTGAACTCATCCCTGGGCCTGCCTATAGTGGAGAGGGCCAGGGGGAATGTTCCACACTACTCACTGACGGTACCTGGCTCCTTGTTGCTGCTCCCCACAAGCACATGGTTTTTGTGTGTGGTGTCTTGAAGCATTCTCAATACATTTTCGTGACGCAGAGTGCCAACAGTCATTTCCTATGTGTTAGAGAGGTGGATGTCAAGGTTTCTCCATGGTCCCGAGTCCCGCTGACAGTTACACAGCCCTCGAGAGAATATAATACAGGGACAAAGTCAGTTTGGTTTTCTCTGTTACCATGCAGTTGTAAAACTGTAGTGCCTGCCATAGTAAATGCCTGAGAAATGTTATCTGCTACTGTTGTCGTTCCTGGTATCTCCTGGTGTTTTGATGGAGTTGCTCTATTTTGATGTATGCCTCTTAGCCCTTCGGCGGATCCTCTTTATACCCTATTGTGTCCTCGGTGCTACACAGGGTGCCCTTGTGGCTGATGATGAGCTTTCCCTGAGGACCAGCAAAGACCACGGGGAACGAGTCAGAACTGTGCACAAAGCAAAGCTGGGAACGCTGAGTTGCTTTCTAAAAGGCCACATATGCAGATAGTCTGAGACTTGTGACTCTGACATGGGAATGGCCTCTCCAGAGCAGCAGCAGGCCTGGGAATGGGTTCCTCAGCTGTGTGACTGTAGACTCTGCCTCATCAGCGGTCCTCATTGCTGGAAAGCTCTTCAGGAGACACCGGGTTTGGATGTCCCTCCAACTGATACATAACTCTTCTGTCATTTCTTAGGCCTTTCTTGACAAAAGAGGGGAGTGGCTCTTTTTTCATTGTTTTGGGGATGCTTTAATTTCATCTATCTCAATATACCCAGATTCTAAAAACCAAGAAGGTCTTTGGAGTTCTTTAAGAATGGCAGTCAGAGGAAACCGTCAGATTGTTGGCTTCCTTGGGGCCCTGGTGAGAAGCAGGTGGGGTAAAGGAGAAGAAGGTAACAGAAGTCCACCCTTGCTGAGAAGGCTTCCAGTCTTCACCGGGATACCAGGTCCTTCCTGTGGCATGGCAGGGGTTGGATCTGTCCACCGCACATCCTCCCTTTCCAGCCCTCCTCCGTTCCTTCCTGTCCTTGGATGCCTTCGTCTTTGGAACTGGATGAGCCTATTTCCACCACAGTTGTGGTAACAGAGGAGAAGGGTCCCTAATATCCTGAGCTAGAATTCTCACAGCCTTTTCTTGAAAACTGTGTAACATGCAGGTGGTTTGGATTTGTAGCACAGAGAGCATAGAACTCTTCTTAAAAGGCATGGTGTATCAAACGTCCTACTTCCAGAGTGGCCTAAGACTTTGGTTACTCTAAATAAATGTTTCAGGAGGAAATCGTGTTCCTGACAACGGATGTGCATTGCAACTCAGTGATACACGGGGATTATTTAGAGTTAAGAGGATAAAGAAGCATGTATTTACTAGCAGAGGGTGATTCATTGAAGAAAGAAAGACCTGAGGGGGTTCTAGAAGGATCGGTAGGGTTTTTGTTGGCCAGGGAATGAGGAAGGACATGCCAAAAGTAGGAGGGACCTTCCAAATGAGGGCTCATAGGTGGAGGTAACTCTGAATGCTGACTTTTGGGAAATGTTACACTCTATAGAAAATAACCTAACAGTCCTGAGATGGCTGCCTTAGAAAGACCACCTTGCAAGGGTGGCTCTTAGTTGGCACTTGGGAACTTGCATTTCAGGAGAGTTCATAACTTTCCCTGATAAGAAGGATTCGCTGTGCCTAAACTGTTCATGCCAACAATACAGTTTATGCTGACTGCCTTCTTTTTTCTTCCTGGGAGTCTGGACTTGTGGTATGTGCTAGGCAGAGAATGCCTAAGTGACCAGCTCTCAATAAAAACGCTGGCGGACAGCTTTTCTGGTGGACGGCATTTCACAAATACTATCATTTGTGACTCCTCTGGGAGAAGACTGTTGGAAGCTTGTATCTGTTTTCTTCTGGACTTGACCCCGTGCACCTTTCCCTTTGCTTAGTGTGCAATAAATCTTAGCCATAAGGACAACTGTACGCTGAGTTCTAGGAGGGAGTCTTAGGAAATCATTGAAACTGGGGGGTGGGTGGGTAAGGGAACCCCAACACTTAGGTATTTTGGTGAATATCGTAGGGTAGGGAAAAATAATGTACTTACCCAAAGGCACCTAGTATATATGATGTAAGTAATTTTTCAGTCCTTTTGCACAAGCTAATTTTCATGATGAGAATAATTTGTGTGCTTTGCAAAAGGAAATGCAAGAGAAGCCCACTTTAAGAGCAGAGATGTTTTCATATTGTGTTAAACAAGCGGCAGTTACAGCAGTTGATGAAATCTTTTTTGTGAGATTATGTGTTCTTGAATTACAGAAATTCAGGCGGCGTGTTCAAGAATCCACACAAGTGCTAAGAGAACTGGAAATTTCTTTAAGAACCAACCATATTGGGTAAGTGAGCCCATTTAACATTTTAGCTTTAAGGCTTTTGGACACTTTACCAAAAGGCTGAATCATATCCAAAGAATTCAGCTTCCTTGTTGATCATTACAGATTAAGAGACTGAGGTTTAGATGGGCGGAGCCTTGGTTAGTACTTGAGCTGCTATCAGTAGAAGCAGGACAGACGGTCTTTGATTCGGATATTAATAACAATCCTAAAATTCTTTGCTTGGATGCAGTGATAGTGCTTGGTCTGTTGTGTGTGTAACAATTCCTGGCAAATCAGGAACTCGCGAACAAGTAATGTATCCTGGGATCCTGGAGGATCTCTCAGGGAAGTCTTGCACCTGGTTAGTTGAAGCTGCTTCATTGTGCTTTCTTCAGCTCCAGAAGGGACAAGAAACTGGAATGATGTCACCTGACGCCCCTCATTGCACTTAGGTGTTCTGAGTATCTCTGTCCTGCATCCCTAGACTTCAGGACCAGGAGTGTAAATCCACTCCGGAAAATAAAGTTGGGAGAATCTCAACGCTAAGCATTTCTGGGAGTTTTGCATGCGACTTGCCTTTAGCGAGTACAACTGTATTGCATTCTCCCTTACTCCTAGAATGGCATAATTGTACAGTACCTTAGAATAAGAGGATTCATCTCCAAGGCAGAATGATATCAGATATGCTCTTTTGCAGCTTTAGTTCTTTGGACATACCTGTTTAACACCCAGCCAGTTATTTAGGCCCTCTGTGTTTTGATTCTTTGAATTTAACAGAGAGAAGATTATAGACTTTAGATCTTTCAGAATTATTTCCTGCGACATTCTTTGCAAGTCTATTGGAAATGAAGTTTTGCATGTATGTTACATTACAGTTTTGCAGATTATTATGTAAAATAAATACACTCCAGCAATAATAGTTTACTTCTACTTCAGGCTGTGCTTTGGTATAAGCCATTCAAATGGTTCATTTCCACAGTTATTTCAGAATAAGCTTTTTAAAAAAATTTTTATGTTTTTATTTTTGAGATACAGCGTGAGCGGGGGAGGGGCAGAGAGAGAGGGAAACTCAGAATCCAAAGCAGGCGCCAGGCTCTGAGCTGTCAGCACAGAGCCGGGCACAGGGCTCAAACTCACGCACTGCGAGATCATGACCTGAGCCGAAGTCAGATACTTAACTGACTGAGCCACCCAGGCGCCCCAGAATAAGCTTTTTTAAATTGCAGATAATGCAAGGTTGATTTATAGGTGATGAAGCTTGGGTGAGAATGTTCATTTCCTAAAGGATAACTGCACATTTTTCACCTTGAGAATGAAGTATTTGGAAAATGAACTGATTTCTAAAGTTGATAATCACTTTGTCCAAGAAAATGGACTGTCAAGCAGTGGGTCATAGAATCATGGTATTAGAACTGGAAGAGAAGTTAAGGATTACCTAGTTCTTCATTTACAGATGAAAAACATTCAAGACCAGAGAAGGTGAGTAACTCCTATAAAGTCTATGGCTGTACAGCCAGGTGCTGTGGTTCAAAATGCCATGTTCTTTTTCTTACATAGTCTAATCTGACAGCTCTTTCCCTGAAAGGAAGTAAGGTAATCAGGGCCCTGGGATCAAAGCAATGAGGCTTGTCTTTTGGGGGTGAAAGTGGTGGTGATTTAATACAGTTGGGCATCCAAGCTTAGGAAACTCAAATACTTTCCAATATTTACAGATCAGGAACTAGATTCCATTTGGGAAGGTCCAACCCTGGACTGTTGGCACTTCTTCTTGACTGACAATGGTAGAATGAGCTGCAGCCAGGGTTTCTACAAATTGTCAAAGAGCATTACTGAAATAATGTGAAATTGACCATCAAATACCAAAGCAAGACAATCCTTTCTGATACAAAGTTGGCTGAAAAGAAGAGCCTGGGTTGGGCTGGAGCCAGTGCAAATCTGCAAGCAATCCGAGTAGTTTGCTGTTTAGGATACTATAGGCATGTTGAAAGATTCTTACATTTCTTTCATCTTTAGCATCTGAAGTTTCCCTTTGTCTACCACCTATTGTGTGAGACTTTGTGAAAGCTTTGGCTCGAGCAGCAGAAAAATTCATGGAGGCTCATTTTCTGGTTGCATACAACCATATTTTGGCTTCTCCTTATATGGAATGAAGCCACGCACCAGGGCTTTGACCTATCTTGACTGTCCTGAAAACCCAAACTTGAACTGGACTCTTCATTATGGAAACTAACTGGCTTGACCTCATTTGATTGGAAAGTCTTTTGAAGAATTACTCAGTAATGTGAAAATCACCAATTATTACAGTGAGGAATTCTTGGAATGCAATGTGCTATATAAGGTATTCATAGATTTTATTGCCCTTTATTGAGGTACCATAATAGAAGAATAATTGGGTGTCCATTGTCTTATGGAAAAAGAGATCTTGGTTCAGATTTTTGCTGTGCTCTTGATTAGTTATTAAATAAGTTATTTAGATAAGTTACATAAGCTCTTTGTACTTACTCTGTGACCTAAGTTAACTTCTTATCTATAAAATGAGGGTATTATTTACCAATATGAATGTTGTAAGGTTAAATGAGATAACTTATGAAAGACCTAATATAGGCTCTAATACATAATAGTTACTCAAAATATGATAGCTATTATTGTTAGGCTTATTGAAAATAATGTTTAATAATAATTCAATAATATTATTTTACCTCTAAGGAATTCCATGCAGAGATTGTTACTTTCTCTGTCTAAAATGACCCTGACACCTAGGAAATTTGATTCCCAGAAATTAAAAGGAAGAATTATATTTAAAATCTACTTGTCTTGTAAAGGTTATTCTTGGCACATGCTTGTATTTTAAGCCTAAAGTCTGAGACTTTGCTGAGATAACATTCCAAGGTACAGCTTTGTCCAGCAAAGGGTTTGTTCTGAGTTGTGATATCAGCCTTAAACTGTATAAATGGAAGCAATCTTCTGAGAAAGAAAATTAATTTTCTTCGAGCCAAATTGAAGTAAGAATTGGACTAGAAGTAATCTTATTCACTTACTCTTAGGAACTATAATAATAGAGAAGAATTGGATTATGACTTATCCAAGCCCTTGAAATGACTTGAAATACCCTTGAAAGGAGCCAAGTACTGTGAGAACACTTTGGCTATGCAGTGTGAGTAGGCAGAGATATCTGCCATGGTATTTTGGATGTCAGGGCGATAAGATTCAGGTGGTGGTGGTGGTGGTGAGCTGGGTAGGTTTATGGGCTTTATTCCTGGCACTGAGGTATAGGTTCTGTCTCCTTGCAGGTACTTTATTGTAACAAAACTCTCCATTAAGAGAGAAAATTACTTTTCATCCTGAGTGTAAGAACATAGATGTTCTGAAAGATGTTCATTTCACTTTATCTCATTGGAGCTGCAAGAATGGGCATGCGGTCGTGGGAGGAATGTGTCAGTTGGCAGGGAGAAGATTTGTGGAAAGGGGAAGGAGCCCAGAAACTGCTCAGTGAAGGTCTTTTCTCCTGCAGTTCCCAGAATCTTGGTGAACAGGGTCTGGCTGGGCCAGGCCAGTGAAAAGAGAGAGAAGAATAACTAAGGCTTTTAACAGGTGTACAGCTGATTTGGGGTGTGTGTATATATCAAACTGTGCTATGATTAATTCATTCTTAAGTGTTGATTCTTAGAAATCCTAAAGATTATGATCTTGTCATTTATTAAATATGTTCATTGTGTTACTTCTTTTCTTTCTTTTTTTTTGTGTGTGTATGTTTATTTTTGAGAGAGAGTGGCAGAGCACAAGCGGGTGAGGGGCAGAGAGAGAAGGAGACACAGAATCTGAGGCAGGCTTCAGGCTCTGAGTTGTCAGCCCAGAGCCCGATGCGGGGCTTGAACCCACGAACTGTGAGATCATGACATAAGCCGAAGTTGGATGCTTAACCGACTGAGCCAGCCAGGCACCCCATCATTGTGTTATTTCTTACAAAAATCTTTTTATTATTGCCCTTTACCTCTGAGCCCCTGTTTATAGATGAGGAAAGTTAGTGTCAGTTACTAATTATCTTGCTTCAGTCCACACAGTTGAGAAGCACTGAGATTTGAACCTTGATATGTCCAAACATAAAGTCCATTATCTGAACCAGCAGTTTTTAAATTTTTTTGATTTCAGGATTCCTTTACTCTTAAATTATTTTGAACCTTAATATGCTTTTGTTTGTGTGGGTTTTATCTCTTAATGTTTACCATATTGGAAATTTAACTGATGAATTTTCACTTGGCTTATTTAATAAAATTTAATTTTTATTTTAAAGTAAATATTTAATAAATACAAAGTTGTAAATACAAAATAATAAACATAGCACAAACAAGATATTTTGTGAGAAATATCTATTTTCCAAAGCAACAAGAAAAAAATAGTAACAGGAATGGCATTGATTTACATTTTTATAAATTTCTTTAATGTCTGATTAATAGAAGGCAGCTGGATTCTGAATTCTTTGTCTGCATTTGATTTGTGGTAATATGTTGTATATGTATGTGAAGATGTACATGAAGAAAAACCGGCCTTACACACACATATGCACTTGAAAAAAGGAGTTTTAAATAACCTGCAGATAATTGTGGATATTCTTCTTTCATGGTACACCATCCTTCAATGAGTGGTAATTTCTTTGTAGAATCTGAAAGAATATCAATGGGCTTTTGTACTTGGTTAAACTAAAATTCACTGTGGGTTTTTTTTTTTTTTTTTTTAATGTTTATTTTGAAAGAGATAGCACGAGCTGGGGAGGGGTGGAGAGAGAGGGAGAAGGATCTGAAGTGGGCTTTGCACTGACAGCAGTGAGCCTGATGTGGGTCTTGAACTCAGGAACTGTGAGATCATGACCAGAGCCAAAGTCAGACCGTCAACCGACTCAGCCACTCAGGTGACCCCACTGTGCTATCTTGAAAATTGAATGGGTCGTTCCACCCAGGCATAATTTGGGTAACATCATGAATTGGTTATTTGGAAAATATGGTTTCACTGAGTTTTTCTGATCTCTCAAAGATTGAGACATTTTATTCTACAATATGAAAACATTCATGTTCATTAATAATTATCAGTGTAATCTGAATATACTTTAAGGATTGGGGAGTTGTCAAGTTCGTGGTGGGGAATACAAGTGTTCCAGAATTTTTAGTTTTTTGTTTGAAACCTCATATTTTATAATGGACAACAAATCCTCTCAGTTGTTTTCCTTGAAATGATACGCTCACTTCATTCACTTTTGAGAAAATGTCTGCCAAATACCTAAGACAGAATAACTGTATTTGTTAGTCATTTTATGTTTCATGTAAAAAAATATAAATAAATAAAAAATAAAGAACGACAAAAAAACCCAACAGCAACTTGTTCAGTTGATGTCTCAAAAAACTGCACAAGTGCTTTTCCTGGAGTCAGCCGTGGTACTTAGGGACAGTAGGGGAGAGAGGTTTATGTGGGCTTTCCATTTTGTTAGATAGAAAATTAAAAAGATACAAACTCATGGCACAAGCTTTACTAAAATCAGTATTTTTTTTTTATTGCTTCCTTAAGGACAGTTTAAAGTGAAGCTGACTTTTTTTCTCTCCCAAGTGCTCTGGGTGAAGAAGACTAAATAGGTGTATTTTCTGCCAGTCGCAGTTTTCTCCACTCTTCATTTTGTACCATCAGTGTGGGTGTCAGCACTGTGGAAAGCAATTACTATCTTAATATTTTTGTGAGAACAGTTTTAACTTCCCAAACCCCTCAGAGGGTCTCAGGGACCCCTAGTGATGTGTGGGCTGCACTAAGAACCAGTTTGTGACTCTGTCTTGAAGAATAGATTTGGCAGCTGATGGTTTATCTGAGTGATGCTTACCTTCTTTCTCTTGCTGCTTGTGATTTTTTCGCATGATTTTTCCTCAACTGCAGTTTCCGCCATGTATTAGGAGCACCTCCAAAAGGAGACTGGCAAAGGGAATTCACCACTGTCCCTTATCTTGTGATCTTGGGTCTGCTTTGTTTAATCTTAGAAATTTGAAGCCAAAAAGGTCCTTTGAGACTTCATTTTCTAGATCAGAACAATGAGTTTCTAAAGTTGGCCGGGTGCAGGGGTGGGGTGAGGAGAGTGGAAGCAGAAACGAGCAACTCTGAAACAACTTGAACCTGTGATAAAACAGTAACTGTTGACATCTGCACATAGATTCCTTCCTTGAATAAGAGTTTTTTTCAGAGCTATTTTTCCTTATCATGGTCTCTTCCAGCTCCTGAGCAGCTGATTTGGAATTTGCCTAATTCAAATTTACAACATATGGTAATTACACTGAATCTGTGGGGGTACTCAGCGATGCATGCTATCAGAGTCAGAAATAATTCTTGTTTCCAGAACCTATAATCATCCAATTTGAAACGGTGTGCATGTTGGCAATATGTAAAACAAAACAAAACAAAACAAAAAAACTGTATATAATATGCACAGAAGTGAAAAATGGAAATAATTTTCTAGAGGAACCCTAAATTTATGATATGTCATTGCAGGATCATGTACGTGAATCTGCACAGTAGGGCTTCCATTTTTTTTATGCCTTTAGGTTAAAGATACTGCTTTGAAATTTGCCCAGTTTTCATCTTTACCCATTTTGTTTGTATACTGTTTCCTCTCAGAAGTTCACTCTCACCTCTGTTCTCTCCTCCACAGTATATCCCAAGTGTAGAGGGGCTAGGAATTGATAAGAGAGGGGAAAAAGTGAAGACTGTTTTTTTTTTTTTTTTTTCCCCTGTAAATGCATAGCCTTTTTGCTGAAATGACTTGGCTAACCTTGGATCGTTTGGCAAAGAGGATAAGGAGGTCAACCATGGTGGATTTAAAAAGTTTTTTTTTTAATTATTAAGTTTATTTATTTTGAGAGAGAACGTGTGTGTACGTACAAGCAGGGGGAGGGGCAGAGAGAAGGAGAGACAGAATCCCAAGCAGGTTCCACATCATCATCGCAGAGTCTGATGCAGGGCTTGAACTCATGAACTGTGGGATCATGAACTGAGCCAAGATCGAGTCGGATGCTTAACCAACTGTGCCACCCATGCACCCCCACTGTGGTAGATTTTTATCTTACTCTTCCCTAAATCAGCTAGGGGTGTCTGGGCCAGATCAAAGACCCAGGGAAGATCTCAGGGTTTAGAAAAAGAGATTAACCTCATGAAATTAAACCTCTCAGAGGCAGGAATTGTTACACTCTAGCCGACTTGTTAGGAACTGTGCAGTTTGTTCCTGCCTTTCACTGTGAATATTGTTTTTAAGGCACTTACACTCAAAATCAGCAACTGGGGCTGGAGGCATCCATAATAGCATTGGATTAAAGAAAGAGAAGCTAGCTAAATAGTCTTTATCCCTGCATGAAAATGTGTTCATATTAGTACTTTGAGTCAAGAGAATTGTGGCTCCTGCCGTGCTTGGCTCGCTCCTTCCTTCCTTCCTTCCTTCCTTCCTTCCTTCCTTCCTTCCTTCCCTCCTTCCTTCCTTCCCTCCCTCCCTCCCTTTATTTTATTTAAACATTTTTTTATCTGTGAGTCATTTGCCTCCCATTTAGTTTGTGGCTAAAAATCCCTGAGTTGGAAGTGCTGGTGGTTAAGGCAGTGATAGGTCCACAGGGTGTCCTGGACCATCTCTACTCTTTAGAGGCTATGTCTAGAAAATCAACCAGAAGGAACTACAATAGTTGTTGCTCTCAGCTCCTACACTGGAGTGTTTTTATGAGCCACTGAGATAGAAAGTGTAGAATTGAGATTGCTCTGTATCATCTGGAGTGTATGGTGACTCTTCATTCTAAAATGAAGACCTCCGTGCCCAGCCCCCGGGATTCCTGCTGTATGCCTGCCATTGAGGGCCAGTTTCAATCACCCAGCCAGAGCTCACAGGCCAGGCCACTGGAGAGGCCTCAGAGAAGCTCAGAGGCTTGAGTTTCCAGAGCAGCTAGTCAGAGGATTTCCATAGTGACTGCCATCCTTGCTTTAGTGTCCTACCATTTATAAAAAGAAAATTTATTTACTATTTCTAGGCTTCTAACTATTTGCACTTAAAAATGTACAGTGCCTCCTGAGATCTAGCTGTAAAGGGAGAATAATTAAAATAAATCAACTGAAAGTATCCAGAGGCAGAAGCCAGGAGACGCTGTATGTGGTGGTTTTGAAGCCTGACGGGTGGCCAACTCTTTTAGTTTTTGTCAGCCCTTTTTTTTTTTTTTTTCTAAACGTTTATTTATTTTTGAGACAGAGAGAGACAGAGCATGAACGGGGGAGGGGCAGAGAGAGAGGGAGACGCAGAATCGGAAGCAGGCTCCAGGCTCTGAGCCATCAGCCCAGAGCCTGATGCGGGGCTCAAACTCACGGACCGCGAGATCGTGACCTGAGCCGAAGTCAGATGCTTAACCGACTGAGCCACCCAGGCGCCCCTTGTCAGCTCTTAAGAGACCCAACAGGTGGTGTTCTTTTACTTTCCTCTCTAGGTATCTTTTTGATATTATTTGCTTATATGTGGCTGTGTTAGGTGCATACATTTTGTGATAGCCTGCCTGAGACACTTGGGGGAAAATACGAGATAAGCTGCCTGCTTTTCCTACCTTGCTGCCTCCGGGGGCTACCTGTAGACCCGAGTTTGCATCATGGAGATGAGAGGAATACAACAAAGAATGAGCTTGAGGATAAAGGAAAAAGGCCCCAAACAGAATTTAAAAACAGGCATCCTGAGTCCATCAGATTTTTTTTTTTCTTCAGTCAAGACGAAGATTTTAAGGGATTTTTCATCCTTAACAATACACGTACGATTGTCGTCCTGTTGTTCTAACAGCTTGCGAAACTAGCTTCTAGCGTAGCAATCGTGTCCAGAGCTGGTGGGCCTGTTTTTTGCTTGGTGTTTTTGGAGGAAGGAAACCAGTTTTGGAACTCGTGGGTGATGTACCTCAAGTCCCATTTCTGTGATAGTAGCAGACTTTTTTACTTACTTGTCAGTACCTAGTGAAGGCTTATTAATCAGGTATCATGCATTCTTTGAAGATGAATGCCCTGGAGGAAATTCGTGGTAGCAAGTGTTTATCCTCAGTGCCTGAAGGTTCTGTTTGACCACTCTGCTTCATCTCTAGGAGTTATGGCGAAGTGCAAATAAAAATCAGTAAAAGTTCTCACTGAACTGCATTCAAACCCACCATTTAAATGCAAGGTGATACTATTTAAAATGAGTTAAAGAAAAACATGATCTGTCATGTCTTGGCTTTGATGATGGTATGCGGCGCCTGCAAGTTTTTAAGAGGTTTTAACATTCATGGAAAAAATTAAGCAAATCATTAACCCTATTGAATTTCCAGAAGCCCCTAAATGCTGGTTTCTCATTGGCTAGTTCAGTGTTTTCTGTGGCCTAGTGTGCCAAGAAGGACTTGAATGTGGATTTGGAATCATGCCTGAATTTCACTGCTTATGTTGTCACGTTCCTAGCTTGCCGCGTTCCCTGTGTAGTCTTGGCTCCTTTAACAAGCAGGCTGTGGGTCAGTTGTGGTGGAAAAAAAATACACTTAGCAGGTTCCTTTTTTAGAACACTTCCTACAGGTCACCTCAAGTCTCCTAAGCAGTAAAATGCAAGGGAGGCACATGTATACCTTTTGCCCCCTTTTCTTGCACATTGAAATGCTGTGGTTTTTATGGTTACCATATTGAAAAGTACCTACTTCGTGTGATGGAGTCTAGGTCTGCCTCCGTTATTTCCTTGAAGTGAAAGTTTCTGGTGGAACAGTAACTGTGTTCACTGGGCTTTCTCATGGCAGAGCATGTGATGAACCTCTGTGATAATTGTTTTTATTTTTAACAGATGGGTCAGAGAGTTTCTGAATGAAGAAAACAGGGGTCTTGATGTTCTAGTGGAATATCTATCATTTGCGCAGTACGCGGTCACGTAAGTAAAACTTGGCTTTTGGCTTTTGAATTTCATGTGGTCACAGAAGATGCAAGAGAGTGGTAAAATTACATACCGCATTGAGGGGGAGAAGCCCAGCAGCAGATGTGGTAAGGTTTAAGGAGGTTTGTTTCTACTCAAGTAGCTAAAAGCAAATCACGTAATTGTTATTAGAAATGCTTTCAAGGCAGAAGTAAAACAGGGGAATAAAAATCCCCCTTGGAGGAGTCCTTATTTTTAAAAGAGGTAACTTTCTTCAGTGCTCAAGTTACATTATGTCCGTATGGTAGAATACCCTAGCAGATACTGAAAGAGGTATGTGATATACTGTTGAGTGAATAACACATGACACAGAAGAGTGACTTTCTTTTTCTTAGAAAACAAAACAAAAATATATACATTTGTACGTGCTAGCAAATGCAGAGAAAATAATTGCAGATGGGGATACCAAATCTAGTGGGACTGAGGGGAGGAGTAAACAGAGGCTTTGCTTTTTTACTTGATGGGTATTTGTGTTGTTTTGACTTCGCCTTCCTAAGGTGAGGGAGGAGAAAATTGGGGCAGAGCAGGAAAAAAAAAATCAACGTATTTAACCTTGTTTTTTGTTAATTCTTAAAATTTTCCCATTTGCGAGGCTTCTGGAAGGATTTACAACAGGAATGAGAAATGTACATTTGGATGAGACATTTTCTTCTCCACATTCCCTCCTTTAGTCAAAAAAAACCAAAAACATTGCAGTATCTACTGATAGACTCTCTCACACACACAGATTGAGGAAGTAATACTTAATAATTGTATTTACAATTTGTTTGGAAGACATTTTGACTTGGATGATAGTGTTTTCCCCCCTCCCCATGCTGCCTTTAAAAGCAGTAACTTGTTTTTTTATATCGCATCATTCCAAAGAAGTTCTAAGACTGAACCAGATGTTATCTTAGAACCCTCAGCACTTCCTTGAGAATGCGTGAGGAGAAAGCGGTAATTACTCCTACCTAACGGATGCAGAAATGACAGTATTAACTGAGACTAGCATAATCAGTTTCAGGTTTGATAACTCTAGTGTATCATGTGAAGTAGAGTAAGAGACACCGATGGACAAGTTCTTAGCTTTCTAAGAAGTTGTCTTCTGAGGTATAACCCCACTTTTTATAGCCTGTTCTTCCAAAGGGGGTTTCTTGTCTATGTCCATCATGTCAAAAACTGCTAACCTCTTTTTCACTTTATATTGTGTGACAAACACAATAATACTACCCTGCTGCATTGTTTAAAATCTGAAGGAATGGTTATGGAATCGAGGAAAAGCTAAGAAATTTCAGTGGAAATTTCAATGGAAAAGGATGGCACGCTATGTATTAAATGTTTGCTGTGATTAACCCTTTACCTATATCACAATA
Source organism: Panthera uncia (assembly GCF_023721935.1). NCBI lineage: Eukaryota > Metazoa > Chordata > Mammalia > Carnivora > Felidae > Panthera > Panthera uncia. Next base: position 77,244,658 of record NW_026057584.1, on the reverse strand, counting down.
GAGGCTGTGAACCAGTTTTCCCAAATGTGCCCTCACTTAGGACCAGCAGGAAAAGGAGGTGCTACCACGAGGAGATCCTAGTTGTGGCATAAGATCAAACCCAGCAAAAGATCAGAACTCAGAGCTGTGGTTTCCTAATCTCATTTTTTTGGCGTTGCCTTTACATTCTCTGCTTGCTAGGTTTGGTTTGCTTTTGCCTTGTTTAGATAAGTTTTATATAAATACATAACTTACGTTCTTTCTTGAAACTAATGGGCTGAAAAGTTCCTTACTGTTCCTTGGCTTGTGACAGTTTCCTAGCCCAGGTAATGTGAACCAACAGGTTCATGTTCCATCCCTAAATAGGATGCTTAACTAAGGTGTGTGTTTCCTAATTCTGCTCTGTAAGGGGGGTGGGAAGGGTGAGCTGAGAGGAGTGGGAAGCTATGGAACAGCTGACCAATGACTTGGGGGTTGCAGAGTGACTTGGCGAGAGTAACAGTGACACGGGTGATCTTGGGGTGCCCCCCTCAGCTTACCTTCTCCAGTGTCAGTTGTAGACTTCTGTTTTTAGTTCTTAAGGATTTGATTACTCAATCCCACCTCTTTTCTGTTCAGCTCTGTTTCCTGCATCCAAAAGCATGACAAAATGGCCAGATCCATTCACTAATGATACATCAGTGGCTCATCCGAGTTTGCAGATGACAATTCTAATGGAATTCTAACAGAATACTTTTTTTTGGCCATCATACTTTTATAAAAAGTCAAACTGTTTGACAAAAAGTCCTACTGTTTTTTTCCGATATGTATTGTTACTGTCTCTTCTGTAATAGCCTCTCGAATCTTCCATGTGATATTAAGTATAGCTGCCTTCTGTTTATTCTCTGATCAGGTGTTGCCGGGTGGAACTATGGGTAGAAACACTTGATGAAGTATTTTGTTGAGAAAGGAGAGCTACTAACTTTGGGAGGAGAAAATGCATACAACACAAAGGCCTGGCTGTTTAAAAATTTTGTTCCTAAAATTATGCAAAAATGAGCAACTTAACTCTCCATTTATTCTAACATGGTTAACATGAGTAATAACCTCAAAAAATGTCAGAGAGAAACAAGTCCTACTTTAAAGAGCACCACATTGGGAAGAGATTCCAAAATCAAAGCAAATCCATAACTTTGCGAGTAATGTATCACATATGGTTGGAAAAGTACACTTGCCAACACACTAGGAGAAAATGCTCAGTGAAAATTGATGGGTAGGAATAAATTAGTCTAAGCCTACATATTGACTTGTTAAAGCAAAATGAAGACAGCTGTAAGATCTTTCCTTCCCCTTCCCCCATAGCAGTGTTAGCAGTTGGTAAATTAGTAAGCCTTGTAGTAAAATACAGATAACACATTACTATTTATTTCTGTGCTGTTGTTCAACTATTTTTTTTGCCTTGCCCAGTATTTGTCATTTTGTATTCTGCAAGTGAACACTGAGTCCGTGAAAATTCTTTTATGTTTCTTTTTCAGTTTTCTTTGTTTGCAAAGACTACCCATTGTAAGGTGCAGATGTATACTAGGAAGGAGCATGTTATGCACATCCCTGCATTTGTGTGACTGTGAACTTTTAAGGCTTCAGTGGCATTTCTCTTTTGTTTTAGTTTTGATTTTGAAAGCGTGGAAAGCACTGTGGAGAGCTCGGTGGACAAATCAAAGCCCTGGAGTAGGTCCATCGAGGATCTACACAGAGGAAGCAACCTGCCCTCCCCGGTGGGCAACAGTGTATCCCGCTCAGGAAGGCATTCTGCACTGCGGTGAGTTCCTTTAATCAGGAGGGAGGAATTGTGATAGGATATGCGGGGACAGCAGAGTTCCTGGCTTCTGGTGATGATCCTGGGCTACAGATTGCTGTAACTTCTCACGCAACCCTTGGATTTCTGTTGATGCAAATGAAAGTTTCTTCAGGAGTTTATGGGAGCATCACTGGGACAATATTCTGTAGCTTTAAATAGATTTCTGGGAACACCACACCTGCACTCAGCACAGAAAGTTCTGCCAAATGATGGAATGCAGTAGACTCCGTCGGCAGCTTAAGTTTTCAAAACCAGGGAGATGCTGACTTTGTGATTTAGGCTGTGTGTTCTGTGTAGAGGCAGCACCTCTTGAGATTTGGGGTTCTCAAGAATTCCTTGTTGGCTCTTCATACTCTTCTCCCCTCCCTTCTTCCATTGGTAGCTCAGGTGTGTGCTCTGTGGGACGTGTTCTTAGTCCTAGGTGCACAATGCTGTAGTGATCCTTTTTATTAATGAAATGCCTTTAAGCAGTGCTTCTTTGGTTAGGTTTGCTCAGTTGTCAACCTTCTGTTTCCTCCTAAGGATTTGTTCTCTAGTCTTTCATGGTTGAAATACCACCATGCTAAGGAAGGATGGGTGCTGATCATCTCTACTGCTAATGGCTGGAATGTCACTGCGATTGATTATTCACTCATTTCCACATTCATTCACTGAAAAATATTTTTGAGCTTCTATAATTTGCCAGGCACTGTAGTTAGAGTTAAGGTACACGGATGGATAAATCAGAACCCTGTCTGTCAAGACGGAGATGACATCTAGAGCAAGTTCTTAAAGGTTGCTGTTTTGCAGAAGTTTAATAAAAATTTTTATTAATAAATGCCTCATTCCCAAATGTTGCTTATTCTTTGCAGCTTGAAAAATTTATGTCACTTATTTCAGACTTGATCTGGCAAGTGGATGTTGTTCCTGTCCATGTTTAAGATCCCCATGGATATTGGGTCATTGGTGGTGGGGTCCCATGTGTCAAGTTGTAAATCAGTGAAAATGTGGCTTTCAGACTTTTCGTAACTGGTAGCCTTTTATGTACCTTTTGTCCCTTTGACTTAGGTTTTGGTCATAGAAAGTTAATATCTCAATAATAAAATTCAGTTTTGCTGAAGGATTTGACGTTTGAATGAGATGCTTCCAATCAACCATTCAGATTTTCCATGTTTGAAGATGCCAAAAATAATAATGGGTTTTGAATGGTTCAATAATAATGAAGAGCAGTGTTTCAGTTCGTCTCGTGGTATTTGCAATAGGCCAAGAGCTATATAACTTGCTAGTCTACGTCAACTTTACATGTGGACAAGGCTGATTTGGAAGTTGAAGAAAGGCCAGTCATGCCTGAGGAATTCCCTAATGACCTTGGTACAGGAATGGAAATTCTTACCATTAGTGTAGATATAATTATATATAAGGAATTTAATTGACAAAAGTACATTTTAATTCACTTTTTTATCATTTCTTACTTGGAATGTATCATATGTTGGCTAGGTACCACCTTCACAGGATTCATTTTTCTGATTAATAATTCATTATGCCTAATTTTGAATTATTAAAGACTGTTCATTGAGAACACATTGTTTCTAGAAGAGTGGAAGAATCAGGAAAATATGGGAATATTTTAGGTATAAGGAGAATGGTAGTCCTGGACCCTGGAAGGCATTGTTTGACAGTTGGCTCAAGGTAGATCCTGTTAGAATTCATTTTAAATTGGAAAAAAATGGACCAAAAGTATAGATAGACATGATGGAAATGCTGTTCTGGGAAAGTCAGGAAGTATATGACATGGATGGTTGGCAGATGTGCTAGAAGATGACCAATTAAGAAACCAATATCACATCCTTCTGTCTTGTGTTTGAACAGTTTCAAACTGAGGAACGGAACATTTGGATTTCCTTTGACTCTTCCTTCGCGGGTTCTAGTAACTCCAGAAAATCAACGTGGCAGTAACTTTTATGCTGCTTATTGACCTGAAGCTTAGACTTTTGTTTTTGAACAATGTATATCAATGATACTCCAGCTCTTGTGGTTCATGGATTTATGCCTGGATTCTAATTCTGTATTTGGTCATTTGATGGCATCTGTGACTTAAAAAACAAAACAAAACAAAACAGCAATCAGAAGTACAGGCATATGGTACATGTTGCTTTTCATATACCCAAAGATTGTTTACATTTTTTTTCTTTTCCTCCTCCTTCTTCTCTCCCCTTTCTTTCTCTGGTCCCCACACTTCCTTCACTTTTTGGCTTTCTTTTCGTTGCCCTTCTTTTTCATTCTTCCATCTCATTTCTGATTGTCTTCTCGTCCTCTGCTTTGTCCTTTCTCATCCTCCTGTCTCCTCTCCCTCCGGTTCCATTCATGTCTTACACCACCACCAGATTGGTTTCTCTGCCTGAGTATCTTCAGTTCAAATGCCACCAGAGCTGCTCCTCTCCCTGTTGCCTCTGGAGCAGCTTCAGTTTACACACTGATGATGAGGCTTCAAACCGGAAAATCTCGTTAAGTCACGGGTGGACACGACACCCATGAGAGCTCGTAGCGCATGGTGGCAGGGTATTGCGACCTATCCCCAGGTTATAATATGATAACCTCATGGCTTACTACCATCACCCTGTGCTGGAACAAAGTCCACTGCCTTTTAAACTTTGGTGCACTCTGTTAGCGTATTATGATTCCTCAATTTAAGAATCTGACCCTTTAAGGTATATTGTGTTAATGTTACAGGTTTTTTGAAAAGAGTAGAAGGATATGAGTTCATGTACTGTAGCTTATTCTGGTAGCTTTGTTTGATAAGAGTGTCTTCTGTATCCAAATGCAGATTTTAGTTCCCTCATCTTAATCTCCAGATAAGAACGTTGATTGAATAGAAATCTGACCCTATATCACTTGGCAAAAGGGGTTCAACTTGGAAGAAGAAAGGGGATTTCGTGAAATTGACAACATTTTATAAATGGGGCTTGATGAAAAAAAAAAGGGAAAACACTGTTTTTACACAAAATTTTAATGTTGATGGACACTCTCCTCTTTGTATTCAGTTTTTAACTATTTAAAATGGAAGATTAAAAATTTTAGGATATGACATTCACCTTGAGTTATATTAACTGTTAGGTTTTATCTTACCAATTTGTCAACTTGGCCAGTGGTAAAAACATTGATATTGATGTGGTGGAAACCTGGGATTGTAAGCTTAGGGGCCTAGTTTTCCTTCAGTTAAGATTTCTGTTAATGTGGCCATAGGTCTGGCTAAATTAAATGATGCTATATATGCACATGAGTACATGTTTGATTTTTGAAGACAAAGATTGTATTAATTCAGATGTAAGAGAAAGTCATTTTTAATTTTTAAGAACAGTTACTTAGTGTCATTGGACTAAATAAGCAGTGACATAGTAAGTAGCTGTTTGGATTACTTTTTTAATGTTTGTTTATTTTTGAGAGAGACAGACAGCATGAGCAGGGAAAGGGCAGAGAGAAAGAGGGAGAAACAGAATCCGAAGCAGGCTCCAGGCTCTGAGCTGTCAGCCCAGAGCCTGACGCGGGGCTCAAACTCACAAACTGTGAGATCATGACTTGAGCCAAAGTTAGACACTTAATTGACTGAGCTACCCAGGCGCCCCTCTGTTTTGAGTTTTAAAAGAAATGGGTAGAATTCTAAGAGCTTGGAAGAAGGGGCCAGATTTTAACTGGGACTTCGGGTGATGGCCAGAGTTGATCTTCAGGGTGAGGAGAGTGCTTCAGGTAGAAGTAAAGTGAAGAGGCATGAGATGAGCAAAAGTGTATATCTGAGATCCGGCATGTTTGGGAAAGAGGGAAGAACCTGTCCTTTGTGATGGAGGTAGAGGGCTATTTAATGGAGACATTGGGTCATAGACAAACAAAGCTGGAAAGGGTTTGTTAGCAACTGCCTTGTAGGTAACCCCGACTGACCCTTCCCATTGTGGTAAGGGAACCAAGATCCACATTTCCTCTAAGATGTTAACTTCCATAAGTATTTCTTCCTAAGATCCCCCAGAACAAATTTCACATTTTTTCCTGAGATTATTATCAAAAGGAATGACATTTCCTGAGTAGTCATCAACTGAGTATTTACCATCTATTATCCTTAGTGGATTTACATGAAGAGCCGAAGAGTTCAAATTTAGATCGTTGTTGATAAACACTTTAGCACAGTTACCCCATTCCTGGCAGTGTTTTCCATGTCAGTAATTTTTAAAAATATTTAACAATAGGCACAAAGGTAATAGATGACATTGATAGGATTTTTATTGGGCGGAAAAACATATTGAGTGTCTACCGTGTGCCAGGCACTGTTCTAAGGCCCTTCAGTGATTTACTGTTCACCATGGCTTTATGGGATAGTGATGACTCTTATCCCTGCAAAGAAGCTGAGGTCTCTAGTGGTTAAGCAACTTTCCTGAGATCAAACAGTGAGTATAGGAGGTGGGATGTAAAGTGAGCTGGCCTGACTTCAACTTTTAAACCATGTTATCCTGCCTATTTATTCACAGGATGATTTTTTTCTCCCTCAGTAAATAGTCTCTGTTATATCAGGGTGTCCACCTGTCTTTATGTCAGTTGTACCCTGCAGGAAGGGCTTTTGCTGATCCTTCTCAGAAAATGTGCCTTTTTCTACTTCATGCAAAGATGCCAGAGGAGCTACTGGAGACCCTCATCAATATGCTGTCAACATAAATGATCAGTATAGCTTAGCTATTACAAACAAGTTACATAGAAACATGAAAAAGTAATTTCTAAACAAAGGACAAGAGTCAGACAAAAAGTTCTGCATTTATATGATTTCATTTTTGCCTACGTGCAGATGGGAAGGCATTGAAAAAGAGTTTATCAAATGAAAATAGTGACTGTTTTTCACCAAAGACGAGATTATCAGTGAGCTTTTTTCAGATTTTTGTTTGTACGATGTTTTAGAACTGATGTAAAATACACGTAGTATATACCTATGAATCAGACGCCACCTAAGAAAGAACCTTGAATTTTGGAGTTTGGGTTTTATCTGGTAGGCAGCAGAATGGGAAAACACATGAGGTAGTTGATCTTTTTGAGCACGTAGGGTCTGGTGAATGCACTGGGTGTTGATTGGAGGAACAGATGGCTGATGCTTGGACCTCTAAAGGAGGTACCTGAGAACTTAGAACATAGAGCAAAGGCCAAGTATGAAGATGTTCCAGAATTGACTTGGTGGGCAAAGTGGTAAAGAGAAAATTTTGTGTATGATTGATTAGAAGAGAAATAGAATCATTAGTAGAAACAGCAAAGTTGGAATCTGGAAGAGATCTCATATGTGGTTATTTGAACACTTTTTGTTGATGAGGCACTGAGCTAAGACCTTATTGTCCAAGGAGTTACCTAGTTCCTGCAGACCTATTTCCACGCATGGACCAATGGCCCATGTAGTTGATTCGGCTTTGTTGCAGTAAATACTTGTGTCCACAGCAGTATTCCTGATGTTATTTAAATATATGGGAACACCAACTCTGTACCAGTTTGCGTGAAAAGTAAGAGGTGTTCTGGAAGAAGCTTTGAAGCTCTTACAAGTTCTTTTATTTCAATAGTAGAGCTTTACCTTCAATTTTAATTGTTGGGGGAAGAAAATCATGTAACCTCTTAAACCATTATAGTATTAGATTAAAAAAAAAATTTCTTAATTGTATAATTAGAAGCTAAAGCAGTTTTTACCTTGATTCAGAACAAGAAGAACAGTGTTCTGTTCATTTTCTAGTTTATATAAATTAGGGATGTAATTTCTAAAATGATCATTATTCTCTTTTCTCTTTCCTCTTCTGCCCTCAAGTTACACAAAATCAACTCAGATTTTTTTATAGTATTTTATAGTCTTCATTATTGACAGTTGTAATCTGTATTTTGTTCTAGAAGTAGTTCTTCTCCTTGACTGCATGTATTAAAACTTTCCGTATGGAAAGATAATGGAAAATCTATTTCCATAGAGTCCAACTTAAAGGGGGGAAAATTGCAAATAAAAATAGTTTAAAAAAAATGTTCTCAAAGCCTGAGTTCTCTCTGTTCATCAGATAGCAGATACTGTTTGAAATTTTCATTAACACTGAATTTAGAAGGAGAGAGAGGAAAGCAAAGAATAAAAGTAAAAAGGTAAGATAAAAAAGGCAAAAAAAAAAAAAAAGAGAAAGTAAAGGAGGAGGAGAAAAAAAATGAGATGTTGGTTAAAGGCAATACTCGAATGTTATTTCTGAGGGAAGAGAAATGTTCAAGATACTCCTTAACCTGATAGACTTTTGTTTTGAAGATCTAAGGTTCCAGAATGCAGTATCTATTTATCTATAAAATACTTTCTAAATTTGCAGACTTTATAAAAATAATCTGCAACTACAGACTTCCAATTTTACTTTTCAGCACAATTTGTAAGAGAAACAACTGATGGTGTTGGGTTACTGTGTTTCAGGTTTTTGTATTGCTTTGTTTATTTGAAGTTGTAAATAAAGAAAAACGTACTTGGATTAAGAATGTACATTTCAGCTTTTCAGCTAGTAGCTGATATTAATGGCCCTGCTAGTGAAATTGATGATAGCTCTATAGCTTGTGGTGCACCATACAAGCAGATTTGTCAAGTGTTTTCCACTATGAGAAACATTTATCTCACTTGTTCCACCTCTTTGTTGCGTCTTTTCTCCAATGGAAGACCAATTGAAAGAGGTTATGATCTGGAAGTCATCTGACCAATGCATTGTTGGGGATCTGTCTCACAGGTACTCTGTTACATATGATAGGGTCTAGGACCTCCCTCACGGGTTATGATAGTAAAGAACTTGGCTCCATAATGAGCGGACGGTCCATGTTAACCATATAGGGTTGAGGGGAAAATTTGAAGGTGACGCAGGAACTTCCTACAGCTGTGGTCCAGGACCTTCATCAGCAAGACTTAACCACATACTTAACAGGTGAACGGTGCTTTGCCAAAGTGCTGAGGATACAGAAAGATACATAAACTATTTGTATAAGATTCATGGTTACTAAAGGACATTTTCATGCTTACATCATTAAATCTTCATGAATTTTGGGGGGCAGGTATTCAAGGACTATTAGCCTGATTTTACAGATGAGGAAGCTGGGACTCAGAGAAGTTATCCATACCTAGTAAGTGACAGAGCCAGGGTTTATAATCAGTCTTCTGACTTCTGTGTCAGATGTCTTTATGATTTGATTGAGAAAACATGTGTATGTGTGTGCTCCTGCACACTGACCTATGTTAAGTGTCATATGAGTATAACCAACACCAGTGTATGGAGGCCAGAGTGAACAGTAAAACCTAGGAAAGATTCATGATGTGGTCTGGATGTGAAAGAGCAGTGAGTAAGACTTGGAGGAGGGACTCTGAAAGGGGAGAAGGAGGGAGAGTGGAATGGGCAGTGGTTCAGTGGTAAGACCACATGGTTTGTTTAGGAAACAATGAATAGATGAGTCTGGCTGGAAGCAGTTTAGAAGCAGTTTATGTAATATTTTGAAGGCCAGGGTATGGAATTATCATTTTAGCTCATTGGCAATGATCTATTGAAGGTTTATGAAAAGCAGGGGTGATTTGGAACAAACATAGAAATATTTCTATTTAAAGGTCACAGGAGATAGATGGTTTCCTTGAACACTTTTCACGTAGGGATATATATGAATTAATTAGTAACTCAATGGCAAATACCTTTGTCAGAGGGAATGTAATGAAAGCTCAGAAGATTCAGACAAATAAGGCTCTCCATTCATATAGTGGGTTGGCAGGCTGTTGGCCCACTTACTCTGTTCGGAAAGCATGTATGGAGATCTTTTGATTCATAGGTTCTGTCTTGTCAGCTGGTCCTGTAGGAAGTCTTGACAAACAGAAAATTTCAAAAACTAATTAAAAAGGTTCATTAGGAGATTTGGGTATTTCTGACTCCCTCTGCCCTCCCCTCTGTTTCCTCTTCTCTCTTCACCTCCACTCTGAACTATCTGGATTCAACTGTTTGCACTCTGTTTCTTTTGGCTGTGGAGACCGTCAGAAAGTGCTTGTTTCACTTTTTTCAGCATCATATATTTTATGAGGTTAATTGATAGAAGAAATATGCCCAAGTGATGTCATGTCTGAGGAGTAAGTGAGGAAACCTAAAACCCCAAATCTTGGTAAAGTTATATTAAGCCCAGACCTTGGAACCATAAAAGACTAGTAAAATTAGGTCAAATCATGTGACATACCCAGTTGGCATTGCAGCCCTATTGGGTTGAAACCTTACCTTAGCTTCCAAGGAAGTTCTAATTACTGTTCTTTATTTATAGGTAGATATTAGTTTGGTATCTGAATAGTTAGACTGTGTGAAAATACTTTTTGTGAGAGAATATACCTTTTCTTTTTCCTGTTGCCATTAGGACTTCGATATTACAGACTTCACACATGTTGGCAAGAAAGGTCTACAGACTTTCGAAAAACATTTTTTTGCCAGACTCTGGGAAAGTCTGGTTTAGGTCAGTTCAGGAAACACTCATTCAAGGTTCCACAGTAATATATTGTCTGTGGATAATACAAGGTCACAGGGAGAGACAGACATGTACACCAACCCACATACAAGAATATGTCTCCATGTCTAGAAGTAAGTGTATGTCAAAACAGTAAATTCTGATCCAACTTACTTCAAGGTATCACTGGGTGAGCAGCAGCTTGTCTTGACTGAGTACTTGGTGCTTTGCAGATAGATCTCTGAACATATCTAACATTGATCACATCCAGCTTTTGTTCAGAAGTAGTGTTCTTTCCCCTGTACTTACAGAATTATCAGACATGTTGTGTGTCCTTCATTCTTAAGCTTATCACCTCTTTTTTTTTTTTAACATACCACTTTTATTATTTTTTTTATTTTGTTAAGAACACTTAACATGAGACCTTATCCCCTTAACACATTTTTAAGTGTACAATGCAGTATTGTTAACTATGGGCACAATGTATAGTAGCTCTCTAGAACTTACTTATCTTGTGTAACTGAAACTTCATTGTCATTGATTAACAATTCCCAGTACACCCCTCCACCCAACCCCTGGCAGCCACCATTCTGTTCTCTGCTTCTAAGAGCATGACTGTCTTAGATACCTCATTTAAATAGGCTCATACAGCCTCTTTCCTAATGGGACTGGCTTATTTCACTTAGCAGGATATCCTCAAGGTTCATCCATATTGTTGCCCATTGCAGGATTTCCTTTTTTTTTTTTTTTTTTTAAAGACTAAATAATATTCCATTGTATGTGCTTACATCTTACATTTCTTTTTTACTTTTTATTTTGATATAGTTTAAAAAATGTAATAATAGTACAGTGATCTGTCTTATGCTCCTTATACGGATTCAAGAATTAACATTTGTCCATTTATTCCTTGCACACTTGTTTTGTAAACATACACACCTTTAACCATTTGAAAGCATGTTACAGAATTGTGCCCTTTTACACCTAAATATTTTAGTGTAGATTTCCTAAGACAAGGATTCTCTTACATAACCATGGTACAATTCTCAAAATAAGAATGTTTTAATATGGACATTCTTAGTCCAGTCTGTTAGTTTCATCTATTACCCTACTGTGTTTCATAACATTTTTTTTTTTTTCCCCAAACCCTGTCCAGGATCCAGTGTAAGGATCATTTATTGTGCTTAGTAGTTGTGTTTGTGTAGTGTCCTTGAACTTGGAACAATTCCTCATCCTTTCTGTGTCACGGCTTAATATTGTGTGTGTGCGTGTGTGTGTGTGTGAGAGAGAGAGAAATATTTTTTTATTGAGATAAAATTTTATAATGTGTAAGTTTCAAATGTACAACACTATTTGAAAAAATTGTATATTGCAATGATTGCCACAGTAGCATTTGCTAACACCTCTATCATGTCACATAATTCCTATTTCTTTTCTTCATGTATTCATCTGTTGATGGACATTTAGATTGTTTTTACATCTTGGCTATTATAAATAATGCTGCAATGAATACAGGTGTGCAGATATCTCTTGCAGATTTTGATTTCCATTCTCTTGGATAAATACCCAGAAGTGAGGTTGCTGGATCTTATGGTAGTTCTATTTTTAACTTTTTGAGAACTCCATACTGTTCTTCTTGGTGTCTGTATAACTTATATTCCCACAAACAGTGCATAAGGACTTTAATTTCTCCACATCACTGCCAGTACATGTTATCTCTTGTTTTTTTGTTTGTTTGTTTGTTTTTTGATAGTAGCTATCCTGACAGAGGTTAGCTGAGATCTCATTGTAGTTTTGATTTGTATTTTCCTGATGACTGGTGATGTTGAGCATCTTTTTAGATACTGTCAGTCATGTGTATGTCTTCTTTGGAGAAATGTCTATTCAAGTCCTTTGCCCATTCTTTCATTGGGTTATTGGTTTTTTGGGGTTTTTGTTTTTGTTTTTGTTTTTTGCTATTGAGTAGTGGAGTTCTTTGTATGTTTTAGGCATTAATGGTTTGTAACTATTTTCTTCCATTTTGTAGGTTACCTTTTAACTCTGTTTCCTTTCTGTGCAGAAGCTTTTTAGTTTGATGTAGTCCGACTTGTTTGTTAGATTCTTAAACATGAGACACTAGTTCACACTTAATATAGCTTCCTTTTTAAACTCTTACAATGAGTGGTCGTTTAAGGGTGGCAAAACATGACTCCAACCAGAAGTCTAAGAAGCATTAACATGTAATTCAGGCTACTAACATGTGTCTGGCAAGAAAAATTCCTGTAGCCACGCAGATTCCAAGATCCTTACTTTCCTAGGTTTTCTTTGCTGGCCTTGCCATTCTTTTTTTGGAGTCAAAAATTCAGGTTTTACTTGCCTGGCCATTTCTTAACACTATCAGTCAATGGATTGGAGCTCACTCATCAGTCATTCTGAAGGGCTTTTGAAGTAAGTACTTTGTTGGGGTACCTGCATGGCTCAGTTGGTGGGGCTTGACCTCAAGACCTTGAGATCAAGAGTCACGTGCCCCACGGAGGCGTGCCTGGGTGGTTCAGTAGGTTAAGTGTCCAACTCTTGGTTTTGGCTCAGGTCATGAGCTCATGGTTCACGAATCTGAGCCTCACGCGGGGCTCTGTGTTGACCATGTGGAGCCTGCTTGGGATTCTCTGTCTTTTTGCCCCTACCCTACTTGTGCATGCACACTGTCTCTCAAATACAAACTTAAAAAAAAAAAAAAAATCTGTTTCTTAAAAATAAATAGAATGAACCAAATACCCTCTTTCCCCATGGGACCTGCTGTCACTGCTCTGCAGGTTGACATGCTCACCACCTGCCTCTCAGCACATTCATTGCTACACATGAAGTAGGTGGTTCAGATGGCAGTTGTCACCGTAGTATTAAACAGGAAATGTTTTGCATAGGTTTCTTAAAACATACCTAGAAATTGCTTGGTTTTTTAATGCTTATTACTCATACTAGCTTTGACTTGTACCTTCTTATTTTGTACACATATATATAACTACTGGTGCATATAATTAATATAAATGGTTAGAGTCAGTTCTCTTGGGTTTTGGTCTTAAGTCGGTTTTGTAATCTGTTTCTGTCCATATTCACAGAATTTTGTGAATTCCAATTGGCAGTTTTTCCAAGACAGTGTGTCTTCTTCAAATGCTAGGGTAACATTTAGGCTTGAGTTCAGTGCTTGACAGATTAGCAGACAGTTCTCAAAGCTGATGAAAAGGGTCTGAGAAATTTGGTGGTGATAGTTTGCTACAAGGTTTTGGTCAAAATGACTTCTCAGAAGACAGGATTTCCTTAAAATTCTTGAGACCTCGAAAAAAAAATGTCTAAATATTCATCTCCCATTTTCTTTGTTCTATAAATGGTAGGAACTCCAAAAATTGGATGGGGAGCTGTTTTCTGCCTCTGGGAAATCATCTTTTGTATCCAGGCATCCAGAGCCCCAGAGCACTGCTTGCCTGAAGTGGGGAAGAAAGGTTCTCAGGACAGCCTACATTTAGGTACTGCGCTCCAGTGGTGCAGGCATTGGTTCACAGTCCCTCCATTAAATAGTTTATTCCCTTGTTTTTTCCTCTGGAATCTGAAGGAGTTCTCTCCAACCCTTACGTCTCTGGGAAGCTGTCCAGAGTCACCAGAGAGACCTGATTGTTTTAGGACCTCATTAGACCTGCTCCCATTAACTTGAAGGAATAGTGACACATAGTCAGAATGACTTCATTGGGCAGAAAATGATCTCTAAATGTCTGATACGGATGTCAGTGAAAATGAGGGAGTCAGGACTCTTTCAATGCAGTCATCCATAAAAACAATGAGGAAACTGGCTAAATATGCCAGAAACCATTTTTTTCCCCCAGAATTCCAGGAATTAGCTAGTCCTGCAGCAATCTGGGGAGCGTGTATTTAGGAAAAATGACTCAATCTTGGTAGGAACAGCTGGCTTTGTGGCATTTCACTTACCCTGACCAAGCCCCCCCGGCCCCCTCCCCAGTTCCACAGTAGCCTTGAAAACCAGGAGCTCCATAATCACAGGGAAAACCATCAGCCTGGCAGCTAGCAGGGGGGAAGAATGGAAATGAACTTCCTTCCAAGCCTCTTCCTCCTTGTCCTAGATTAAGCTCTGATGTATTTACTGTGAGATTTGAGAACTAGGGAAGATGCCGATTTTAAGCCTCTGTTAAGGGAACTTAATACCATTCGTTCTTGACAGAATTTGGGATCATTAGAGACAGGAGTAAGGCTCATAGGAGGAAACCAGGAGAAAACTAGTGCTGCCTCTCACTGGGGCCTTTTAAATATAACCACAGTGAACCGGAGGGATAGTCTTCAGTTGGCTCTGTTGAGTCTGTTTTATATGAAGTTTCGTAATAACTTGAGGAAGGAAATATTGTAGTAATTGGTTTCACTGTGTAGAATTCTATAATGGTACATGTACCAAGTCTATTAGATTACCACAGAAGCACCCACATCTCCTGCTGACTCACCCATTTAATCCTTGTAAAGCTCAGGTCTTTGTGGAAAGTTTTTTCAAAGAGCTAAACTAAGATGTGATCAATGCTTGTGTAAGGTGAACGTGGCTTAGCCCGAAGGCCCGCGCGGCATGAACCGGATGTAGGCTCCCTTATCTGCTGTTTCTTTCAACTGTGGTATATGGAATCTTATTGACGTGTGTCAACGTGATTATGCACCAGCACCTGTGCATACAACGTTTGGTTGTGGTGACTAGTTTCAAGCTGCCTGAGTTTTTAATTGGTAACTGATTATTGCTGGGATTTTCCAACTCAGCCTAAGGGAATCAGTGTAACTCATACATTTGGTGGAGTTTTGCATGGCACTAATCAGTTCCCTTCATCCTTTTTTCTGTGGAAACTGTTAATCATTGTATTCAGCCTTACTGGCATCCAGGGGGACATTTGGCACCAGGGAACAAGATTTTTTTCAAAGCCCAGTTTTTCTGATGATACTTTTTTTTTTTTTTATTAAAAAAATTTTTTATGTTTATTTTTGAGAGAGAAAGACAGAGGATGAGTGGGGAAAGGGGCAGAGAGAGAGGGAGACATAGAATCCAAAGCAGGCTCCAGGCTCCAAGCTCCAAGCTGTCAGCTCATGGCTCAAACCCGTGGATCATGAGATCATGACGTGAGCTGAAGTCGGACACTTAACCAACTGAGCCACCCAGGCACCCCTGATGATACTTCTTTTGTTACATGTGTTGTGGCGGAATTTGGGCTTCTCACAGAAATGTTACACTTTGCTTTTTGAGGGTAGAGCAGGACCAGCTCTCCACCTAAGAGACCTTTTGGGAAACATTCTGTAGGGTGATTGAAGTGTGCATTATGATCACATCCTTAGTTAGCCCTCTGTGTTTATGGGGATCTAAACCTAGACCATCCATAAGTACTTGCTTTTGTGCAGCTTCCCCCTCCCCCCTTCTTTATATGGAAAGTAACACGCAGCCTTAAAATATGAACAAAAATAATGAATCCAAGGATCACAAGGTGGGTATGTTTTACATCTGCACTGTTAATAGTTCTTGTTCAGTTGGGTTCACTGTCATGTCACCTTTATGAGGCTTTCCCTACAATTTGTCCATTCCTTTTAGATTTACTTCTTGAATTAGAGCCCTGTTGAAAAAAACCTCTGATCTGCCTAAAGACTGTTACCAGGAATAGGTCTGTATTAACTCAGTCAAATTGGGCTTGATTGAGAAAAGGTTGACTCTGTGGGGATTTTAAGTATGATACTTTGCAGAAAAAAATGTTCTCCTTTATGATGGGACTGTCGTCACTTTACCCTCTTGGGCTGCGCAGGTGTGTGTACTGCTGAGTCTATTTTATGCATTGTGAGGTGCATGTGACAGAATGGTGGGTTGGGGGTGGAGTGTGGACCCAGCACACTTCATACAGGGGCTGTCAATATACTCACCTGTTGCATCCTAAACTAAGTGATGAGCCCTCAAAAGCAAAAGCAGCATCTTTCCTTGTCTTTCATTTTTCCTTAACACTTAGTAGAGTTTAGCATAAACAGGAGATGCTTAATAAAACCAGCTTTGGAGCTCAAACAAGAGATTTGGTTTGGTTTCCTGTGGCTGGTGGAGAACATCAGAGGCCAGTACTCTTATTTTATTTGTAAGTTTTTGTTTAAATTTCAGTTACTTAACATACAGTGTAATGTTAGTTTCAGGTGTACAATATCGTGATTCACCGTTTTTATACAATACCCAGTGCTCATCACAACAAATGTACTACTTAATCGAGGCCAGTACTTTTATAAATGTTAAAAACAAATTTTTTAATGTTTATGTTTGAGAGAGAGACAGAGGGAGAGAGAGAGCGCGCACCAGAGTGTGAGCAGGGGAGAGGCAGAGGGAGACATAGAATCAGGAGCAGGCTCTAGGCTCTGAGTTGTTAGCACAGAGCCCGATGGCGGGGCCTGAACCCGTGAACCATGAGATCATGACCCGAACCAAAGTTGGACACTCAACTGACTGAGCCATGCAGGCACCCCAGTACTTTTATAAATGAAAAAAATTTTTTTTAATGTTTATTTTTGAGAGAGAGAGACACAGACAGACAGAGTGTGAGTGGGGGAGAGGCAGAGGGAGACACAGAACTGGAAACAGGCTCCAGGCTCTAAGTTGTCAGCACAGAGTCCGATGTTGGCCTGAACCCACAAACTGTGAGATCACCTGAGCCAAAGTCAGACACTCAACCATCTGAGCCATCCAGACACCCCAGTACTTTCATAAATTTTTAAAAAGTGTTTGTTTTGAAAGAGAGAGAGAGAGAGAGAGAGAGAGAGAGAGACTCTAAGTGGGGGAAGGGCAGAGAGAGAGGGACAGACTCTCAAGCAGGCTCTGCACTGTCAGCGCAGAGCCCAACATGGGGCTCAAACCCACCAACCATGAGATCATGACCTGAGCTGAAATCAAGAGTCAGATGCTTAACTGACTGAACCACCCAAGTACCCCAAGGCCAGTACTTTCAGATTGCTTACCTTGTCCCGGTGTCCTTGTTGTGGTTAAGTGGATCCAAGAAATTGTTATTCTTAACTCTTTTGGTATTTTAGCATCAACCGGTTAAACAGATCTGTTAAAACCAGCTACACAGGGACAGTTTTTTTTGGGTATTCTATCAATATTGTACATTGGAGCTGAATTTCAGACTGTCCAAAAAGAAAAAAGTAACTCAGTTGATATTTAAGGCAAATGAACCAAATATCTACCTAAATAGGTAGTCAAATACCACAAAAAGTGCATGTTGGAGAGTAGATTAACGTACATGTGAACCCATGGCACAGCCCCTAACACCAAGCCTTAGAGATACAATGTAATCCTAAATTATTTACGAATATTTTGTATTTACAGAGGTAAAGAGTTGTGACGTTTATCGGGGTGCATTTACTTAATGGGAGAAAATTCTTTCAGAATAACAATTCCAAAATAAATAGAGCAAGATTTCCTATTAAAACAAATCTTCCCTTTTCTGATATGTGATAGAGGATAAAGATTTAAAAAGAAAACTGCTTACCAAGTGCGTGGACCCGTGTGTTCTGAAAAAGATGCCTAGATGCTGCTGTTCTTAGCAAACTGAACCTTAGTCCTGCCTGGAGAAATAATTACTGGGAGTGGGATAGATGATGCCTGTATGGACCCAGTGCTGTCAGGATGACTGATATGAACGTTTGACAAAGAACTTGCCAGCACAGATGGCTGTAGGCAGTAGCTTTTTCATATGATAACCCGGCAGATTGTCCATGAGTTGTAACTTGTAAAATGACACTGCCCTGCATCTCTGTGAGGACACTTAAAGTCTCGTCTCTTGATTTTTACTTGCTGTGTGGTTGTAGTTTCTTTGGGCTTGAGTTTTCTTAGCTGTATCAGGGAAGATTGGAATAAATGATAGCACGGATCTCTCTCAGCTTTCAGTGCTGATTGTTTTGGTTAGTGGTTGTACTGGTGATTTTTAAAAAACACAGTGATGCAGTGATTTTAAACACAACAGGTTCAAATGTTGCCTTTAATTCTTTAGTTTTCTATAAACCCAAAATGGGAGAAAAATAAATTGTAGATCAAGTGCCATACATTTTAGAAAAGAGCTAATCTCTATTTTTTAAACACAGAATATCAACAAATCAGATACACATTTTTACTTAATGACATATTTTTAAGCTCCTTAAGTATTGATAAGTATTTATGTACTGTTTACATTAAATACGTTTTAAATATTGATCCAGAATGTGTATTTGAGATTACCTACCTACTACAATGAATAGAAGCCTTTTGTGTTAACTTAGTAATTAGAATATTATAATTAATCTGTTTTTGCTAGTTTCTACCAATACAAGTAATGACAAAGACATATTCATTCATTAGAGTTCTATTACAATCCTGAAGCTGAAGAACTGGATTAATAAGTAAAAGGAAGGAACTTGCTATGTTGCTTTACATCTCTTAGGAAACACCATTATATGTGTATGTTTGGTCTACTTGGCAGAACCATTAAAATGTATATGGAAGTGATACAGAAACACACACTGACCTGTCCATCATCCTTAAAGAGTCCCTTGCTTTGGTCAGTGAATCTCCTGTAGTCGTTGCTGCACGTAAATATAATTTAGTAAAGGATGTTTGATTCCCTTAAAAGTCACCTTTTTTCTTTTTCCAACTTAATCACAGATAACTTCATTGTGCTCTGGTAGCCACTGCGTTCAATTAAAAATGCCAACCGTCTCTCTCATCAGCTATGATATACTTGACAAGTGACGCCAATAAAGAAATGCAAAACAGGTTAAAATAAATTCAGAAAGAGGAGGGGAAAGAATTTCTGAAAGAGACCAGGAAGACCACAGACATTTGGGTCAGGTTGGCTGCATGGCTGTTATTTAAAGAGACACCAATGTCTGTGAGACCTCCATAAAGTGTGTTAGCAGACATGCTCAGGCTGGGGCTATGGTGAAGGGACACATTTTGCAAGTGTATTTTAGAGGTTGAAAGTGTCCTTACAATCACGCGAGTCTGAATTTGTTTCCTTAGCTTTGTTTTTGCATTCAGAAGTGAATTGTTAGGCCAACTTCCATGCTGCATTTTTATTTCTAAGTGTGCATAAAGCAGGAAAGCCCTTGAGTAAAGCATTCTTCTTAAGACTTCCATCAGCAAACTATTTTATCCATTCAGGTATACGGAGGCAAGTTGATGTATTGAAGTGCTTTTCACCAATTTATTTGGCTCATTAGTAGGCTTATGTGAAAAAAAAAATCGTCCTCTGTTTGATAGTTTTTGAATAGAAAGTGACTTAAAAGGGCTGCTCAGCTGGATGGCTTCAGACAGACCTGCCGGTTCAGTGTTCAACTCATAGCCTGCACCTGTGGGACTTCTGAAAGCAGTTAACGTTAATCATAACTTCCTTTAAATTTTTTAATTAGTTCAGGAAGAAGGAAGGCCTCGGGCTGATGTTTTATAGATCATTTCTGTCATTGACTCTATGGGAGAGTAGTTGACAATTTTTGAAATTCGCTTTTATGTTGGTCTTGGAGTTGCAGAGAAAGCTGTATTTAGGGGCACTGACTAAAGCTCACATTGACGCTCTTGGCGTTGTTAGCTTGTCCGCTAGCACTGTGTTTACCTTGCCGCTTCGTTACTACGTGCAGCCTCTGCTGAATCTCTAGACAGGGGAACTGAGGCTTAGCAATGTAGGATCTCTAGAATGAGTTTTAACATTGAAACCTCTTCACCGTGCGACATGCCAACACATTTCCATGTAAGCTTCAGCTTCCATACCGGGCTTTGGGTGAGGGATCAGGCTGTCGAGGCATTTGTATACTGTTAAGGTCTTGGGTACAGTTAAAGTCTAACATCACAAGCTGATATCAAAGCTGGTAATGTATGACCTTGCCTAGCCTTAAACTCCTCTAACAGGGAGTCCTGAGAGCAGTAATGGGAAGGTGCAGTTAAACTGGGGGCAGATGACTGGCAGTCTAGGTATAAGCTAAGGCTTCACCCCTTCGCTTGTTTGCAAATGCAGACTGCATGCATGCTGTTTGAGATCACCTCTGCGAATCTAGCTTGGCTTCCTGATTGGGAGCCTGGGGTTGTCGGCGGATCTCCTGTGCAATCTGATGTGCTATATGCTGTGAGTGAAGTTGAGTTTCATTGTCCATGGTATCTGGCTTGATGCGATGGTGACCAGTACACAGAATCGTGTAGGCTTTGCAGTCCCCGGAAATAGCTTTGTGGTGATGGATTTGTGGTGGTGGTTTCAGCCTGTAATCCTCACTTAGGTGCAGATAAAGATAGAGAACAGTTTCCATTTTTTAAGTGGCTGTGTCTGTGCTAAGAAGGTAACCTGTAGTTTCATGGAAGTTTCCCTTTTTATTTGTAGATATAATACTTTGCCAAGCAGAAGAACCCTGAAAAATTCAAGATTAGTGAGTAAGAAAGACGACGTGCATGTCTGTATCATGTGTTTACGTGCCATCATGAATTACCAGGTATGTTTGTGTTCTGATTCTTCAAAAAATCTGAAAAATCTGTCAGATTCAGATCTTGTCCTCTTTGGTTTCTTTGTATTTCTCTTTGAAATAAATGTCAGGATTTAATGCAATTCAACTGAAAAAAGGGTCTGGTTGATTTTAATGCTCAAGATTTAACTCACTGCCTTTATATTTTAGTTAGCATTTATCCTTTATGATGTACTTGGAGGGAAGATGTTTTCCTCCTATGGTCATAAACTTGTTTAGATGAGTTGGTGAATGTTTGTGACCACATATGACAGAATAAGCCACTGATTGTGGGCAATAATGGACCAACTTTAGAATGTTAGGAGTGAGGGATGCCTGGGTGGCTCAGTCAGTTGAGCATCCAACTCTTGATTTCGGCTCAGGTCATGATCTCATGGTTTGTGGGTTTGAGCCCCACATAAGGCTCTGCGCTGACAGTGCGGAGCCTGCTTGGGGTTCTCTCTCCCTCTCCCTCTTCCCTTCCTCTGCTTGTGTGTGCATGTACTCTCTCTCTGTCTCTTTCTCTCCAAATAAATAAATAAACATAAAAAATTAAAAAAAAAACATTAGGAGTGAATAGACTCTTAACATTGGTCAGTGGTTCTCAAAGGGTTATATGGTAAAAAGGTGAGAAGTTGCAGTTACTGTCTGTTGGGCTTAGTGGTTCTTAATCTTTAGAAGAAGTGCCTGGAGGATTCTTGTTGAAAGGGCAGATCCTTCTCCAGGTGATGGTGATGCAAGTTATCCCCAACATAACAGGGAGAGAGACAGCTTAACGTGTGAATTGGATTAACTTTAACAACAAAGTGGAAGTTGGCGCCCGATAGGGTTTAAGTTAGGTAAGTGGTACCAGGAGTAAGAATCAGAGAAACGTAATTCAAATATAAAAATAGGATTTGATATCCATGGGTAGGGATGCTAAAGGTGGGTCCAAGCAGAAGTGGAAGGTAAACATGTAGGTAGAAGGTATTAGAATTCAAGCCCAACATAAGGGTGCTGAATTGAAGAGGGAGAACGTGCATTTTATTTTTTCTGTCAGTCAATATTTTTTGAGCATTGCCAGAGAGACCCTCTTCTGGGCAGAGGGAATAAATGCCCCAGGGAACTTACTTTCTAATGAAAGGGGTGACAGGTGATAAATAAATTGGTAAAACATGCAGTGTTGGAAATAACAGTAATGATGATGAGATGAAACGAAAGCTCACACTTAGAGTGTTTCCTAAGAGGACCAATGCTTTTAAGCCTGGTACTTAATTTAAAGCTTATAACAGTCCTATGACATTAGTAATACTACTATCTCCATTTTACTGATAAGGAAACTGAGACACAGAGAAATGAAGTTTTACTTAATTAGCCAGCAAGTGGTAGAATCAGATTTAAATCCAGGGACACGGGCTCCAGAGCAATGTTACTAATACTGTGAAAAAACTAGTCAGGAAATAAGAATGGGAAGTGATGAAAGTGTGTGTTCAGTTTTAATGAGGCCAACTGGGAAAGTGTCCTGGAGAAGTAGCAATTTTTCACAGTAGCAGTTTGAAGAAGGAAACAAGGTGAGAGATTTTAGGGAAAGAAGATTCTAGGTAGCAGAAAGGATGACTGCAAAGGCCATGGGGCAGGAATAAGCCTGATGTGCTCCAAGCCCAAGAAGGAGGCCAGGTTGGCTGCATCAGAATAAGTAAGAAGGAGAAGAGAGGTAGATGAAATCTGAAGTTAACATGGGGTCCTGACTGTGGAGGGCTTTATAAGCCAGTGAAAGGATACAGTCTTTACTGTGAGTGGAAAGCTATTGAACAGTTCTGAGGGAAAATGTGACATGATCTGATACTTGATTTTAGCATGACATTCTAGCTTCTGTGTTTAGGATTGGCCTTGGGGGCCAAAGACGAAAGGAGGTAGACCATTTAGAAGGTTGCTGCATTAGTTTTAGGTGAGTGTTGATGGTGGTATGGGCCAGGATTATAGGAGCAAAGATGATGACAGGTGGCCGGATTCTGGTTTTCTTTTCATGGTAAAGACAACTTGGATATGTGGTAAGGAGTGGGGGGGGGGGGGGGGGGGTGGTGTTTTTTTTGGGCCGCGGGGGGGGGGGGGGGGGGGGGGGGGGGGGGGGGGGGGGGGGGGGGGGCCTTGAAGTGTTTGTCTTGAGCCCTTACTAAGATGGGGGAGGCTACAGGATTTGGGAGACTAGATTAAGAACGAAGTTTCAGGGATGTTACCTTTAAGATGTCTGTAGTCGGGGCACTTGGATGGCTCAGTCGGTTAAGTGTCCAACTTTGGCTCAGGTCATGATCTTGTGGTTCTTGAGTTTAAGCCTCTTGTCGGGCTCTGTGCTGACAGCTCAGAGCCTGGATCCCACTTCAGATTCTGTGTCTCCCCCTCTCTCTGTTCCTCCCCAACTCATGCTCTGTCTCGCTATCTCTCAAGAGTAAATAAAGAATAATAATAATAAAAATGTCTGTAGTCGTCCACATAGAGATCTTAAATAAGTGGTTGGATATGTCAGTCTGGAATTCAAGGCAGAAGTCTGAGCTGGAGTTAAAAATTTGGGATTTAATTGATGGTGTTTAAAGCCAGGGGAGTGCATGAGATCAACAGGGGTAGACAGAGAAGCAAAGAGATCCAAAATATGAACCCTGAGGCATTCTGTTTAAATGTCAGAGACATGAGGAAAACCTAGAGAGACTGAGGAGTAGACAGGGAGGTAGGAGCCAAGTAGAGGAAGTGTTTGAAGGAGAAAAGAGTGCTCAGCTGTGACCAGTGCTGCTGCTGTGTCAAGATGAGCCCTGAGAATTGGCCATGGGCTTGGCAAAGTGTGGGTCATTGGCATTTCTGGGATGAACAGTTTCATTGGAGAGGTGGGGATGATATGCCTGATTAAAATGATTGCAGGGTGCCTGGGTGCCTCAGTCGGTAAGTGTCCGACTTAGGTTCAGGTCATGGTCTTGCGATTCGTGGGTTCCAACCCCACATCGAGCTCCATGCTGACAGTGCGGAGCCTGCTTGGGATTCTCTCTCCCTCCCTCTCTCTCTGCCCCTCCCACTCACTCTCTCTCTCTCTCAAAATAAATACATAAAAACTTAAAGTGATTGCAAGAGACGTCAGTAGGAGGAGACTGAGTGCTTGGAGTTATGCGGTCCATGTTAGCAGAGAAACAAGGCAGCAGGTAGACACAGGTTGTAGGGTCAAGAGGGATTTTGCTGTTGTTGTTACTGTTTAAGTTGAGTTTTTATGCTAAGGAATCAGGGAGAAATAATGATGAGGGCTGGGAGAATTGCTGGAGCCTAGACTCTTCTTGGGAAGGGTATCAAAGACTTAGCTGGAGGGAGTGGCCTTGGATTGGAGCCCAGGAGGGTTCCTCTTCAGGAAAAGGTGAGGAGGCAAGTGGTGGATCTGTGGGTGGATGGATATTGGGTTGGGAGCTTTTAGAAGATTTTTTTTTTTTTTTTTTTCTGATGCCTTATATTTTCTCTGGGTAATGAGAAATAAAGTCACGAACTGAGAGTGAGCTTGGAGGAGAAGGAATGATTCCTCAAATCAGCAGAACCAAGAGTGATTCTGGAGCCTGTTGTTGAACTTGTTACTTCCTTTAATTAACATGCCTCAGGATAAGACAAGTCTTCCTAGGCTTTGGTCCTGATAGCCATTGCCCAGAGAAGGGATGTGAAGCAGTGGTTGTCAATCCTGACTGCATAGAGAAGTCAGCTTAAAAAATGTTCAGATCCTTGAGATTCAAAGTATATTGCATTGGTGGTTCAGTGGTAAAATTCTCGCCTGCCAAAGTATATTGACCTGAGGTGTATCCTGGAAAATCAGTGTTATGTTTTTTTGCTTTGTTTTGTTTTGTTTTGTTTTTTACTCTTCCTCTTCCACATGATCTTGATGAGCAGCCAGATTGAGAATCACTGGACTGGAGCCTTTTCAGCATTTTAATAAAGGGAAACACATAGTTCAGTCATAAAGAATGAGAATATGGTCTCTTGATAATAGCATGATTCCTGAAATTTTTCATAGAGAAATACATTCAGGCACTGTTGTGCCAGAAACATAAATGCATTTGTGATGCTATAAATTACCTTAGGTAGAATTTTCAAGTTCTCCTTATTTTTTTCAAATCACTATGGACAGTCCCCCCCCTAAGCTGACTCTCTCTAATGCTCTATTTCACATTAATTTCAGTATGGCTTCAACATGGTCATGTCTCATCCACATGCTGTCAATGAGATCGCACTGAGCTTGAACAACAAGAATCCAAGGTAAGCTTACTTTGTAATTGCTCAAGTATAAATCTACCTAACGGAAGCAGAGGGCTGGTCAACATCTAGCCAGGTTAGAGTTTGGAAACTTTCAAATGTACCTCTTTGGATTAAGATTGCCAGTACACTCCTTGGCTGTGTAGACTTCTCTTCTCAGCGAAGTTACAGTTGTACATGTGGTGGAGTTGAGCACCTGGAGACATTACCCCTTCACTGTTCTCTTCAAGCTTTCACTTCTCTCTAGGCCTGGTTTTTAGCATCCTTGCAAATTTTGCCAGATCTGGTAGAGAGCATGAGTTTGCCTGGTTGTTAGAACTAGGGCCAGGAGAGCCTCCATACAGACTTAGCTACACCACTTACTGCTGAAAGCTAACTGCAACCACTCTTCCTTGTCTACACTTTACTTGGCAGCCTTTACATGTGTAGTTTTTATTACCAGACAAAAAAAGAAACACAAAACAAAAATAACTGTGCACGTGGATTGCTTCTTCTACTCCCTTGCCTCTAAAAGCCAGTGCCATATTATTCACATCCCATATTATCCCTAGAAGCCTGTTTTCATCAGTTTATTTTAGTTACTATAATGTGTTTTCCATTTTGGTGAGGGATTCCGCATTTCACAAGTCTTACTCCCTTCACCAGATACCTCTGCATGGACCATATATCGAAACACTGGTTAATGCCACCAAAAATTCTGATTTCAAATGAGATCCTTTCTGACATGGAATGAATTGCAAACTGTAAAGTCCTATTTAAATGTTGAATATTATTTCAAACTTCCCCTAATTAATAGTTTTTGCAAATTTACAATTGCTTCCTAAGTTTATTAGGAAATCTGGGTTTTCTTGCTTCTTTGTCCCTGCCAACTATTACAGGGAAGCTGTTATTCATTTTTCTTAAAGTAATTGACATTGTGGATATCAGGCCGGTCTTTATTTAGTGGTTGGCAATAGCTTTTTTCCAGGAAAAAAAAAAAAAAATACAGAAGTGATCTTATGAAAAAAACAGTGCTCTTCTTGATGTTGTATTTGACAACTTAGACTGTATTGCCAAGGGTTTCTTTCTAAAAATACTTCAGATGGCATTTTAGTTTTTTTCTTTAGTCAGAGAAAATATTCTTGTATTAGTACCGCTGTAATCCAGCTCCTTTCAGATCTCCTACATATAAAGAAGTGGTGACAAAAACTTGCATTGTCACAGGGGATCTTTATGGCGCCATCTGTCAATTAGCAGATTTGAAATATAGGACATTAATTTCAGTAGATTTTGAATTTGAGGGGCAAATGTTACTTCTCTGACTCTAAAACCAGAGAAGGTATTTAACCAGTGGGTTGTTTTTCTGAATATTCTCAAGTTCCCAATGGTCTTTAGCTTATCAATAAAACTTTTTCAAACATATCATACTGAGTCACCCACTGATAGAAGTGAAAGACTAATCTTCCCAGAATTAATTTTCATTATTGAGTCATTTTAATTCGAATGTTGGGAGTGGGAAACATTCCTTCCAACTTTGGTACCTCAGATAAATCACATACATAGAAGTTAGTAAAAGTTTAAAAATGTACTTTAATATAAATATACCTTAGTAAAAGTTTAAGAAACATACATGAACAAATTATTTTATTATCATAGCCATTTTGGAAGGAAAGGAGAGTTGATTCATCATGTTACTTCACTGATTTTTTTTATTTTTTATTTTTTATTTTTTTGCTTGTTTCTTCTTGTTTCGACAGAACAAAAGCCCTTGTCTTAGAACTGTTGGCAGCTGTTTGTCTTGTCAGAGGCGGGCATGAAATCATTTTATCAGCATTTGACAACTTTAAGGAGGTAGGATACTTGGGAGTTCGCTCACACAAACATATTTGGACATCTTTAAATAGAATGATTTACATTTTCTGTGTGTATGTTTTATTATGAGATATGTTGTGAAATGATCACCACAATAAGTGGTGATTACCATGGTTTACCTTTTTATTTATTTTGGGGCCTACAGGGTAGACTAGTTAATTTTCTAAGACGTCACTGAGGGAGAAGTAGTGAACTTAGTCTAAATATCTTAAATGGATACATTAAACTTTCTTTGATGTCTCATTTCCAAGAAAAGTTAAAAACTATTTGCAGGATCTATTTCCATTTGGAGAACATGGAATTGCCAGTTTGCAAACAGTTTGCAAACATGTTTTGTTAAACGTCTGTGGTTTTCATTATGGTTGATACTTGAGCACCCACCGTGTACATTTTATGAACTCTTCAATCGTAGCTATTTTCCCCAAATCACATACATTATCATTGCCGTGCTGAATGCCACCAGAAACCTCTCAAATAAATACACACACTGATTTTAGCAGTTTGTAATCTTAACCAGGTGATCCTTTGCTAGGCAAACGGTAAACCCTGGGACTTGCATGGTTGAAAATGGAAACTAAAAGGACTACAGAAGAAACAGTTGCACACAGATAATATGATACCAAGGATTGTGGCCCACGGTATCAAGACATCATGACTGAAATAATCACTGGGTGGTAGAGTGCAGGGTTACATGGCCCCAAAGAGTGCCTGTTGGCTCCCCTTGTATGTGCCTAACATCTGAGGCTACTTTGAGGTGGGATATTACAAAAATAAGTAAAGGCACTTGGAGCTCAGGCTTCAGTAAGACTGTCAGCCAAATTGTGGCTTATCCTGGCAGTCCCATTTGATTCCAGATGCTCCTGGATTAGAATCAGATTTAAGAGGGACTTACAGACTCTTGCTCGTCTTTTCCTGGGAGCCTCTGGAATAAAACCCTGCTAGTATTTATTGAAGACCTACTCTATGGCAGGTGCTATGCCTAGGTGCACACATGTAATCACGTGGTTCTGTGAGAATATATGAGACAAGTATTAATGTCTACATGTTCTAGAAGACAAAACTGAAATTCCAAATACATTTTGTTTGTCCATGGTCACATAGCTAGATGAGTGGCAGAGCCAGGACCATGATTTGGTGCTCCTGATTCTGAACTTCCATTTTATTTTATTTTATTTTATTTTATTTTATTTTATTTTATTTTATTTTATTTTATTTTATTTTATTATTTTATTTTATTTTATT
>NW_026057584.1:77066564-77216147 GCF_023721935.1 Panthera uncia | reverse complement strand
TTTTATTTTTTTATTATTATTTTTTTTTAACATTTATTTATTTTTGAGACAGAGAGAGACAGAGCATGAACAGGGGAGGGTCAGAGAGAGAGGGAGACACAGAATCCGTAACAGGCTCCAGGCTCTGAACTGTCAGCACAGAGCCTGATGCGGGGCTCAAACTCACGGACCGCGAGATCATGACCTGAGCCAAAGTTGGACACTTAACTGACTGAGCCACCCAGGCACCCTTGTTTTGACTTAGAATTTTAAAAGCTTTGACCAGAATCTGTCTCATTTCTGTAGTTACTTATATAAATGATGGTGTTTAAGATTGATTCTTCTTGGACAGGCATTTGCATGTTAGAGAAACAATGCCGTGAGGGAAGAAAAGGGACAAGAGCCATGTTCTCTGTGTCTTCTTGGCATGCATTAACCTCAAGGAGGTGTCCATGTCAAAAGAGCATCAACCCATTTATCTGTTCAGTCTTAGGGTGAAAAGCATATTTGTATTGATCCTTTTTTTGTTTGTTTGTTTTTAATGTAATGCCATTGTCAGCCCAGAGTCTTTTAAATTTCTTCCTTTTCTCTTTTCTCCTATTTTATGTGAGGGAATTTATTTTCTCATACATCACATTTAATAGTGTATTCTTTAATCATTTTGGCAAAAATGTCAGTGGAATCTTCTGGGTTTAGGGAGATGTGAGAGGCAGCTGTTCCTGATCAGGAAAAGTTGTACTTAAGATTTCAGATGCTTGTGCAGATAGGGTTTGGGTGAGAGTAATCTGTATTGAGCTGATCATGGCAGAGAGAGAGTACCATAGCAGGTACTAGGTAGGATACTAGGGAGTAGGGCCAACAAAAAGTCTTTACCTTCAAGAAGATTGTTTTTAAAGCTTTTTTATCCCTTTTAGTAAGTTGGGATTCCATTCACTTCCTAAAGAAAAATGAAGGGATTTTCCCTCTTTTCACCAGGAGGACTGATGGAAGGTAGTCGTGGGGTTCCACATCAGACATCAGTATCTTGTTTTGCAGATAAAGTAATGTGCAATAGAGAAGCCAGTCCCTTTGGGCTTTGATCATTGTTAAGGCACAGCCAAGCATACTGCTGCAATATGGTACCAGATTCTAAAGGGAAATTTAAAGACCATGTGTCTTAAGAATGTAGCAGGATGTTTTCCCTCTCTACTTCTTGAGCCAACAAATCCATTCTGTCTTATTTGACCACCACAAATTAATTCAAATGTAAATTAAAGGAAGGTATCTTTTAGCTTTTGATCGACTTTTATGTGTGATTCCTTAAATTTCTCACATTTCAGTTGAAATTCACAATCTCAACAAGTTTGTTTTCCTGTGTTTTGCCAAGAATTTCGCCACATGTCTGAAGTACATACTTTAGGAAAAGAGGAGGTGCTTCCAATTTAATGATTGCTGATGGCAGGAAGAATATTAACGCAAGGCCTTGATTTTCATGGGAGTGGAGGTCCCATGAATAAGCACATATATCACCTCAATGTATTTGATGATAAATGAATTCTTATTCCAAGCCTGGTTTATGACATCCCTGAAAATGTGAGTGTAAGGTGTACGTAAAGACTAAACCATTCAGTCAACCATGTACTCCTTGAATTCTTTTCTCTTAAAATTTTTCCCCTAAATAAAAGGAATTAATACATCTGGTTTTGGTGTTGAAACATTTCCTCATGAAAATTTATGGTCCTGAATTGAAGACCAGGGTGAGAACAAGGAGTCATCTCTTTTTCACTTACTGGCTAATTTAGCCATGTGGAGGGATGTATTACCATCTTGTCTGAATCGATACTTTCTTAGTTGCATTGCAGTGTATGTTTTTGAACAGTTGGCCTACCCGACAGGCAGAAAAAATAAAACGTTTCGAAGCAAAGGTCGTTCTGTTGGTATTTGCATTAGTGCAGAGTCTTGTTTGCATGAACCAGAAACTGACTCTAATGTACAGAAGAAAGGGTTGATTGGAAGGATGTTGAGAAAGGCACAGGGTTGACAAGGAGCCTAGAGAAACAGCCCTGGAAAATGGGCAAGCGTTTCTAAAATGTGGCTAGACTCAGGCTGTGTGCCCTTGAAGCCTAGCCACCATAAACACTTCTTGAGTTTCTCATCATGCTTTTTCTTCTCTCCCAAATACCATGGACCATAGCTAGTGATCCACTAGGCCATAAAAGTACACTTATGGGCAGGACATGAACTAGCCCCAGCTTTAGAGTTATAAGCACTATTTAATCCAGTTTCCCTTAGGAACCTTGAAGTCTTCTACCTAGACCTTACTCTTTCCAACTTTTCTTAGTCTTCCTACTTTTTTGCATTCTATTCTTTGATAAGTTTGACAAACTGCTTTTAAGAAAGTGTCTCCAAAAGTCTGGCAAAAATGCTCCCATTTGAAATTAGAGGGAAAGATGCTAAGGCCCACAGATTCTGTAATGGAATAGCCTGCTATGATACTAGTAATAAAACTCTTGGAGGGTTTTGAGCTACCAGCTCCCCCAGGCTGCTGGGAGGTGCACCTGGAATTCATCAGGATTCCAGAATGATTATAACTGTGTTCTCATCTGCTTCCAAAATGACAGCATCTGGCTTTAACAAATAAGCCTGAGGCCTGAGTTGGGTTATTAAAGGCCTAACTCCTTCCACTTCTGCCCTTCTAGTATAGAGAGGTGGAGCCTTGTGAAATGAGTCACTCAAGGCCACCAGTGCTCCAGTGCACAACACTCTTGGCAGTAGCCATTATTTTTTTGGCCTTTTTCTAGAAGGCTTCTTAAGAAAGCTGATGTGGTTTAGCTACCGGGCACTGGAAAGCACTCATGCTACACATTATTAAGTTGATTTAAGAAAGCCTGTCAAGTTTTATTTACAATGGGCCAAATTGGGCAGGAAGGAGAGCAGACATTTTGGTGTGCTTCCAGCATCCTTCTGAGTTTAATCTCGTCTAATCTAACCTCTTGAACATTTGAGGGTATAGGATTATAAATTCAGCACAAGACCATCCGGATAATTCCTTCACGGGTAAAAATTTTCAACTCGGAGGGAAGGGTACTTTGTTCTGTCTCTCAGTGAACTATAAGCAATGTATTTTCTCAGATCTCAAACGGGGAGCTACATTTCTAAAGCATGCATGCATTTCACTGTATGAGACAAGAATTACACTAATCTGATTCACTGAAAGTCTTCTCTGGCCAGTCCATCTTCCAGGGATCAGGAAGCAGAGTCACAGCAATTATTCTTTTGAACTATTTATTAACTGTTACAGTTATTGCTTGTGTATAATAAGTTACCCCAAACATAGTCTTATTATGTTCATGGATTCTGTGGATCAGGAAGCCAGGCAGGGATGATTGTCCCACCTCCATCATGCCCAGGGCCTCATCAGGGAAGATCCCAATGACTAGGGGTAGGAATTCATTTGGAGGCTTCTTCATCAAGTATCTAGCTTCTGGGCTCTGATGACTCAAAGACTGAACTCAGTAGAGCCTGTCATGAGTTCTCCATGTAGAACTCCATGTGGCTGGAGGTTCTTAGAGCATGAGAGCTGGCTTCCAAGAGGAACTGTCCAGGAAGGAACATCTAGAGATCAGGTATTCAAAGAGATAGAAGTTGCAATATGTCTTCTGAGCTAGTGTCAGAGCCATCAGTGTTGTTTCCGCTGCATTCTGTTGACGATAAGTGAGTCACTAAGGCCAACGCAAATGCAAA
This sequence comes from Panthera uncia, assembly GCF_023721935.1. Taxonomy (NCBI): domain Eukaryota; kingdom Metazoa; phylum Chordata; class Mammalia; order Carnivora; family Felidae; genus Panthera; species Panthera uncia. Next base: position 77,212,445 of record NW_026057584.1, on the reverse strand, counting down.
GGGGAATCAATGATTTTACCTCTTGATGGTGGATTGTGAGGGTCACAGTGCAGGAGAACATGTGGGGTGGGAGAGCCTGCTGTGGTCATCTTTGGAAAATACGGTTCACCTCAGTAACTTCTTAAGAATTACCAATATATCTATAGTTGTTCTTGTGTTTTCTCTTTCTCCTCCTCTCAACCCAATACTCGGTTTCTCCTCAAGACCGAAAGCTTTATAAACTTTTTCACTGGAGTTAGAAAGGGTGGTTATTGCTTCTTTCAAGCGAGTTTACTATGGGCAAATCATATTTTGAGAACCTTTCTAGAGGAGAAAGGAGCCATTTACAGAGGATTTCTGAGTCCCTGGTAATGAACTAGTTATTTCTTTATCATCTCCTAAGGAAGTGAAGGCTGGTCTCCTGTTGATCATTAAGGGATGAGTCATGCTAACTTACTGGAAAATTTTTTCATGAATATTTGAGTGCCCCTTTATGTCAGATACATTGATAAACTGGCAATAAGAAAATGAGTAAGACATGGGCCCTACACTTAAGGCGTTGAGGGGAAGCATCCCAGTCCAGTTAACAAAACAGAATAAATATTTTTGACAGTTAAACTACTAGACTTTATGAAGGTAAATGTCAGATGCTTTGTAAGAGGAATAACAGCTAACCAAGAGGAGGTGAAGGAAGGACGGCAGATGAGGTGGGAATTCCCAGAGGAGGCTTCCTATTGGAAAGGGTCCCTGAGCTGAGTTTAGGATAAGAGTGAACTAGGTATATTAGTTTCTTATCACTGCTGTAATAAATTGCCACAAACATAGTGGCTTATAACAATGCATATTATCCTACAGTTCTGTTGGTCAGATGTGTAAAACGAGTTTATAGAGTGAGGTTCTTTTGGGTAATCCATTTCCTTACCCTTTGCGTTTCTAGAAGCTGCATATGTTCCTTGCCTTGTGGCCTTTTCTGACTCTGATCCTCTGGCCTCCTTCCTTTAGTGACCATTGTGATTATATTGGGTCCACTCAGATAATCCAGGATAATCTCTCCATCTCAAGATCCTTATCTTAATCATACCTGCAGAGTCCCTTGTATATGTAACGTAAATATTTACAAGTACCAGGGATTAGGACATGGACATCTTTGTGGAGGACATTATTCAGCCTACCATGCCAGGTAAAGTTGTCCTTTTATACAGAGAAGGTAGCATCCTAACAAAGCTTCAAAGACTATAGTTGCTGTAGTTTGCTGTACTTTCCATTCTTAAAAGGAGCAGGGTGTGGGGAAGACAAAAGGTGGGATATGAAGTTAAGAGCAGATCAGGAAAGACCCCATTGCTTATTCCAGAGCCTTCGTATTGCCCTGTAGCCTAAGGAAGCAAGAAACAGTGGTAGGAAATGTGTTCTCCAAACATTTGCTGTTTAGATCTACTCTTTCAGTTAAAAAAAAAAAAAAAAAAGAGTTATTCTTTGCTGCACGAGTCCATTGGCAGTGGGCTTAGCATGAGGTCACTCTGACAGAGCAGGGTGTGGTTAGGGTTTGAAATTGGTTTTAGAGATTTTGCCATTCCTATTTCTCATTCCTTGGATCTCTGTTGTATTCATTTACTCCTAATATCTACAAGACTTTCCTTTGGTGTGGGCCGGGAACAAAAGAACAAAAGTACAAGAAGGTAGTGGCACCTGGGGACAGAGAGATTGTCGTGGTGTCTGGGAGCATTTGTAGAAATGCTTTGCTTTTCAACCTTTTTAATTAGACCCTCCCTTCTCTCCACAAGCTCGGTGCAATGTACCCAGTAGGGAGCCTCATGTTCTATTTCATTCATTGCAGCCACCTTAAAAAACAAAACAAAACAAAACAAAAACACGATATTGCCTCCTTTTTGTCTTTATTCATGTAAAAATGCCGTTTCCAAAATCTGGGCCCTTTGCCAGCTGTAAAATTGTAGGCCTATATGTCCCCTTGGATATTCTGGGAAGATAACAATGAAAGACCTCAGGAAAAAGCCAGTGAGAGCTGCGTGTTACTTTAAGACCTCATAGAATCTGCACCAGGGGCTGGCACAGGTCCCTAAACACAGCACTTTCACTTGAGAAGTGTTCTTTGACATTTCAAGGTTGTTATGGTTGTAAGGCAGGTATGGATGATAAGAAGTCCTCTGCTGCGAGTTGATGAGAGAGTTGGAATGAGAAGTCTTACAGCTCTGACAGCATCATCCGCAACTCCTCAAACCATTAGAATGGGGAGCTTTTAGTTCCCGGTCAGGATTTGGTTGCCATTCTGGTATTTACTTCTGCAGAATTATGTTTGAGTCTATTTTAGGGACCCCTTGGTTGCTTTTTCCTGTGTGAAAGAACACCTCCCTATTCTTTTTCTCCCTCACTCCACCCTGATTTGTATAAAAAGGAGTTTTTTGTCTTTATCTTGGTATTTAAGTGTGCTTGCATACTCTCTATTTGTCCTAGGTGCTTTTAAAAGCACATTTATATTAAGTGAAAATAGAATTGTTTTAAAATGTCAAATCTGGGTTATAGGTTATTTTTAGCGGTCATTAAGTTCAGTGCTAAGCAGTGGCTAAGCCTTCGACCCAGGGCTATATTAACGTTCTTATTAACTAGGCTGCTAGGTTTACATAGAACTGTTAAAATAATTATGAAAGTGCTATGCTAGATATGCCAACCAGGAAAAGGATAAATCATATATATACATCTTATGTATGTATATATGTGTGTATATAATATGCATGTGTGTATTATGAGTAACAGCATAAAGATGTATTTATGTAAAGTAACAGGTCCTAAAGGGAAACAAATGAAGGGGTTTGGAGTAGCCTTGATTTATTTTGTGTGTGTGTGTGTGTGTGTGTGTGTGTGTCCCCTAGTGCTTGTAGTATTTGGGAGGTAACCTGCCTCATGTGGCTAAATGTCCCTATTGTGTACGGTAGATTTTTCCTTCTAGTAGTGTTTCTTTAATTTTCTAAAATTCTTAAAGTTCTGAATTGTGCATACAGTTTTTTTCCCTATTATAATTTAAACTAGTTGTAAGTTACTGCCATGAGTGTGCTTATTGAGCTTGACTTCCTGTGTAAGTCAAGCTCAGATTTCATTTGAAATTTAAATACTTGTAAAACTTGAGCACCTTTTTAAATTTATTTGCGCTCCACAGTTAATACATAAGGGTTTTATCTGGTTGGTTTCTTTTAAACTAATCAACAATCATCTTCAGAAAGAAAACACGAGCAGAGTTCGTGAATCAATTCCATTTTATTCCATGTTGTAAACATTAGCCAAAAGATTGTCAGGTGTACAAAAAAGGCATATACACATATAGAAATAGGAAGACTCCCATTTATTGTTTGCTGATTACCAACAGGCTACGATATATTACTTTAATAAGGTTCACCCTATGAAGTAGGAATAAAGAACAAGAGGTTTAGAGTAAATAGACCTACTGATATACTTTAGTAAATGGCAACTTTGGGGTTTTTATCATATCCATTGACTTACAGGGCGCAGTCAATCTTACATAACGTGTTGTCATCTACCATACACATGTTTATACAACACCCTCAATTTTCTACTACAAAACAAACCTAACTGGAACAGTTATAGATTGAGCAGCTTATTGGAGGGTTTTTAGTTATTAGTAAAATTCAGAACTAACTGGGCTATCTGTATGGGGCCTGAAAAGAGAGGATTGGTCTTGAGCAGCATTATAAAGGAAGAAAGAGATGTGTTTGGTGGGTGGAGGGAATTCTGGGAACAGAAGGGGAAAACAGCTTCGGTCTGTCCTGGAGTGGGATAGGTCAGGATAACTGTGCTGCATGGCAAGGAACCACGTCTGACCAGGGTCCATGATACAGAATAAAGCGTGGCAGGACGCAGGCGTGATTCAGCTTCTGAGGAGGGAAGAGCAGAGAGATTTGAAACCTGTGATAGAATCTCGACTGGAAGATAAAGTAGGAAGGAATAGAAAAAGGGAAAGAGAAGCAACTAATAGTTATAAAGCACTTTACTGTTTATAGTGTCTTTATATCTGTTCTCCTTGATTCTGTGGAAATCTGAGAAGGGCATTTTAGGTAATTCTGATAAATCTTAGAGTACTGATGCTCTGTATGAAGTGTGTGAGAGGGGAGACGCTGGAGTTTGGAAGGTAAGTAGTTCAGGTATTAAGGGACTGAGCCCTGGATCAAGTTTGTGGCCATGACAATGGATATGAAGCCACAAAAATCAGGACGGGATAATCCATTGAATTTGGGGACAGACATAAGAGGAGAATAAACATCTATTCAAATTATATACATTTAATTAAGAACAAAGTAGCACAGGGGTGCCTGGGTGGCTCAGTTGGTTAGGCATCTGACTTTGGCTCAGGTCATGATCTCTCAGTCCATGAGTTCGAGCCCCATGTCAGGCTCTGTGCTGACAGCTCAGAGCCTGGAGCCTGTTTCGGATTCTGTGTCTCTCTCTCTCTCTCTGACCCTCCTCCGTTCATGCTGTCTCTCTCTCTGTCTCAAAAAAAAAATAAATAAACGTTATAAAAAAAACAAAAACAAAAACAAAGTAGCACAGCCACAATAAACAGATATCTGGGATTTTTTTTTTTTTTCCGGAGAAGAAAATAGGCTTTGTTTTTTATTAAATTCATTCTCTTAGTGATGGTAAAATGTCCAATGTCATATTCTTGGTTATGAACTAAAGATGAGGAGTGAGAGAACAGGTTTAAACAAAAATATTGGGGATTGTGTGTGTGTGTGTGTGTGTGTGTGTGTGTGTAATCTAGAGACAAGGATTGTAACTAAGGAGCCTGGGGCTCCTAATTCCCTGTAACTAATTCCCTGGGGCCTCAACCTAGGGGAGAAAGGAGGCCAGGCTAGAATGGACTGGAAGGATGCTCAGAAGAGACCGGCACAGGGCACAAAAGACAGTCAGGAGAGTTAGAATATACCTGGTGGGTCTGGTATCTTGTGGTGCAAGTTCCTGCTTCAGATGACAGGTTAGTCACATGGTCTCTATGTCCCTTCTAATTCTACAGTTTCATATTTCTATATAAAATCTGGTTTGCACATGCCTATGTGTGTAGTATGTATTATGCATATATGTTCAGATGGTTCCATCTGAGAAAGGTTAAGTGCTTCTTGTATTACAGATATGAAAACAAAGTACCCAGATAATGAAATGTTTGGTACAAAAATTTACAAGCAAGAACAGACGTAACAGGTCTAAGGGCGGTTGGTAGGACTGAAACAAGCTTAAGATAAAAATAGAGCACTGTGATTTTAGACTATATCGGATTGTTAGTCCCTTGGAAATGGCCGGAAATGGCTGCATCAGTTTCTACACCCGAGTGTCATTAACAAAAATCTGCAGTGTGTCAAAGAAACTTGCTGCTTCCCTATCCAGAAAGTGAACTGGATGTACTAGAGGTACATGGTACCTGCCGCTCATAAGGGCCTGTCTGTGAAAGCATCGCTTTCTTGGCCAGTGTTTGGAAGACTGAGCTTTTGAGCCGTGATTCAGACTTTTCATTTACTGGCTCCTCCCTCACACCCAGACTCTGTTCTGCTCACTGTAGTCCTGCAGCCATTCCTCCACCTTAGTGGCGCATGTGGGTCCTGCCTAGTTCTTTCATTCTTTGTATCAATCTGCCAAGGATGTATAGTCCTGCTTAGTTTTCATTCACAACAATTGTCTCAAACACAACGCAGAAGAAAATGGCTCCGTGGTTCCTGACTGTGGTCCAACAATCACTGTCAGTCACCCTTCATCATGAAGTTGAGCTCTCTGACGGAATTTTCCCCCCAGCTCTGCGTCACTGGAGAGTGGAAATGGCCAATTACAGTAACATGAGCTATAGCCCTGTTTTGTTTCAGCAGTATGGTTTTGGCCGTGGAAAATGAGGGCTCCTTCCCCACAAGTGTACCAGCAACACGTGTGGTATCCTGGGTTTACTGGTATACCGCTAAGAACAGCACCGAATTTGCCATTTTGAAGTATTTTCCAGGAATTAGGTGTAAAACTAGGAAGTAGTGTTTTCTGTGCAGTAGTTATCAAGGGCATGTTTAGTGCATTGTTAAAAGATAATCATCTTTTTGTTGCTTGTGTATTTGTCCTTTATTGTTTGATATTTTAGTGTATCATGCGTTCTAGGGCAAATCTGTTTACTTGGGTAGATTCACTGAGTTTGATTGTCCCAGAACTTTGGGGAATGCATGCCCTACAGACCATGTGGGAGAGAACGGTTTCATCTCTCTCATATTCTTGCTCAGAATTCAGCGCTCACTTGGCCTTGGGAGAAGAATATCTAGCTTTGTAATGAGCCTCCATGCTACAGAGGTAGGCACATCCCAGAGACAACGGAGAATGGTCGGGATCCACTGCTCTCTAACCTGTCTAATGCCAGGGATTGTACTTGTCCTTGTGTAACATAAGAACTAAAGACTTCTTCTTTTTGATCTTTTTCTACCTTGTAAACTGGTGGAAGGTTTCTTGCTGTCTAGGGAAATCTGCCCTGTCTGAAAGATGTGACTTCATCTTTATGGAGAGATGGCAGATGTCGTAGTCCTTTGTATGGTGTAAGGGACTCCCTGACAATCTTGTAAGACATTTTACTATTAGAAACCCATTTATTTGCTTCTGCAGGTTTTGGGTTTTGAGAACTCATCATCTTTGTAGAAATAAAGAAGCTATTCTCTAGTAGTATAATTTAGTAGTTCTTAAACTTTTGGCCTCACAACCCCTTTTTACATTAAAAAATTTTTTTATGTTTTTTTTAATTTTTGAGAGAGAGAAAGCAAGCAGGGAAGGGTGGAGAGAAGGGGAGACACAGAATCCAAAGCAGGCTCTAGGCTCTGAGCAGTCAGCACAGAGCCTAACATGGGGCTCGAACCCATGAACTGTGAGATCATGACCTGAGCCGAAGTCGGACACTTAACCAACTGAGCCACCCAGGCGCCCACCACCCCCCCAAAGTTTTTTTTTTTAAAGTTTGAGCAATCTCTATATTCAGTTCAGTGTGGGGCTTGAACTCACAATTCTGGGATCAAGAGTCACATGCTCTTCTAACTGAACCAGCTAGGCATCCCAACATTCTTAAAAATTATGAAGGATCCCCCAATTTTTTCTTTATGCAGGTTATGTATTGGTATTTATCCCATTAGAAAGGAAAGAAAAATTTTGATACTTATTCATTAAAAAGGACATGATAGAGGGGCGCCTGGGTGGCTCAGTTGATTAAGCATCTGACTCTTGATTTCTGCTGAGATCATGATCTCAGTTTGTGAGTTTGAGCCCCACATGGGGCTCTGTACTGACAGAGTGGTACCTGTTTGGGATTCTCTGTCTCTCCCTCCCTTTGCCCCTTCCCTGCTCATGCTCTCTCTCTCTCGCTCTCTCTCTCTCTCTCTCTATCTCTCCAAATAAATAAAAACAAGAAAAAATAACATAATAGACTTATTATATGTTAATGTTATTTAAAAAAATCTGTTTTTCAAAATTAAAAAAAAAAAAATCAGTGAGAGGGGCACCTGGGTGGCCCAATCAGTTAAATGTCTGACTGGCTCAGGTCATGATCTTGCAGTTTGTGATTTCGAGCCCTGCATCAGGCTGCGTGCTGACAGCTCGTTGCCTGGAGCCTGCTTCGGATTCTGTGTCTCCCTTGCTCTCTGCCCCTCCCCAACTTGTGCTCTGTCTCTGTCTCTACATTAAAAAAAATTTTTTTTTAAATCCATGTCAGTAGTGGCTGTTTTAGTCATCTTGGGCTCCCATAACAAAATATCATACACTGAATGACTTAAACAACAGAAATGCATTTCCTCACAGTTAGGGAGATTGAAAGTCCTCATGCCAACATGGTTAGATTCTGGGGGGTCCTTGCCTGGCTTACAGATGGCTGCTTTCTTGCTGTATCTTCATATGGTATTCCCTAGGGGTGTGTGTGTGTGTGTGTGTGTGTGTGTGTGTGTACACGTACACAGGGCTTTTTTTTTCACCTAAGGCCATCAATGTCATTGGATTAGGGACTCACCCTTATGACCTCATTTAACCTTAGCTGCTAAAAGCCGTATTTCCAAATACAGTTGAATTGAGGGTAGGACTTTGATAATTGACTTTTGTGGAGACACAGTTTAGCACAGTCCAGTCCATAATAGTGCCATTACTTTAAATTTTTATACATCTTTTTAAAAAAATTTTTTTAAATGTTTATTTTTGAGAGAGAGAGTGAGTGAGCAGGGGAAGGGTTAGAGAGAGAGAGGGAGACACAGAATCCAAAGCAGCTCCAGGATCTGAACTGTCAGCCCAGAGCCCAATCCAGGGCTCAAACCCACAGATTGTGAGACCATGACCTGAGTTGAAGTCGGATGCTCAACTGACTGAGCCACCCAGGCGCCCCTGTATTTTTATACATCTTCTAAAGTCTAGCTTAATATTCATGCCCCATCTGCCCCTGCATTCAGTTGTGTTGTTTTGGTGGAAGTAGTTGAAGAAAATTCAGCCTCACACAAATGTACAGATTGAAAAGGAAGTATTTTAATAGAATTTATAGTTGACAGTGGATATTTATGTTTTGAAACTATACGAACACTGGACAGGTAGTAGCTTCTTAAAGTAGAATCTGAAACTGTATTAATGAAATTCTTGTACTCTTGTTAACTTTAAAATTTATTTGCTTGTCTTATACCTTGAATGATTGTAGTTTTGTAACAATATGCAGTAGTTAGTTGGGAAATACAAATTCACTGGATTATTCACATCTTCTAAATACTGACAGATTTCATCATGCAATATTTAAAAAAAATCACATTATTATCACCACCAAATTCATCAGAAAAACCTGTAAATATTGGAAAAGCTGCCAACCTTAGGAATAGAAGTTCTCCACAATTCTCAGTTTTGCTTGAAAGCTCAATTTTTGTCACTGGGAAGAAATATTGTCCGTTTCCTTCATTTTCAAGAAAATTTCCTGCCACATTTTTAAGTCTGAATAACTGTAGTGTGTTAGTTATTCTTTTAAATAATGAAAAGATGGCTAGATCGTCTTGCAACTGGAATAATCACAGAAGCCCTTTTCCTCAAGACACCCGTATTTTAGTAAATAGCAGAAGTGCTTTAGGCAGGCTTCCCATTTTGTCCTATAGAATACTAAAGAGGTATATATTCACTGGTCAAGATGGAATAAAATTAATATTTTTTATTGCATCATCAAGGGTATTTTTTATTTAAGCTTTTAATTTTAATTCCAGGATAGTTAACATACAGCGTTAGAATAGTTTCAGGTGTACAATATATTGATTCAGCAGTTCTATACATTATTCAGTGCTCTCCGTGATAAATGTACTCTTAATCCCCTTCACCTATTTCACCCCTCCCCCCACCGACCTCCCCTCTGGTAGCCATTTGTTTATTCTCTGTAGTTAAGAATCTGTTTCTTGGTTTCTCTGGTTTTTTCCTTTGTTTTGTTCTTAAATTCCACATTATGAGTGAAAACATTTCTCTGACTTATTTTGCTTAGCATTATAGTTTTTAGCTCCATCCACGTTGTTGCAAATGACAAGATTTCGTTCTTGTTATGGCTGAATAATACTCCATTACACATACACACACGCCCCACATCTTCTTTATCCATTCATCTATTGATAGACACTTGGGCTGCTTCCACAATTTGGCAATTGTAAATGATGCTGCGATGAACACCGGGGTGCATGTATCCCTTTGAATTAATGTTTTTGTATTCTTTGGGTAAATACCAAGTAGTGCGATTACTGGATCATGTGTTAATTCCATTTTTAACTTTTTGAGGAACCGCCATACTGTTTTCCACAGTGGCGGGTACCAGTTTGTATTGCCACCCACATTTTTCTCCACATCCACGCCAACACTTGTTGTTTCTCGTATGGTTGATTTTAGCCATTCTGACAGGAGTGAGGTGGTGTATCATTGCAGTTTTGATTTGTATCTCCCTGATGGTAAATGATGATCATCTTTTCCTGTGTCTGTTGGTCATCTGTAGGTCTTCTTTGGAGGAATATCTGTTCCTGTCTTCTGCCCATCTTTAATTCAATTTTTTGTTTTTTTGAGTGTTGAATTGTATGAGTGCTTTAGGTGCTTTGAATACTAACCCTTTATCAGATATGTCCTTTTATCAAGGGTATTCTTAAGTGACCCTGGCTTTTTGTTTTAAATGGACACTGATGAATGCAGTGATTACTGTAATACTTAGTGCCAGTGCCTTGAGTTGTGCCCAGGCAGCAGTGGTTTTATTCACCCACCATTGCTTCTGCACCACTTCTGCCTACTCTGTAAAAAAGGCAGTAACACTTTAGTGTCATTGTGATAATAGTTCTGACCTCACAGGCTCTGTGAAAGGGCCTCAGAAGCCCTTGGACCCAGAACCATTATTTTAAGAACTGTTTCCCAAGTATACTGTCTGCTCTGTTGTTGGGCCAGGTGGAAGTGATTCCATTTAGATGAGAGTAGGGTCCTCCTGATAGACATCCAGGATTAGGGCAGAGCACAGAAGAAACTGGAGGAGATGTGGAATGAGAGGAGGGAGCAGTGGACAAACCTCAGGCATTTGCCTGTTTGTGCACCGAGGTCTTTGATCTAGCAAACAAAGAGTCCTTGTCTTTAAGGGCTCTGAAGTCATTGCACATCTTTGTTAGATTTAGTTCGACTTGTGATTCGGAGTGAAGAGAGCATGGGTTGACATCTGCCTCCCAAGCAGGCCCCGAGATATGTGGTGACAATGCCACAGGATTTAAACAACTCCTCTCCTGTGCTGTTGGTACAATTCAGTGAACATTCGATGACCGCTAGAAAGTGTCATTGTGTCCTCTCCCTTGCCTTGCTGGGCCAAATTGGGTATGCTCAAAGGAGGAATCTGTGAGGAGAAATGAATGGGAAAAAAAAAGGATAGTGTTAGGCCTTCTCCTACTTTAGAGGAGTCTGATGGATCAGTCATCCCAGAGAAGACCGAAGGCCTTTGCTTGTCATTTAGTCCTCAGGTAGCTAGTTAAATACCAGTCTGTCTTGAGCTGCAGTGTATTCTGGTCTTCCTGTAGGAATAGAAGCCTTGAAAGAATCCCCGTGTGTTCTTACTGACGACCAAGAGATATGTCTTATATTGAAGCCAGAAAGAGTCAAGTCAGACATTAGGAATATTTCTGGAAGATGTCATTTATGAAGAACTGTATTGTGCAGCCTTACTCTCTAGAATGTAGTGAAGGTCATTTTTGTTCAGGGAAGTGGTAAAAAGGCATTTCTCATTTAAGATGTGGTGTTTCAACGAGTTATTCTTGGGGGACTTTACTAGCCCTTCCATCTGTGTCAGGACTCTTTCGGTACAGCAAAACACATATATGAAAAGTAGAGGGTCATCTGGATGTTTTGTGTGGTTCATGCCAAAACATCTGGATGTTTGAAACATGTGGAAAAGTGGCTGAAGTTTTCCCGAGGGTGATTAGCATTACGTGGATGAAACCTCTGGCTCCTAATCAGATATTTACCGGTTCAACATTGATAGAAATGTTGTATTAATTTATGGGGGAGGAGGGTTGAATAGACTGTAGAGTGCATTCCATTGTGCAGCTTTCCATAGTTTTCTGCGGAGTGAAATAAGGTGTTTTAGTTGCAGAATGTTTCAATCTGATGAATATTTCTGCCTTTAAGTCCCGGGAGACATGAGAGCCAGCAGTAGGTCCAAGTGGTGTGCTTCTGACCCAGCAGCCGGGTGGTGTCAGTGTGTGAAACGTCCAGGTACCTGAGGGGAGAGAGGTTGTAGACCCCTGCAAGCACAGAACACCCCAGCAGAGTGGTCTTCTGTCAGGCCGTCATGGGGTCAAGTAATCCTCAGACCGGGGGCACTCTCAGTGGAAGGTAAAAGATGCTCTTCACCTAGGGCAAACTGTGAAACGACTGTTGACTTCATGCGGCCCTGAGAAGAAAACGGAACTTTTGTTCCTGGGCAGGCCCCGAGAAGGGTAGCGTAATCAGTCATAATAGACCGTGCCTCCTAAGAGGTGCCTTCCTGCGGGGAGCCGTGTGGATCACAGGGGCCTATTGTGAGGGAGAAAAAGAAAGTATTGAAGCAGGCACCAGGCAAGCAGGGCAAGAAGGAAACGCTTAAGCAAGGGGCCTTTAATTTTTATGTAACTGACCCAGAAGCATGTTTTATAACCACCTCATAAGAGTCAGGCCTCAGTCTGGCTGCAGACTTTGTGTGGTGCCCTGGGAGCTGTTGCTGGGGAAGCCAAAGACAGTCATTGACCTTGAAGGGGGACGGAGAGGTGGCTGAAGGCCGGCAGTCTGTTGTTCATTTCAGCATCTGGCTGGCGAGAATACTCTTTATTACAGGCTTTTGTAAAACCATCTTTTCTTCGCTATTAGCCTTAAGGGAAATCCTCCCCTAACCCCTGTTCACCCTTAGAGACGCTTTAAAGCACTGCCTCTTTTGCATCCAGAGCCCCAGATTTATCCAAGTGGTTTGGGACAGTGTTCAGAAATGTCTTTCACAGATGGAGAGCAGAGTTGAGTCGTTTTTTGGCACGAGTTGTGCTTTTGCTTCAGTTCTCCTTGAAGTGAAAATGTATGTTGTTTGTCCTGGGTGTGGCCCATTTTATCTGGGCAGGGCAGGATTTATCTGCTTTACACGAACCAGTGAGCGAGATGCTGTGAGATGGTGCCCTGGCCCTTATGTATGGTACACAGGACCTGTGTAGCTGAGTGCCTCCCTCTAAATTTGGTTTGTGTAGAGCTTCCAGGCTGGTCAGTTTGGGAATATCATGTTATATGGCCATGCCTAGATTAGAATTTTAGAGCTTCAAGATAGCAAGTGAGGTTTTGGGTTTTTTTTTTTTTTTTCTTCAAACTTTTATTAGCAATGAAAACCTTCAATGAAACTTTTTTCAATGAAATCTTATCAGGCAACTCAGTACAATAAAGCAGAGCTGGATAAACCAGGACGGCAGTCCCAAGAACCTTTCTTACTTGTGTTTTTCCTTTGCCTGCCAAGCTCCCCCTTTGGGAGCCCCCCAAGTATTCCTCTGTCACCCTTAAGGCTTTCTAAAAGCAGCCTTAAAAACAAGAAATATAACCTAAGGCTCTTGAATTAATGGATGTGAAAATGGAAGTCTAGAGAGGTTCACCAAGTTGTCCAAGCTCACAGCAGAGTGGTGGCAGAGCTGTGACTTATGACCCAGGTTTTAGGGTCCCCTGCTTAGTCCTATATCTGCCCTCATATCCCCTGACCCCATCAGTGTTAGAGCTTCAAGGTGCAAAGAGGAGTGGATGTTAGGCAGGACCTCAGGGATGGGTGGATGTTTAGTAAACTGAAGTTTGTGGTCCATGACCTGAGCCTGAGGGTTTTTGCTTTCTGTGGTGTTACTCAGGGCCAGGGTATTGATTCACATGAGACTGATTTATAAATGAAGGTGCCTGTTCAGTTTACAGCAGAGTAATGTTTTTCCAGGGTGTATACTTTTATCTTCCTGCTGTCGGACTTAATTTTTGGTAGCCCTGGCTGCTAGTAGTGGAAGCCTAATTCCCGATGGAGTATTCTCTGCAGTCTCCTCTTCAGGGCCTATCTGTGGCTGCAATTTCTTCCATTTGCTCATTCCCCCACCTACTTCAGTGGCTTCTTATCACCGATACAGTAAGTTGGTGTTAAAGCTAGCGGGGGGAATGAGAAATACCTTTGATTATATGAAAGTCAAGAAATGACAGATTTCAGTTGCCACAGAACAGTTTTTTTTTTACTTGAAAGTTCTCAGATCATACGTTGTCTGGCCTTTGTTGGCACATGGCAGATCTCTGCAGCAATATATAACATTCAGTAATACATACGTGCGGATACGTTCCTGGCTCTTATGTACACTTTGGTGAAGTCCTTGCGTGCATCCCCATGAAGGCCAATCGATGTGTGGATTCTGAACGCAACTGAGAATTGGCATCTTGTTTCTTTTATCCTCCCTGTTTTCTAAAACCAGGTCAGTGTCAAAGGAAAGAAGAGACACGTTCAGCCATGGTTGTCCCATTTGAACCAAGTGTGTGGGGGTGGTCCAGATGTGAGCGGTATGAGCTGGGACGGCTTTCCTTTGATGCCGAACACAGCTTTACCAACTTCCCCAAACATATCTTCCCATTTCCTGTGGGATTACGGTATACACTTGTTTAATGATTGCTGAAGTATTGTAGGAACAAATGTGAATCTGGTTTGCATGCTTCCTTTCCTTCAGTAGAAATAAAGGGGGCCTCTGGAATCCCTGCTGTTCCCTTGGAACAGTGTCAGAAAATACCACCCTGAATTCATTAGTCGAGATTGGCAGCAGAACTGTCTACCTAAACCTCTCCAGAGAGGGGCTTGGTGAAGCTGACAGGAGAGGCCCTTCTGGGTCTCCCAGTGAGTGAGGAGAGTGGTCCATCAGATCATTCTTCCAAAGTTCCTTGAAGCTGGCATCTCTGCTGGCCATATGTCATTTTTGTGCATTGGGATTCTTTTCACCAAGCTTACAACAGCTATAAATTGGAAGATATTAAGTCTGTTGTTTTTGACAAAGGTATTTCTGTTTCCTAACACATAGGTTCTTAGCATGGATTTATCTGTTGACAGGATGCTCTCTAAACAAATGCTTATATTCAAAGCTCTTTTTTTTTTTAAATTTTTTTTTAATTTATTTTTGAGACAGAGACAGAGCATAAGCAGGGGAGGGACAGAGAGAGAGGGAGACACAGAATCCAAAGCAGGCTCCAGGCTCTGAGCTGTCAGCACAGAGCCCAACACGGGGCTCGAACCCACAAACCATGAGATCATGACCAGAGCTGAAGTCGGACGCTCTACCGACTGAGCCACCCAGGCGCCCCTATTCAAAGCTCTTAATGTCTGTTTCAGTCCTGTCTACCAGGGTACTGCATGGTTTTGGGGATCTTTACCCAGCACGAAATTAATCTAATATTGCTTGTCCTAGTTTTGATGCCTTTTTTAAAAAAGATTTTGTTAACAGGCTGTGAATCATTTTCTTGCTGCCCATATGTGCTTTCCTCAGCCATATAAAATCCCTTTTTTCTAATGCCTTGCACACAGTCTCTGATTTGGGAGTTACCTTATTATTCATTGTACCTATGCAGGGGCAGTGGGTAAATTCCTACTTCATTCCCATGATACCCAGTTATGGTAACTGTATCTCCTTATTGTTAAGTCAGAGATTGAATGAATTGGAGAATTAATGATCTAGTTACCTGGTTTACAATTGGTAGTCAGGCTTTAATCTGCTGGTCTATATTATATAAGCCACTGGTTCAATAGCCATGAATAGTTGTTAAAAGCACAGATTCCTAGTTCCATTGTGGAGATTTTCATTCAGTAGGTCTTGATTTAGATCCAGGAATCCACCATTTTTAGAAGTTCCATGGAAGACTGTGGTGCAGGCACATCAAGTATATGCCCAGTGTCATGATTGTGGTTTTCTAACAAGAACATTTTTCATCTGTTGTTGTCTCAGATACAAAGACAGTTTAAAGCATTCCAGGATTAAGTAATATATGTTTATCTGCACATTCTAGGCTGTGTTGGAGAAAGAACATCAGTCAGGCTGGCACTTGGGGACCTGGTTCTAGCTTCTGCATTGACTTTTCATCAAATTATAGATGTATGATTTGTCTAGGTATCAGTCTCATTCATAAATAGAGGGCACCAGGTACTTTCCAGATTCCTGACATTCTTTGATTTGAATGGTTTTGCATGGAAGGAATTGTATTCATCGTCACTGTTCATTGTTAGCTGTTGCTTCTTCTAGTTTGTTGAGTGCTAGCTGCTCAACAGACCATTAGTCACAGCTTCTGGTAGCTGGTAGCTGTTTGCAGATTCAAGACAACTTCTCTTCCTTTCTCCTGCCACTACCGACCTCCCCAAAACAGACTGAAGTAAACCATTCTCCTGGGAAACAAGTTCTTATGTTGGGGTTTGTCTTAAAGAAAATTCAGGTTGTAATTCTGATCCTTTCCATATCCAGCCTTGGCAGTTTTCACCCACTGGGTCCTTTTTGCAGGCTAGGAGTTTTGTCCCTTTGGGCACAAGATGTGGCTAATGTCATAGTCTAGGGAGCTGTGCTTGTAATGCCTCAACCCCCCGCCTCTTAACAAACCTTTTGCTTCCAGGAATTTGCTTCATATTCTCCAGAGGGGCTGGCTGAGATGAGTGGCAGAACAAAGTATCCCTTTAAATGTCTCTGCCTTTGTGGAGTTGCATCAAAATGATCTGTAGTGTTTTTAAAATTGTGCACTTGCGTGTCACCCAGCGCCCCCCGGTCCCATTGAATCAGGCTCTGTCGGTGGGATTGGATTCGTGCTTTTAAAGGCTTGACTTCCAGTGCTCCCTCTGGAGCCTCGTTGTCTTCCTCCGGACTGGGTTCATGCACTGTTTCTTCTGTAATTATTTTTTGTTAAGGCAGGTATAAATACGTGGAGAGTTGTTGTCTGAATACGGTAAAGTGTGGTGTGCATCTATTGAGAAAATTAAGTTGCCTTGAGATTTAGAAGGCCCTCAGAGGCTGAAGGCTTAATGTTCCCATCACATGGTTTGGACAGGAATTACCACTAAAGATTTACCTGTAGCACCTGTCTACTATGGGCTGATGGTTCTTTTTTCCTCAACGTGATCATCCTTTCATTAAGTGTTATCTTAACATAATTAGTCATTTGTCCTTTTTTCAGTGTAATTCAACAAATATTATTGAGAGCTTCCAACATGGTAAGCATTGTTTTAGATGCTGAAGGTAGCATAGTGAACCAAACAGACAAAACTGCTGTCTTCTTGAATCTTCCTCTTCACTGAAATAAATATTTATGTGGGATTTAACATGACGGAATTAAGTGGCTGCATTATAACATTATGAAACACCATTTTGGGGGAATTTTTCAGGATCATCCTACATATATTTCTAAGACCACAAATAGAACCAAAAAACTGAGCTAAGCATGTGAAACCTGGATTAAATTCAAAATGTTAAGACTGGGGACTGTCTTACTGACACTACATGTAGCTCAAGGGTGTTCAGGTGCATACTTTCTGAAGGCAGAAAGAATAAGCCAGTGGGCTCCAAATAAAGGTTGCTAAGGTCACTGGCAGAATTGAAGTTTATCCTTTAATTTTGGGAATAAGTCTCCAGAGAGTTCTTACTTGTTATGAATCTTTCCTTGACTCTGTATTGTTGACTCAATGTAGACCCAGAACCTTTGGAGCACTTGAGTTCATAGTAATTTATCTTGCCCTTTTACCTGTTCGGCGAAAACATTAATTTGAGCTGAATGTTTCAGGCCTCTGGGCTGCTAATTTATAAGTTCCTGCAAATTTCTATACTTGCCTTAAATGGGTTAGTAGAACTTCCCAAGTGTCTACTGTAGTACTACATACTTTACTGCTATGGTGTCTACTTCTGTGTTGTAGTTTATGTTAAAATCACTTGATTTAGATGTAATAGGGACATTGTCAATCTGCTTTTCAAGGAACTTAAATACTGAATTGTCCAAATCTTTTAGCGTACCTGTTTTAAAAGTGCTTTTGTAAAAAGGAAAATGGGGGGGGGGGCGGGGGGCGTTGTTACAGTTTTCCTCTTTTAAACCATAACATTTTGGGATTCTGCATGCAGGCTAAGAAATTGTTGGACTGCAAAAATAACCAATGAAAGGAAAACACATTTGACATAGATTTCAATATATCGGGGAACATTTAAAAGAAACTGAGGCTTAGCTTTAGGGCCTGGCTCATGTTGCTGTTTGTGAGTTAACCAGCTTAGAAGAGAAGGAAACAGTGTGTGAGAGAGGCAATAAAAAGATATTCTGGAAATAATTATTAATGCTAAAATTCCTGCCTCTAATTTTAGAATGCTTATGTTTGGAATTTCATATGCGTGATGAAAATGTGTATTTCAGGTTTGTGGAGAAAAACAGCGCTTTGAGAAGTTGATGGAACATTTCAGGAATGAAGACAATAACATAGATTTTATGGTGAGTTATTCCAGGACCACATTACAATCAATAAGGCAAGCTCAGTTTCTGCACTTTTTTCCTAAACCCGTTTATATTTATATATGATACATATGTGTGTGTATGCGCATATAAATGTTACAAAGGACAGAAAATTGAGTGTAATCTGCTATAGATTCGATCTAGAGTGTTCCTCACAATCTGTATTTTTCCCTTACAGTGTTTATTTCCAGTTTTATTCCTCGTGCACATACTGTACTAAAGACCCAAAGTACTAATTATTTATAGCAAATAAAGGATGAAAGCATGCATTTGGGAAAAGGATGTTAACTGCTGGGACATATACTTGCGGTTGCCAGCTTTAGCTGTCAGTAAAGCTGCATCAGGATCCTGAAGATAGAAGTCAAGAATCTGGGATGCTTGGGTGGCTCAGTCAGTTAAGCATCCAACTCTTGATTTCTGCTCAGGTCATGATCTCATGGTTCATGGGATCGAGTCCCGTGTCAGGCTCTGCGCTGACAGCATGGAGCCTGCCTGGGATTCTCTCTCTCTCTCTGGCCCTTTCCCATCTCTGTCTTACACACACACACACACACACACACACACACACACACACACACTCTCACTCTCTCTCTCTCTCTCTCTCCCCCCCCCCCCCCCCCCCCCTCCCCCTCTCTCCCCCTTCCTCCCCCTCCCTCCCCCTCCCCCCCGTCTCTCTCTCTCAAAATGAACATGGGGGAAAAACAAACAAAACAAAAAAACCCAGAAAACAAGAATCTTGCCCATTTTGCTTTTTGTATACCTCAGCCAGTGGCTTTCTCCAGACTATATTCTCAAAGACTAGAGTGCTTTGGTTTGTAGAATTGACTGTACATATCCCCCAAATTACTCTACAGGAGTGATTCCTGCCCTGGTAACTCTGTGAGGGCAGAGTTAGACTGCGGTTCTCCTTAGTGGGATAGTTCACATGTAAGGATGTGTGGTTCAGCGGTAGGACTATCCTCTTCAGGTTTGAACAGCAGTAGGAGTTTGAGAACTTCCAAATTCATACACTTAAACCTTAATCTTGGACTGAAGATAGACGGTTTCTGAGACAGACTTCCCGTGGGTGGATCCAGATCTGCAGGCTTTCTTTGGCCTAATCCAGTTGACATACACAGCTCCTGCTCTGGGGAGGTCTCACCTGGGCTTTGTCCCTCAGGTCACTTCTAGCTCAGAGCAGGTATACCAGTCAGTCCTTAACATTGTGAGTCTTCTAAAACTTATACTTAGGGTGCCAGGCACACTTTTCATTTGAATTGCTTTAGTGGCTGTAAAACATGAAACATAATTTTGGAGATTTCTAACCCTTTTATG
Organism: Panthera uncia; assembly: GCF_023721935.1. Lineage (NCBI taxonomy): Eukaryota > Metazoa > Chordata > Mammalia > Carnivora > Felidae > Panthera > Panthera uncia. The sequence goes on along the minus strand of NW_026057584.1, from coordinate 77,193,131 downwards.
TGACTTTTTTTCTGGGTCTTTCCATTTTATATGCATCCTAGCCCTCAGGCCCTTCTGAAAGTAGTGAGAATGATGAAACTGTTTATAGAGAAGTCTTGCTGTTCCATAAAGCATGTTATTTGCTGTTTAAAAAGGCAAAAAATGTGAGACAAGGAGTGCTGTTACATTGGCTTTTTAATTAAAAAAAATTTTTTTTTTAATTTATTTTTCAGAGAGAGAGGCAAAGTTCAAACAGGGAAGGGGCAGTGAGAGGGGGAGGCAGAGAATCCGAAGCAGGCTCCAGGCTCTGAGTAGTCAGCACAGAGCCTGATGCAGGCTCGAACCCACAAACCGTGAGATCATGACTGACCGAGCCACCTAGGCACCCTATACATTGGCTTTTTAATTTTGCTTTTAGGATTTTGGGGAGTGTTTAAGGCCCATGTTTGCACTAGTGATAAATATGTGAAGAAGTTGTGCGCTGGCTCACTGTAGCAGTTTCTTTCCTCTGCCTTCATAGGGGCAACTTATTTGTTCCTGAAAGCTGAGGTTGCAAACTGGAGGCTCCCAGGCTGAGCCAGCCTATAGGCTTGTGAGTTTAGTCTGACAGTGATGTCCTTCCATTAAAAATTTGGAAGTTGTGCATACAAATATAGATTTCTAATTTTTTCAATTAAAAATTTCTGCCAACACTAGGCCCTGTTTTTGCAGAGTATCAAGTGCTGGGGCCAAGTAGTCAGTCAGTCTTTCTTTCTTTCTTTCTTTCTTTCTTTCTTTCTTTCTTTCTTTCTTCATTCATTCATTCAATGTTTCCTTATTTTGGGGGGAGAGAGAGAGGGAGGTGGAGTGGGGGAGGGGCAGAAAGAGAGGGAGACACAGAATCCAAAGCAGGCTCCAGGTTCTGAGCTGTCGGCACAGAGCCCGATGCAGGGCTTGAACTCATCATCCCTGCGATCATGACCTGAGCCGATGTCGGATGCTTAACCCACTGAGCTACCCAAGCGCTGCTCCCCCCCCCACCCCGCCCATTTTTAAGTCTAAAGATCCTCCTTCTAGTTTGCCGTGGTCCACACCATTTCTTACTGTATTACACGTGGTATACTTCACTCATTATCATACCTTGTGGATCCCTCTGCCATTTGAGTTTGTGCTGAAATTATATATAATTAAGCCCTTTAAAATGCCTGCACTTCTTAGAAATGAGAGTATATTTCTTGTCATTTACTTATATGTACATGCATCAAGGAACCTAATTTAGAAACTGCTAATATACAGGTACAATGATCAATTCATCTGTCACCTAGCAAATAGTTGCTTCTCAGGCATATCATAAAACTCAACAACTATTCAGAAGAGAAATGGAAAAATCCAACCATATTTTCCTCCAGAAAATGAGGCTTTTCTTAAACTGTCCTTGGGAATGCAGTTAAGTTGCACAACCTCCTTAACAACATATTCCTCATAAAATACAATATAAATTTTTCTAATGCAGCAGAAGGAAGAAGGAAAAAAACCCTGACAATCTTTCTTTAGCTCATTTAACCATAGAACTTGAAGTCATTTTTTCAGTTAAATTGCAAAAGAATCTCCTTGAACCAAGAGAGTTGACATATCTTCCCAAGATAGCCAGTGTATAACATATACTCAAAAAAGAGTCTAACTCGATAGAAACGATTTGAAAAAAGATAAAAGAAACTGGGTTTGGAGGAGAGAGGAAGAAGGCAGATTTCAGAGTAAATGTGAATCTGGATCCCTCACTCACTTTACCTTTTTGCACAGACTGTGTTTACCCATAGAGGGAAAGGATTAGTAAGATATTTTTACCATAAATAAACTGTCACTATTTTTTTTTTTTTTTTTTTTAATCATTTTGCCTCCTTGTACAGACTGCATTTACCCATTGAGGGGAAGTATTAGTTAGGTATTTTCACCATAAATAAACTGTCACTATTTTTTTTTTTTTTAAGTTTTATATATTTACTGTGAGAGAGGGAGAGAGCAGGGAAGGGCCAGAGAGAGAGAGAGAGAGAGAGAGACAGAGAGAATATCCCAAATAAGCTTCACGTTGTCAACTTGGGGCCCCAATGTGGGACTCAGGCTCATGAACCATGAGAGCATGACCTGAGCCAAAATCTAGAGTCAGATGCTTAACTGATTGAGCCACCCAGGTGCCCCTAAACTGTCAGCATTAAAAGCAAGATAGGGACTCCTGGTTAGCTCAGTTGGTAGAGCATGTGACTGTTGATCTTGGGGTTGTAAGTTTGAGCCCCACTTTGGGGAAAGAGATTACTTAAAAATAAAACCGTAAAAAAAAGGAAAAAAGAATAGATCTGTTCAACTTTGTTTTGTTCTTTACCAAACCAGGGACTGATTTTCTCTGTGGCAGGTTTCAGGGCCATTGATGCAGTTATGGGGAGCTAGTAAATCGAGGGGTTTTGTGGAATGGAAGCCGGTTGATTAAAACAGAAAGAGGGGGGGCGCCTGGGTGGCGCAGTCGGTTGGGCGTCCGACTTCAGCCAGGTCACGATCTCACGGTCCGTGAGTTCGAGCCCCGCGTCAGGCTCTGGGCTGATGGCTCAGAGCCTGGAGCCTGTTTCCGATTCTGTGTCTCCCTCTCTCTGTGCCCCTCCCCCGTTCATGCTCTGTCTCTCTCTGTCCCAAAAATAAAAAAAAAAAAAAAAAAAAAGAAAAAAAAAAACAAAAAAAAAACAGAAAGATGGGTCAAAGATCCTATTACGATCTTGTTGGTATGGTCGGGCCCATAGTGAAATTTTAGAAGTGATTATCCTGTGGTACGATTATAGGTGATTTTTTAAAATGTTATTTTTTATAATAATTTTCACATTTTCTATAACATGCCTGTAATAACTTACACAGTTTGTTCTATATACCCACCCATAAGACTTTTTAAAAAGTTTTACTGACAGGTGGTTAACATAACATCTAACCTACCCATTGAAAGTGGACAATTCAACACATTTTTTGCATATTTGCAGGGTTGTGTGGCTGTCACTGCAGTCTGATTTAGAACACATTGTCATCCCAGAAAGACCCCGTCAGTAGTTACTGCCCATTTCCTATCCCCAGACCTAGGCAGCTGCTAATCTACTTTCTATCTCCACAGACTTGCCTGTTCTGGATACTTCATATGGATGGAATCATAACTTATATGGTCTTTTATGACAGACTGGTTTCATTTAGCATAATGTTTTCAAGTTCATCCACATTGTAAGATGCATCAGTACTTCATTGCCTTTTTATTGTCACCTAATATTCCATTGTGTTGATAGGTTATATTTTTTTAACCCATCACTTGATGGACATTGCGTTCTCCCCCCCCCCCCCCCACTTTCTGGGAAATAATGAATAATATAAAATAATACAATATGTAGAATATATATTAGTTATACTAATATAAATAATAGTGAATAATGCCATTATGAACATTTGTGTATAAGTTTCTGGATGGACATGTATTTTCATTTCTCATGGGTATATACCCAGGACAGGGTTGCTGGATCCTATGGTAACTCTGTCATTAATATTTTGTGGAGTGGTCAAACTTTTCAAAGTGGCTGCACTGGTTTACATCTCTGGCAGCAGTGGATGAGGGTTCCACTTTTTCCACCTCCTTGCAGCTCTCGGTATGGTTTTCCATTTTGATCATGGTCACCCTAGTGGATGACGAGGGGTATTTTACTGTGGTATCTCTATGACTTTTGAATTTGAAAAATTACAAAATATTTTTAAAGACCCAATGAAACGAAGGAAAAGGAGGTCGGTGAGTGAGTTTAGATTTGTGTAATTGAAAGCATATGCCTATGTTTAAACTGAGAAAACAAGTTTTCAGCCATCTAACCCACTGGCAATTTCATTGCAGGTGGCCTCTATGCAGTTTATTAATATTGTAGTCCATTCAGTAGAAGACATGAATTTCAGAGTTCACCTCCAGTATGAATTTACCAAGTTAGGCCTGGATGAATACTTGGATGTAAGTATAACTGTGACCTTTGGCTCCAATGTAAGACTTGATTTATTGCCTGCCTTCAAGATACACTTCCGCCGTGACTAAAGAACACTTCAAGCTCTGTACAGTCAAGTATCGTAGCACTAGTTAAAGGGAACGTATCTGAGTGATGCAGTTTGCCAGGGAAACTGGATTCTTGAAGACCTCCTGGGAGCTCAGTCTGTCTTCTGCCAGCAGCCTTTTAGTGTTGGAGTCAGACAACCTCTTGTAGCCTCTCACTGTAGCTCACCTCTGCTCTTGAACTCTGTCTGGACCAAGTCTCATTGCACCCTTCATCTGGGCTATTGGGCAATCCACGTTCTTGGTTACTCTGGGGACCCTATCTGGGCAGGGGAGGTGAAACCAAGACTGTTTAAGAGTGATGAATAAATGCTTAGAGTATAAAAAAGTCATGAGGAAATGGACACTAGAGACTTCCTCCTGTAGAGCTGTTAAATTCTGTTTAATGCATTTGTGGCTTTAGAAGTTCCACTTTTAAGTTCTCGGTTCGTGAAGAGATCTAAAGTTTCTCTTTCTCTGCCTCCCCTGTGGAAGTGCTCAGCCAGTTCCCTATAGTTCTTCCTTCACCTAAGAAACAGCAAGTTTATGTGAAAATCATAAATGGACTTGAATAGCTGTGTGTGCACAGGATGCCCTCATGTCCTTTGACTCTTGAGCAGTTCTGTTTTCCCTTCTGTACACCAGTGGTCCCCTTGAATTTGAAAGGCTACTAGTGAGAGGGCAAGGATTGTTGAGCTCAATTTCAAATCTGTTTCTAGCCCTGAAGAAGAGATATAAGCACTTCCCTTGGACATCTCTGGATTTCAGCTGCCCATCTTCGTCAGGACTGAAGCCAGGGAATTACAGTTTACTGTGAGGCAGAATCATAGCATTGGTTACTCTCTGAGCTCATCAGCTGGCTTATCAGACCAGCCAGGCTGCCCTAGGTATACTGGCCTAACGTTGTCTAAGGACTGTACTCAGGGAGAGTCTGATGGATTTTCATTAAAGAGTGGTTTGAATTGTTTTCTTATCTAAGTAATCACTAATATCTTTGACAGAATATGGTATTGAGAGGTTTTTCCTGCTCTGAGGTCAAGGTTTCTCTATCCTCTTTCCCTACATACCCTGGGAGTGGCAGTATTTGAGCAAAAATGGGGTGTATAGATTGCTAATGGCATTCTGGGTTCCATTTTGTGATGGTCGTGCTGAGCTCCTTCAGGTCAAGGCTGCGATGGCGAATCGTAACACATTAGGGCAGTGCCTGTTACTCATTGTGTACTTTGTGAAAAAAACCTTCTGAGCTTCTTCCTCATTTCCCTTTCTAGGCTTCGTCCTTATTGAAATGTCTTTTTCAGTTTGTACTCTTAAACTAAGATGGAACATACTCTCTTTAGGGCACACTAAGTTGAAGAATTCCAGATTAGACCTAGGAGCAAATCCCTCTTAGAATTTATGTTGAGCCTAAGTCCTCTGAAAAGTTGAAGATTTTCCCCAAACTCTGTATTTCTTTAATTTTTTTGGTGTGTTGGTTCTGGACCCTCATAGAGGTGGTTAGAAGATTAATATTATAAGCACATAATAAATACTTCATTCGTTTACAGAAACCCAGCCTTGTTAGTGGCCATTGATTTGTTCAGTAAATATTTATTGGTGTCATCTGTATGCCAGTATTATCCTAGCCACTCATCTGTTCCCCCAGGGGAAGTCAGGACTTGTGTTACTTTTAAGGAAGATTCATAGGTTACCTTGACCTCTAATTTCACCTTAAAGTTGGTTGACTTCCTTTGGATGCCTGGGTCTGTAATGCAATGAGTGGCTTCCTGATCTGTGCTTTGGGAAGCCCAGAACTCCTTATGCTGGGGCAGTATCTTAAGGAAGTTATGATGGAAGGCAGATTCTAGCAACTTATGCTGAAATAAGCCCCCTGGCTACTTCACTCTCTACCCATGTCTTCTCCTCCTCCCATCCAACCTAATCCTCATTGGAATTACCATCTCTGCCCAGGCAAATTACTGCTGCTACTGTAACCACCTCTTGTACACAGATGCCTCTCAAATTTGTTACGTGGGACTGTTGCTCCTTCTGCAGCTGCTCTTAATTTTTCTGTAGTCCGATTTCACCTGTGTCAAGATGTATTGGTTTGGAATATGCCTACATGGGGACTATATCTTTGGGAAGGATTAGGAAGGAAACTTGTATATATTTGGAAGAGGGTGTTCATCGGAAAGTAGTGTGATTATACCTTCTTAGAAGAACACTCCGTAATTGTCGTGAGGAGGATGCTACATCAAACCCTCTCTTGGCACAGATTGGACTGTTTGGAACAAACAAAAACCACATGGGCTGTTGTATCATTATGCTCTGTGTCCACAGCTGTGCTGACACCGCCTTCTCTTGTGTTTTGATTTTTAGAAACTGAAGCACACTGAGAGTGATAAGCTGCAGGTGCAGATTCAGGCTTACCTGGACAACGTATTTGACGTGGGAGCTCTGCTGGAAGATGCCGAAACCAAGAATGCAGCCTTGGAGAGGGTGGAAGAGCTGGAGGAGAACATTTCTCATGTAACTACATCTTGGGAAAGGAAAAACTGTCTTTGTGTAACTGGGTGCCAAGCAGAATGAGTGTTGGCTGTTACCACAGAAAATGAAAGGATTTGGAGTATAGGGATGAACTGCAGCTTGAGATCGAGCGCTGTCAAAAGCCACCCGGGGTTCTTTCAAAGAAGGCATGTTTGTTACTTAAAACTAAAGGGAATCCATTGCCTTGCCTTAGCTCACCTGCTCAGTTTCTGCTGAGCCCAGATTTCCTGGCCATCTTACTTATCCCAGAAGGTGAGGCGATTGGCGCCATGTAGAGGGGAAATGAAACTTGAATATGTGAATTTGGGCTGATGTGAAGACCTTTCTACTCATATTCTCTGAATATAAGTCATCTTCTACCACATGCGTTCACACGGGCCCATGGGGGATGGGTTCTAGCACTTTGTGCTAAAATAAGCCCCAGAGCGAATAGACCATTATCAGTGTCTTCCTCACCTCCCACCCAACCCAGTCCCTCAGTGGAACTGCCATTGCTACACATTTCAATCTCTTTGGGAGTTTGGATTTATTTTTTCTTTAAAGTTTGTTTGTTTGTTTGTTTAGAAAGAGAGAGGAAAAAAACAAGTAGAAAGGAGCAGAGACAGAGGGGAGACAGAGGATCCAAAGCGGGCTCCGCACTGACAGTACAGAGCCCGATGTGGGGCTTGAACTCATGAAATGTGAGATCATGACCTGAGGTGAAGTCAGACACTTAACTGACTGAGCCACCCAGGTGCCCCTGGAAGTTTGGTGTGACGTATCAATAAGTTCTATTTCACTCCTGGTCTTCTGAATATAAGTCAGTTCTGCTGAATGTGTCCATACAGGCCCATGGACAGGATGGTCTTGTTTCTTCTTGATGGCCAGTCTTCCTAGTCCTGCCTTGTGGTTACTCACGTGCGGTAAAAATTCATTTCAGCTACAGGCATTTTCAAGGAAATTAGTGAGCGTTCCCTTAAATCTATTCTTCTTTGAGGAGTGTCCTATCAGTGTTACATTAACTCTGTCTCAGGGCAGGGACTTATTTTGATTTGAGGGATTTATTTCACGACAGACTAAGTTGCATATAAGTCTAAAGGCCTTCAGAGGTTGTCCATTTATTCATCCATTAAGCAAATATTTGAATATTGTGAGAATGAACAGAAAAATGGTGCTTCTTAAAGACCTAAGCATTGTGAGAACCAGATTTGTTTGTTAAATTCTGCTTGACAGTGTCCTTGGCTGTAATTGAATTGTCTCTTTTTAGAGCAATATTATTTTCCCATTTGAATGGTCCGATTATTTCCCTCTACACTTTCTTAGTTGAGAGTATTGTATGTGTGTGATGTCCTTCACCTTTGTCCCTCACTCTGAAAATGGGCATCTTCATGGCTGTGGTTAAGCCAAGTTGGTGAGCCAGCCATTCACGCCGCCCCCCCTCCCTTTGTTAAGTGTTGTAGTGACCTGCTTGGTACCTGCTTAGGAAGGGCATTTATCGGTCTTGCCCTGAAAGATTCGTATCCTATTCTGAACCTGATCAGCATTTTAACCTCTACCCTTCCTCCTCACCTTGCCTCTCTGGTGTTCTTTACTTATGATTGTTTTCAGTGAGATGTGGGAAATCAGAAGTAGCTCACTTTCAGAGGCTTGTGGGAAAAGTAATTAGTTAACACGTGGCTCATACTATCTTCCTCTTGAAGCCTCAGCCAGCTGTCCATAACCATACTCACATAACCCACTTTTTTTTTTTTTAATGTTTTATTTATTTTTGAGACAGAGCATGAGCAGGGGAGGGGCAGAGAGAGAGGGAGACACAGAATCCGAAGCAGGCTCCAGGCTCCAAGCTGTCAGCACAGAGCCTGACCGGGGGGAGGGGGGGGGGGGCTCGAACCCACCACAAACCATGAGATCATGACCTGAGCCGAAAGTCGGACACTTAACCGACTGAGCCTCACATAACCCAGTTTTGAAGTAGGCTGCCTGTTTATTTGAACTGTCCCTCCAAATAACTTTTATTACTTGGGTTAGTTTGGGTCAAAACAAGCAGTACTATTTTTTAAGCTGGTGTTCTGTAATAACAGAACCAAGTTTTCTGGACTGATAAATTTCAAAAGCTTGTGCCTAATGGGCTTTTCTTAGCGAAGGAAAGGTGAACTTCCCCTCTTGCCTCACCTCCTGTTTCCCACCCTTGCAGGCTCACGTTGGTGAGCCCCTTCTGCCAGCCCCTGAGGAAATTGAGGGAGGTACACTGTGTATGTTGAAACACTAAGGAACTGACATATTGGTTTTATTAAGGATCATGTATAAATTATTAATTCCTATTAGAAACAAATAGGTATTCAGAATCGTATTATAAATATTAATGTTTCCAGAAAAACAGCTTGTAGAACACATGCAGGACTCTGGGCCCCAATAGAGCTCTACTTTCTGAGAACCGAGGACCTGATGAGAATGGTCGTGTGTTGTGACACAGCTTCTCTTTTATACCTTTATAGCTGTCTGAAAAGCTGCAAGACACAGAGAATGAAGCCATGTCCAAGATCGTGGAACTGGAAAAGCAGCTGATGCAGAGGAACAAGGAGCTAGATGTTGTTCGAGTGAGTGTGCTGATGGCAGCTGCCCCAGATGGGCATTGCAGGGAAGGTGCCCCAGCTTTAGTAGAATGTGGACTACATTCATGTCAGAGGAATGCATTGATGCAACGTATTTATTGGAATCATTTCAGAGGCGATACTCGGATGAAAAGTACACATAGTTAGGGATGGATACACATGTGTTTGCAATCAAATGTTGGGGGTTCAGTACTTCCTTATCACAGTTTTCGAGAGCAACAATATTTTCCCATCTGGACAAGTCTGACTTGATTCAGTGGATCACCCATTTGCTTGGAAATAAAAACACAGCATGGATTTAATTCATGCCACTTATTTATTTTTACTAGGACTTGGACTTCTTTGTATTTTTTTGCTTTGCTTCTACTTGAAACCAGATTTGGTGGTTGCCGTGGAAACGGTGAAATCACAACACAGGCAAGATCTAATGTCATTCACCAAAAGAATTAAAAAAAAAAAAGAAAAGGCAAAGCAAAACCAATCCATTTTATTATCAGATGATCCCAGCTATTTTATTTGGCCTTAGCATTGTTTTACCTTACATGTCAGGTTTTTATGGAGTGCCATCCGTGTGTTTGGAATTGTGCGGAACATAAAATCACCAAAATGCCTGGAGGGCTTTCAGGCAAATGGCTTGCCTCTACACCATCGTTGATGAAATGGCACATTTTACGCGATGCTTATCATGTCTGTGTGTGTTGCTTGATATTTTGACATGTCCTACAGTTAACTCTAGGAAATTTATTTTTTGGCACGCCATCGAGACAGAGTTGTAGCATATGGACTCAATTCAAGTCAGACTCTCAGATTATTAATAATAGACAGGGTGTGAAGAATGTTTCCCTGCCTGCTGGAGGTTTGTGGTGAGAGATCACATGTGCAAGACCCAGCAAGTAAGTTCCAGAAAATCCTTTCCCTGGAACCTTCGTGAGCCCCTTATGAAAGGAACGAGGACAGCCTTTAAGTTGAAAATTGCAACTTTTTTGTTTTCTGCTAAAAACCTGGACAAAAAAAAGTAATTAGTAGAGGGAAGCGTTGGCCTGTTCTGTTAACTGCAAACCAAAAGGAAAAAGGTTACAGTGATTGCTGTCCTAAGCTTGCAGGAGGGCATTGTGAAGGCCAGAGAAACTCATTCAAGAACAGTCAGCCCCTGGGTATTCATGAGTAGATTCTTCTATGCTTTGCAGATTTTTAATCCCAGTCTGACTTCTATCCAAATCTGACTTAGGGACTTTTGTCTACTGTTAGCCGATACGTGTCTAGGAGTTACAAATGAATTTTAAAACAAGTAAAAAGGAAAACATTCTGCCCCACCAGAATATCCTCGGGATATTCCAAAGTCAGCTATAAAATTATTTTTGGGTCATCTCTGCCTTGCTTGTCTCCACCTGCAAGGAAAATTGAGTTAGCTGTACTTATTAATGGAAAGAACTATATTGGTGATAACAATTGCTAGAGTATATTGCATGCATTACCAGTGAACAATTGAGAATGAATAGGACTTTTATAGGAGGCTGAGTTCTATAGAATTCTTATGTGTATATCAGTATCCTTCCTTTTAATTTTTTTGGTTATTTTCTTAAAAAAATTTTTTTTAATGTTTGTTTAATTTTGAGGAAAAGATAGAGTGTGAGCAGGGGAGGGGCAGAGAGAGAGGGAGACACAGAACCAGAAGCAGGCTTCAGGCTCTGAGCTCCAAGTTGTAGGCGCAGAGCCCAGTGTGGGGCTCGAACTCTCGAACTGTGAGATCATGACCTGAGCCAAAGTTGGATGCTCAACCAACTGAGCCACCCAGATGCCCCTTGTTTGGTTATTTTTTTGATCCTCAGTTTGCCAATCTGATGGTAAGAGGTATGGATGTTGCATGAAGATAGACTGGTGACTGCAAACTCTTTTGCAGGAAATCTACAAAGATGCAAATACCCAGGTTCACACATTAAGGAAAATGGTCAAAGAAAAAGAAGAAGCCATTCAAAGACAGTCTACCCTGGAAAAAAAGATTCATGAACTGGAGAAACAAGGGACCATTAAAATTCAGAAGAAAGGGGATGGGGACATTGCCATTCTGCCAGTTGTGGCTTCTGGCACATCGTCCACAGGGTCAGAGGTGGCAGTGGGTAACTTTGTGGGACCAGCAATGGGGGTTGCCTCCTCGGGCCCCCTGCCCCCTCCTCCCCCACCACTACCTCCATCATCAGACACACCTGAAGCAGGTGAGGAGCCTGGTAGGAGAATTGAGGGTAGTATTTGGGATATTTGTATTTCTTCTTTTATCCGCTGTCCATTTGTGCACTTTGCTTTTCTTGGCATTTTCTTTTACTCACTGATTTTAAAAACTTTTTACATTTTGAGATTTAGGTTATAAAACTTCATTTTACATATGCTGCAGTATATTCTTTATTTCTCACTGAGTAGATTTTAGAGTCACTGAAAAAAATCCTGTGTCCTTTTCATGATTTTGATTTCGGATTCCTTTATGTGCATGTGACATCCAGCAGGTGAAACCGTTCTCCTATTTTCAAAGGCAATTTGTGTCTTCTTTTTTTTGCTAGTGCAAAATGGCCCAGTAACGCCACCTATGCCACCACCGCCACCACCCCCTCCCCCTCCCCCACCGCCTCCACCCCCTCCACCCCCTCCTCCTCCCCCTCCTCTCCCAGGTCCTGCAGCTGAGACTGTGCCAGCTCCTCCTTTACCTCCCCCACCTCCTCCCTCTGCACCCCCGCTGCCTGGGACGTCCTCACCCACAGTGGTTTTCAACTCAGGACTAGCAGGTAAGAGCTTGGAATGGAGTCCCAGGTACTTGTGCAAGAAATACTCATTTGTGTTACCCCTGGAGGCCTTAAAGCCGTTCTTTGGATGTCCAAGTCTCCTGCAGTCCCATGTATCTCCTCTTAATATCATTCCTGCTAATGTAGCCAGTAAAGGGGAAGTTCTTCACAGGAGGCATTTTTCTCTGAGTAGCTGTTGTTACGCTCTCTCTAGCAGGGAGTTCTGATTTTCCAGTCTTCCCACCTTCCACTCTCCCCACTAGGAAAGGGAAGGAAAACTAGTTACCTTCTTAGGGATAAGTGCATTTTCATGGGTTCATCAAACACCTGTGGACATCTGTAGTAGAGCTCTGTTTTTGGTAGGTACTTGCAATGTTGTTTACAAAAGGAGAAAATGCCTTTCTGTGTGATTGCCTGATGTAGGTTTCTAGGCATTTCTTCTGTGCATTTGAAGATAGAATTCACTATAGTGGAGCTGAAGCTTCAAGGGAAGATGTTGCCAAAAGCAGTATCTGTGTGCCTTGAAATGCTTCCGCATAGCACATGCTGCCCTCCTGCTAACCAGGGTAGAATGCGGCACCCCTCACCAGAAATAGGGTGTGTGGGGGGCGAGAAGAAGAGAGTCGTTCTAATGCCTTGAAATAGAAGTTCTGATTTCTGTCTGTTGGAAGTGACTTTTTACTATTTTCTAAAATACCACAGCGATTTTCTCAGTCATGGAGCATTTCCCTGGCATTTTGAATTGCTCTGAGCTTTGCCATGTCATGTCTGCGTGACATCAGATAATTCTGCTTCCTCCCCTACGTCTGTCTCTTGGTGAGATCTCTTATTTCTGATGCAGAACTACCACTCTTACACGTGTGGAAGTTCCCAGAGCATTTTGTCCAATGTCTACATGACCATCTTAGCTGTAAGAGATTTCCAGGCTGCCCACTCCATCCCTCAGGAGTGTCCCAGCAGCAGCTGTACTGGCTAGCCATTAGGGCACATTCATCTGAGTGACCCAGAGCAACCTCCTTAATTCACGTCGAAGCTGTGGTGTTTACCTCCACCCCAACCTCCACAAAATTTTCAGAGAAAGAAATAAGATGCTTGTTGAAAGTAATGTTCACAGTAATCCAGTGATTTAGTTCTTTCAAGGTCTCCCCCATTTAGTACTTTCTTCTAGAACTTTTATTGCTTCTGAAGGACAAAAGTTGAAGGTGTATCTTCATGGAACTGTTGGGTTTTGGAATGTAAGCAAACCAAAACCTCTTGAGAAGCCCCAGGAATCCATTCCATCAACAGGCTGCTCTCAGTGACTGAGTGTGAAAACTTGGAACTGGCATGTGCACCTGGCTCACCGATGAGGCTTTCCTTGTAGCGCCCGGAGACACGGCTGCTATGGGGTGTCTCCTTTGCTACTACTTCCTTTGTCCTTGGCAAAAACTCCGTGTGGCAGAGCCTCCACTCCCATTCGCTCGAGCTCTCCTCTAGAACTCACAACTGCTTTGGCGAAGCGAAAGAGCCATGAGGCTACGATGCACAGGTCCAGGGCTCCCTCCGGTAGAACGCTTGTCCTCTCTGGTTAATTTTTTTGCCTGGGTTCTTCTCGCTACTTAACTTTAAAAATTTGCAGGCTCTCTCAATTGCCTCAGCTTTAGAGTGTGGAACTCTCTGTTCAGCTGATGACCACTGCTACCTTCAGGGTTCTGCAGTTGGAAGTTGTCCCTTATGTGTCTTACACCATTTTTAGAGGACCGTGTGTGGGATTTACGAAACTTCTCTAAGTGCCGTAAGTGTCCATTGATGGACTACAAGATGTTCTGTTTTATAAGATTTAAGGATTATGAGATCATTATGGAGCACATTTTGTGAGGGGTGTTGCCAGTGTGTTGGGTAACTTTCTCCCTGGAATCAAGAGGCCAGAGTCAGGATGTCCCAGTAGGGCCAAGAGACAGAGCTGGGATGATATACCAAGGGCTCCCGGAACCCAGAAGCCTGTGACATTGCTAGGCCCTGGGATCCATGGGCAACAGGATGGCCTATCTCTTCAACAAGGCAATGAGCAGGTGTGTGCTTGGTGGCTAAGACGGGACCTGAACGAGGTCCCCTAATTTTATCTAGTTTTCTTTGCATTTTAGAGAGAAAACATAGTGTGGAATGTATATTTGAAGGGTAAGGCTTCTTCCTCAAATCTTTGACGGAGCAGTCTGGCTCCCATTTCCTGCTTCGGTCATCTGTAACAGACTGCTGTGCTGTCTCTTTGGGAGAATGTGCTTTGGAAGTTCACGATGAGAATTTATACTTGGCTGATTATTTTTCATTAAAACATTTCTCATTTCTTCTGAGAAAGACCTAGCACAATTCAGTCATGGCTGTTTGGGACCACTATAATGAAATCATTTTTTCCCCTTTTCTAAAAAGGATTACTTTTTAAAACAAAATAATAAGGGAGTCTTCAAGGCAGGTCCGAATGGAAATGAATTTTTGGCTCTGTGCTGCCTTGTGAAATGTGTCCAAGAAGCATGAAATTCTCTGCTAAAAGTGCGTGAATTGCTGAGTGGCTTGACTCTAACCATATCTAATTTTTTTTTTTTTTTTTTTATTTTCTTTGTTCTCTCTGCTTCCACAAAAGATGGGCCAATCAAGCTTTTCTGTAGGTTGCTCCTCACTGAGTGTTTTGAGTGTTTGCCATGTGTTCCCGTTGGTCACACTGTGCCTTGACATGTTTTCACTCCATCTTACACTGAACCATTGCATTTTGACCCTGTGTCTGTGGGAAGTCTCGCTGTTGGCTGACTGTTGTTCCAGGTTTGCTCGTGCATTTTAGTAGAATAGATCGTGGCTCGGCGAGCAGACAGCCTGGATTTTATATGCCATATTCCTTTCCCCCTAAGAGAAGAGGAGTGGGTTTTTTGTTGTTGTTGTTGTTGTTTTGTTCTGTTTTGTTTTTTCCCTTTTAGTTTAATTGTCATAGTTGGATCCAAGGCATCAATTCTAGGAGGATTTTAGATTTATTCTGGGGGAGAAAGGGTAGTTGCTCCACAGGACAAGGACAGGCTGCTAGGTGCTGTGTTTCCAGGCCTTTCCCACTGGTCTCCAGCTCTCTTCATGGAACACCTACCACCACGTGGAGCCACTGCCTTCAGCCTGAACCCTGCGAGCACTGTGTCTGTCATGGTCACCTGTAGGCCTCTCCTTCTACAACCCACCCCCCATTCCCCATTGGGAGTTAGGATCACCTTTCTGAAGATAACCTATTTTTGCCCGTGTTCTGATCTCAGGCTTATTTTTAATCTTGCTGAGGAGTTAGAAGTAGCGTGGCTGCAGATGGAATGACTTTTAGCCAGTGTCCTGAGGCCTGCGGTATCCGTGGATGGATGGTGGAGTCAAATGGCACCAACCCGCCAGCTCAGACTGTGGAAAGATCTCTTTACAGCTTTTCCTCTATTCTTCCTTTTTCTCCCTCCATATTGTTCAAAGGCCAGATTAGAGGAAGGTCTCTTTCTTTGTCCTGTGGAGGACATGGGTTTTCCTGGGCAGTGTGGACCTAAACGAAGGGCAGCGAGCAATCCAACACTTCTGGGGGTGGGGACTAAGGTGTCACGTGGTGGTAGAAAGGCCTGGTTTACAAAGGCAGTGTTTCTGTATTCCTGCATGCTTTTCTGTGGATTTATCAGATGACATTCCTGCTGTTTATATGGCTTTCCTAACTCTGGAGGAATGGCAGGCAGCCAGGTAAAAGCCCAGCGTACGTTGGGTTTATTTTGTTGTGCACTGCAGTTCTCTCCCGTGCTGATGATGGCAGATAGTGAAGCTCCCAAATAGTGTGGTGGGCGTCCCGGGATAGACTTAAGAGGATACGTGCGTCTAGCTAGATGGGTCTGGAAGACTGCTTTATGATGTGTCCTTAATTAATGGAGTTTTTAATGGGTTTCCTTTTTTAGCTCATTTCCCCATAGTGAGAGGAGTCGGCAGTTCCTTACTTGACTCCTGGAAGATAGATCCCTTCCTCTCTATTAAGAGGTTTTCTGTGTTTTTTAATGGGTTCATTGATACCTTCTAGCTGCATCTAGCTGACTCCTGGGGAGGACTTGCTCCTTAAAAAAGGGGGAAGGGACTGTGGCCAGTCTCAAAAAGCAGTACTAATCGTAATTTCTAAGCACCCCTTCTATCATCTTAAATATTTTCTGTTTTGGGCTGTTCATGGCCCTTGGTGTGGTTGGAATAACTCAGCCTGAATATAATCCCCATTGTCAAAGTTGTTCACAAGAATGCGTTGCTGCTCGACGTTACAGAAAGTCAGTCTTCTTGACGTCACATTCCTGGTGGTATAGACAGCCACTCCCTGCAGTCCCTGATCATCTTTTAAGATTGCTTTGGAAATGTGTGTTCTAGAACTGAGAATTTAAGATTTCAAAATTTGACTCACATTCACCAGTGTCACTGAGTATTTGTCCTCTCTGCTGTCTACTAACATCATTAATAATTTTTGCTCCCCGGTACTTTGTCCTACACATTGTCCTAACATTGTGATTGTAATGCAGCAATCCATTTGCCTGCATTAAAAACAAAACAAAAAAAAAATACCAAAACCCTGGCTCTTAGAAAACTTTCCTACAGTGTTGCATCAGTCAACCAAATGATAAACCTCAGATTACTCTTGCCAAAGCCATGTGTGATGTTTTCTGTGTTTAAAAACACTTGGGCACCTCTTGCCAGTGTTCCTGCAGTGTTTAAGTGACATCTGCAAGGACTACTCTGATTGTTCTTGAGAGTCATGGGGTTTGGGTGGAATCTTAATTTGATCCTCTCTGACTTCTGTAGCTGTGAAAATTAAGAAGCCAATCAAGACGAAATTCAGAATGCCAGTTTTTAACTGGGTTGCCCTGAAGCCAAATCAGATCAATGGCACAGTCTTCAACGAAATTGATGATGAGCGGATTCTGGAGGTATTTTTCTCGTTGGTGAGAAACTAGGGGCTGGTTCTCTGTGAGGCAAAGTTCAAACGGGTGCTCTGCTAACCTGGAAGTTTCAGCAATAAAATGCTAGTATTTTAAATGCCTTGATGGAAAGAAGAAAAGAAAATTCTCTAATATTAGAGAATAGGACACTATTTTGCAAGATTGTTTCAAAACTGTGTTTAAAAGTTATGTTACTATGGAGTGGTTTTGATGATCTTCAGTAGACGCCACAAAATATGTATCTGACACAAACCCTGCCCTTAATTTATAAAAGGGCATAAAAACCCTTTATTGAACTACAAGTGAATAAGAACTCAATAATTATACTCACTAGCTGTTTGATGGATCCTTTAGTCTGTGGTGGCCAGCTCTGCAAGGTAATTAGTGAAAGGCAGCTGAATTGGCCAGATGGAATCAGCTCTCTTCTTTAGACCTTCATGGCTGTCTGTGTGGCCTAAGTCATGCCATAGCACAAACAGGAAGATAGAGCAAGCCTTGATCAAAGGCAAATATTGAGTAGAAAAAGTAAGTTCTTTGATGCTTAAGAAACTGTCAAAATGGTTACCTAAGTTAATTTTTAAGTATAATCCAATTTGCCTGTTTCATCCCTTTTTACTCCAGGATTTAAATGTGGATGAATTTGAGGAAATATTTAAGACAAAAGCTCAAGGTCCTGCCATTGATCTTTCTTCAAGCAAACAGAAGATAACACAGAAGGGATCAAACAAAGTGACGTTACTGGAAGCAAATAGGGCCAAAAATCTAGCCATAACTTTGAGGAAAGCTGGAAAGACTGCTGACGAGATATGTAAAGCTATCCATGTGTAAGTTCAGGGCATTCTGGAAAGTTAGATTCTGATAAATTTATAGGATAAAACTGAAAATAAGCAAGTGATGAATCGGTAGGTAACAAATATTTCAGTAGCGGGGCAAGATCAAAGATAAAAGGTGGGGCAGTTCTTGATATCCACACACCAGAGATTCCCTTTGTTACGTACGTGTGACGTCAGTGTTGAATGAAATGCTGCCACCAAAGGGGTGGGCCAGAAATACTCCTTGGGAATGCCGTCTTAGAGTGAAATTTATTTGAGAAGAATGACAAGTGGATTGTGGCATCACTTATCTACTTGGTCTGGTATCCTATATGCCTATAGCAACGCTTACATACAAAGGATGGAGAATTACCCGAGCTAAGGAAAGGGAGAGACTGTCACTCTTCTATGGAGCATCTGAATTCTCTCTAGATGTGTTGAATACAAATTTGATGGCATTTGTGGAATGATACAGTTCAGTGCCAAATGCAAATGGGATACAGATGCATCTTTTAATTCATAACAATAGGAATGTGATTCCTGTTTCTTTTAGCAACTTTCAGGAAATTTTAAACAAAGTTCAGTTCTTTTTTTATCCTTGAACTGCAAAGAAGGCATTCATTTTATTTGCTTTCTATTAGAGGAATCTTTCGGCCCTTCTTGTGGTCATGAGGATGTTCAACTATGATAAAGAACAAATGTTTTAGATGTGTTAGGAATGAGTTCATTGTAAACTTGTATTTCATAAATTTCGGTGAGATTCATGGAGGAGTATATGACCCTCAGAAATCATTTGTTCCAATTTCATGTCCTCAGTCTGGATTGTAATCCAGTAATCTAGTGTATCCTATACTCTGTTCTGATTTTTGATGTTGAAACGTCATATGCATTCTGGTTTTTAACCTCCATATACCTTATTTGTCATAATAGTTAGATGTAATTATATTATTTTGCCGGACAAAGATTGTCCAGGGAAGAAATTAGAGGTTGTAGCAAATACTTGGTTTGTTCAAATTGAGCATATATCTAAAAAGATCTGGTTTACCTTCAAGGGATGTATGCATTTAAGCCACAGCATCCACTTTGTACAGGCATTTGGATACATTTTTTTCTAAAGAAGAAAAAAATACCCCAGACTGTTGGTTTAATTGAAATATATTAGAGTTTACCCGATATTTTGTAATTGTGTAATATTAATTTTCCTAATTAGCAATACTTCATATGCCTTAAAAACCACTTACGTGTCCTTGAACCACTTACCCATCAGATGTTTTAGCCTGCCTTCTTGCTCTTCCTGCTGTCATTTACTGTTGATTTCTAGAGACTTAAAGCTATAGTAGTAGGCTAAAAACTGAGCATGGCTATTGTGATAAGGTGTGGGTTCTCAGAAAGGAGCTATTTGTTGGGCAGTCAGGAGCCAGCACCGATTGGCATCTTCACAGTGCAGCTATAGGCATCGTCAACTCGTTGCATTGGTGGTTTATGGATAGGACTAAATGGTGGTGTGGTTGAAAGGGTAGGAGGTGTTCACTCTAACACTGACATGTCCACATCTGTCTTCAGATTTGACTTGAAGACATTGCCTGTAGACTTTGTAGAATGTTTGATGAGGTTCTTGCCAACTGAGAATGAGGTGAAAGTGTTCCGGCTCTATGAGCGGGAAAGGAAGCCCCTGGAGAACTTGTCAGATGAAGACCGGTTCATGATGCAGTTCAGTAAAATTGAGAGACTCATGCAGAAGATGACCATCATGGCCTTCATTGGGAACTTTGCGGAAAGCATTCAGATGCTGACTCCTGTGAGTGGACCAACTCTGGCAGGGGAGAGGGTCCAGAGAGATATAGAATCATTTTTTTCTTTTAAGTCTCTTCCAGAATTTGCACATAGCGTCATGGGCTCTAAAGACTCCTTCCCAGAACTTTCTAGATTGCACTTTTATTTTGGCAATTTTTTTTTCACGTTGTTTATGCCAAGTAATGTGAAAATAGTGGATTTCCATATTCCATATTGCTATTCTCCTCCATAGAATGCCATTTTCTGTGTCTATGGATGTCCTCTGGGTTTCCACCTCAGTACATAGGACCAGGAAAATCATTTTCTCAAACTTTTCCTCTCCTGAAGATACTAATGTTCTGGCTGGTTTCGCAAACCTGAAAATGTTGCGTTCATTTCTAAAATGACTTTAATGTATCTTTAATGAACAGGCTTACTGGCTTTCATTGGAAGCATTGTAAATTTACCACAGGAGTCTTTTTCCTTGGAGATTTGTTATAGTACACTGTGGTGATGCAGAAATAAGAGCCAACCATCTCTTGTCCCTTTGTGTTAATCTGGTAGAGACTTATTAATATTATAAACATAAATATCATAAATAGTTCTTTCCCAGTTCTGTTTCTAAATAAACTTGTTAATTACCGACTATAGTAGCATGTCTGTTCAACACATGTTCTGAGAACTTCTGGAGGTTGATTATATTCCTTTGGTGTTTTGTTTTCATTCTTGGACAGCTCCATTCATTTAAAAACATATTGTCTTACATGATGTGAGGAGGTGGGCAGGGAATTGAGTTCTACTAGAAGATACTGTGG
Source organism: Panthera uncia (assembly GCF_023721935.1). Lineage (NCBI taxonomy): Eukaryota > Metazoa > Chordata > Mammalia > Carnivora > Felidae > Panthera > Panthera uncia. The sequence goes on along the minus strand of NW_026057584.1, from coordinate 77,172,855 downwards.
ACTCTGAGCTTTGAGTCCCATTGGTTACAGATTTTGTGATAAGTTCTGACATTTCTTCTTATTTCATATACTTTGAGAGAGAGCTTGCATGTAATGATATGGTTACCTAAGACCTAGCAGGACAAGTTAAATTTGTTATGTTGAAGAAAAATAGAATCTCAGCATATTTAAGGTCTAAATGCAGGTCTGTTTTCTTCTGTGTTAAAGTTTTAGTTTCCAATTAGAGTTTCTTATTTTTAACATGTCTCTTTTTTTCACCCCCTTCCTTCCTTTGAATGGAATCTAGCAACTGCACTCAATTATAGCAGCATCTGTTTCTATAAAATCATCCCAAAAACTCAAGAAAATTCTGGAGGCAAGTAAAGTTTTCCTTGTATACACGTAGGGAAGAGATGACTCCAGCCACATTCGTTGGCCTGGGAATACCTGGGATGCTGTTCTGATGGGCTTCTCTTTTCTCTCTTTCTCTCTCTCTCTCTCTCTCTCTCTCTCTCTCTCTCTCTCTCTTTTTTCTTTTGCAGATTATCTTGGCCCTTGGAAACTATATGAATAGCAGTAAGCGAGGAGCAGTATATGGATTTAAACTTCAGAGTTTAGATCTGGTGAGTGGACTGAAAGAACTATAAGAGCTATATAAGGGACAAAACAACCGGCAGAGATTAAGTCCCAGAGTGGAGTCTGCTCTTGGAAGTGGGGTAGGATGTTTTGATGAAGATTGCTATAGGTGGAGGATGAATGGGTACACATTTTCTGGCACATCACTGGGCAGCAGGCACTTAGAACTTTAAAAATACTCAAGCCCTGGGGCGCCTGGGTGGCTCGGTCGGTTGGGCGGCCGACTTCGGCTCAGGTCATGATCTCACGGTCGGTGGGTTCGAGCCCCGCGTCGGGCTCTGTGCTGACAGCTCAGAGCCTGGAGCCTGTTTTGGATTCTGTGTCTCCCTCTCTCTCTGCCCCTCCCCAGTTCATGCTCTGTCTCTCTCTGTCTCAAAAATAAATAAACGTTAAAAAAATTAAAAAAAAAAATACTCAAGCCCTTTGACCCAGTGTTTCCATTTCTGGGACTCTTTCCTCAAGAATCTGAATTATGGATGCTATATTTAGTTTATCATTGCAAATAGCAACAATGTAAAGATCCATCATTTTGGAAAATTATTAAATATAACAGTAGTTAATATGATGAACTCTTCTTTAACTCTTAGAATGTTTGTGAAGAATTTTCAAAGAAATAATTTTGTGGGGCGCCTGGGTGACTCAGTTGGTTAAGTGTCCGACTTCAGCCCAGGTCATGATCTCGAGGCTTTTGAGTTCGAGCCCTGTGTCCGGCTTTGTGCTGACAGCTCAGAGTCTGGAGCCTGCTTCAGATTCTGGGTCTTCCTCTCTCTCTGCCCCTCCCCAACTTGTGTTCTCTCTATCTCTCTGTCTGTCTCTCTCTCTCAAAAATCAATAGGGGTGCCCGGGTGGCTTAGTCGGTTAAACATCCAACTTTCACTCAGGTCATGATCTCATGGTCTGTGAGTTCACGCCCCATGTCAGCCTCTGTGCTGACAGCTCAGAGCCTGGAGCCTGCTTCCGATTCTGTGTCTCTCTCTGTCTCTCTTTCTGCCCTTCCCCCGTTCTCTCTCTCTCTCTCTCTCTCTCTCTCTCTCAAAAATGAAAATAAATATAAAAAAGTAAACATTAAAAATTGTTTAAAAATTTGTGTCTAGAAAAGAAAGGAGGGTATAAATTTCATGTACAGTTTGATTTCATCCATGCAAAAAATGCAGAAAAAAAAAACTGAATGGAAGTAGGTAAAGATATCAACAGAGAGGTTGGATAGAATTAGGGTTTTTTTTCAAAGTGCTTCTTTTTACTTTTCTGTGTTTTCTAAATAAAAAAAGAAGCGGGTTGGGGGCGGCTTCTGGGAGTCTCAGTCAGTTGAGCATCCAACTTCCATTCAGGTCATGATCTCGTGGTTCATGGGTTCGAGCCCTGCGTCGGGCTGACAGCTCGGCGCTTGGAGCTCTGCTTCAGATTCTGTGTCTCTTTGCCCCTCCCTCACTCATGCTTTGTCTCTCTTTCTCTCTCTCTCAAAAATAAATAAACATTAAAAAAAAATTCCCCTCTGGATGGAAAAGGGTATGCTGTTTTTCAGAGTTGTCTAACTTATGTGGGCAGTGATACTCTTCTCCCCCACGGCTGGGGCTAACGTGGCTTCCACATGAGAAGGTTGAGCTCTGCTCAGGCAGAGTCCTGAGCCCTGGGGAGACATGGCTGTTTGGTAGCGAGTGTCTAGTTGGTCCCACTCCTGGCCCCAAGACGGTCATGTGTGGCAAGCCCAGCTGTTTCGGGTCACGGAGGCTGGGGAATGAGAGAGCTGAACTGAAAATGGGTAGACTGCATTGTGGGAGTCCTGCCACATAGGGAGTACCCGTGTACCACCAGCACCACACTCACTTCTCTGCTCCTTCTCTTTGGAAAGCACTCGGAATGGGGGCTTCCCACTTTTAAGTCAGGGAAAGTCGTATGGCAGATGTGGGGTGGGACGGTTTTGTGTGGGTAGAGATGTGTGAACAGTTTTTGGTGTTGGAGTCCTCCTGGCGTTGAGCATACCCCCTGGCGGAGAAGTCCTGATGTCACTTACAAGTCAGTTGGTTTAGGGGAGAACACGTCCAGGTTTGACCCTCCTGTGGTCCACTTTGGGGTACCGTCCTCCATTACTCTGAGTGGGTGGACTTCACCTGATGGACAAGTTTCTCATCCTCTTCTACCCTAACCCCTGTTCCTTTTGTTTTCAGCTCTTAGATACAAAGTCAACAGACCGAAAGCAAACACTGTTGCACTATATTTCAAATGTTGTAAAAGAAAAATATCACCAAGTGTCCCTGTTTTATAATGAGCTTCATTATGTGGAGAAAGCTGCTGCAGGTACTTGATTTCAGCTATTCATGTTACTCTTGGGTATCGAATGCCTTTAATCATGGATCGTGGGGGAACCATTCCCTGCTAAACCACTCTTTGGAACTCCTCTGGAAAGGCAAGGTGACGAAAACATCAGAAGCTCTTTGCTGGGGTACCTGGGCCGGGGTTGTTTCCCGCTCCTGGGAGCCATAATGAACAGGGACGTAAGGGAGACCCTTCTGTGTCCTGTCTAAAGAGTCCGGTCTCTGGACCCTGGGCAGCTTCTGTCTTCCATTCGCTGTCCTTCTTAGTCTCTTGCCGTCACTTGAAATATGAGAATGAAAATCAAGCAGTCACCCCCCGCCTCTGCCAGTTTGATTTTGCGCTGTCCCAGTTGCTCAGGTGTGGTAGCTCAAGCATTGTGCCGTTAGCCTGAGTGGGAGCTAAATTATCAGTACTTTTGGCCGTTATTTTGCTATGGCAGTTTATGCATTTTTCTCATTTAAATCATCGGTGATTCTGAGCCAGCCAGGCTATGATAGGCATGTAATGGTATCCCCGTGTATACATGAGAAAACTGACATTTTTAGAGGTTAACTGTCTTGCCCAAGGTCACCTGGGTAGAACATGAGCGAGACAGGACTAGAACCCGTGTCTTATATAGTGTACTGTCTAATGTGCAATGTCTTCTCCAAAGGCTGTTACGCTAGAAAAAGGAACAAGATGCAGATTAACCTCAGTGTTGGTTACATACTCTGATTCTCATTTTGGGATCTTGAACCCTGAGCAGCCAAGGTGTTTTTTATAAATTCATATTCCTGAGGTCTGCTTCAGACTTGGTGAATCGAATCTTTAAGGGCGAGATTTTTTTTGACTTCCTCAAAGTAAAATGGCTGCTCCTTTTGTGTTCTTACAATAGAGCATTCCATACTATTTCATACACGATGGGTCAGATTTTACTATAACAATTTACATGTCTGTTTCAACCTGTGGACTTATGGGTAATATCTTTATTTTTATGTATCTTTGTAATTCCCTTAGCCGCTAGCACATTGATGGGGGGAGTAAGTAAATGAGCGAACGAATGAATGAGATGATGCACTGTTAGCTGGGGTAGGTACCGAGGACGCCCTAGTGGAGACTGAGAGGCAGGTGGGAAGGTCCTTTGTGAAGGGCTGTGCAGTGTGGGCCATGGCAGACCCACTGAGGGCACAGGGCTCACTTACGCAGTTACTGGGACTTCTCTTCTGGTGGAGTGATTTTCCTTTTTTCAGGTTTCTCCACCTAAATTAGGGATTGTTTAGCATCACAATTGTAACTAAGAAAAACGTTTTATAAAAATTTTTGTTTTGGCTGATTTGTTTGGCTCAAGTGAGATTCCCCAAAAGTGTCATTTGAAAAAAAGTTAGAAAGTGGAGAGATTGAGGATCTCTGGCTGGATTGTTTTCTGTGTCCTCTCTCTGGTGGCCAGGTGAGCTGACAGAGATTCTTTATACCTTTGCTTATCCAGTGAACCTTTGAGTCCCTGCTGTGGATGTGGCCCTGTCCTAAGCATTGAGGAGTCAAAGTTGAATAAGACCGTGTGAGTCTAGCAAGGGAAAAACATAACTGGCCTGTTCTGTAATTCATCCATGTGCAGAGCGGAATCGGGCAGTAGGGAGCCAGAGGTGGGGTCTGGTCTTCTGCAGGAGGCTGCAGGAATGTACCTGCTCTGGGAGGGTGGCCACACTGCAGATGGAAGAAGGGTTCATTACATTAACATGAACCCTTCGGGAACAGAGTAGGGTTGATGGACCAGAAGAAGCTGTCCAAGGTTGCTTGGTTTCTAGGGGTCAGTCGTAACTAAAGTTCAGCATTTAAATGCTACCCCCTGCTGGAGAGCCACAGAAATGTAAAAGAGGTCCAAATCTTGGGCCTGGCACAGTTACAGAACCTCTGAGTCTACAGACCAACCAACGGCTTATCATCACCTATAAGAGAAATGGAATAGCTGGGTATAATCCCAGGATTTGGGGTCCATGGTTATCTGAGCTCCACCTCTGCCACCTCCTAGCTGCACAATCTAGGGCCACATAACCTATTTATGCTGCCTTTTTTGTTGCTGGCAAATTGGGCTAATAGTGCAAATGAATTAGTGCATATATAGAAATTAATGCAGTGCCCGGAAGTGAGCACTAGTAAATTATTCATATTGTAAGATCTCTGCTCTGAAAGCTGGAAATCAGAGCTATGGCCCTTGAGTAACCCTAGGAATCCACTGAAAACTGGGCTTACCAGCCACATACACTGTGGTTTTGACATTCATGGGGACATTGCTGTCTCTGCTTCAGTTTCCCTCGAGAATGTTTTGCTGGACGTCAAAGAGCTCCAGAGAGGCATGGACTTAACCAAGAGGGAGTACACCATGCACGACCACAACACGCTGCTGAAGGAGTTCATCCTCAACAATGAGGGGAAGCTGAAGAAGCTGCAGGATGATGCCAAGATTGCACAGGTAAGTACTTGTTCCCTGGACACTCATGAGGAAGTGACTGGGTCCCTTAAGCCCACCTGGGTGCCAGTCCTGGCTTTGGGGGAGGATTGCCCTCTGTCTACCGAGGGTAGATTTTCTTATGGAACCGATGACTATTGGACCTGGAAGTGCCCTGTTCTGCTCATTGTCCTCTTCTAATTTGTAGTCTTCACCTCTTCTCTAGAGGCCCATCCCTCTCCCCTTGCCCTCCCCTGCCACTCCGAGGCTCCCTCTGTGTGAGTCCTGTATTCATTTTAGCCAACATGTGTCATTCCTGTGCTTAGCAAAACCCTGTTCCTGCCCAGGGTGTTGGGTTTCTGTAGGCCTTGACCTTGAAATCTTATACTACACTGGGGGTTAAGTGTATACATTTGAAAAACAGCCAAAACGGACTGTGCATGCCATCATAGAAGGGAAGGCGGAGCTTTGTGGGAACTCAGAAAGCAGACGTGGTGCAATGGCTCCCAAACGAGGCTGTCTTGTTTCGGGAAACAGTTTAAGTGGAGACTGGAGTGTCCCTAAGGTGGCAACACCATAAGGAGCATTGAAGCCGCGAGGTGGGATTGGAGTCTGAGTGACTTCTAAGATCCCTTCTAAACCATTGGCCTTAGGAAGCTCTCAAAAGGGGTAGTTTCTTGTTTGTATGAAGGTGTGCACAAGTGCAGGGGGTCCCAGAGATGAATTCCTGTGTGGCACTATCGCCTTCTTCTGGTCACCTTTGCCTGGGCTTTCGGAGGAAACAGGAGTCCTTAGAGAGTCGTGGGGAAATGAGAGGGACAGACAAGAGCTGTGGTGGCGGCTGGATCCTCCCTGCTGCTTTGCTGCTGCTCTTCCCCCACAGTGTCAAGTTCAGATGCTCGACTTTACGAAACTCAAGAGAAGTTTGTTTCTTTACAGGATGCTTTTGATGATGTGGTGAAGTATTTTGGAGAAAACCCCAAGACAACGCCACCCTCTGTCTTCTTTCCCGTCTTTGTCCGGTTTGTGAAAGCCTATAAGGTAAATAGGAGCATGGGGTCCTTTAAAGTCTTCCTTGGCATCATTTCTCAAATGGGTGTCCCCCCAGAGCTGTGCCGGAGTCTCCGCGGCTGTGCAGAGGCCTTCCCTGTCCTTTAGGCAGCTGATCTGGGAGGTCAATGTGAGGCCGCAGTCTCCAGTTCTGTGGAGGTCCTCACCCGTGAGGCTTCCTTTTTCTACCCAGCCAGGACTGGGGCTCAGCCTGAAGGCAAAAGCTCTTGGCTGCCCTTTGGGGCAAGTGAGACACTCCAGGACCATCACTTCCTTCCTGACCGTTCACTCCTGTGGGCAGAGTGAAGGACTTAGAAACTCCAGGCCTCCCGTGCAGTTGTGGGACAAGTCAAGGGAGAGGACTCAGGCCTCCGGCAAGGACTCTGTAGCTGAGGTCAGAGACAGCCTGCTTGGGTGTGTCCTGCCCAGACCTTTAGGTCATCTAGACCTTTCTCTAGTGTGGACTGAAAGATGGCACCAGGAAGGATAGTTACTGTCTGTTTCCTCATCTGGACCAATAATAGCCCTTCCTTTACTTTTTTTTTTTTTTTTTTTAAAGTTTGTTTTGAGAGAGAGAGCATGAGGGGGTATGGGTTAGGGGCAGAGAGCGAGGGGGGGAGAGAGAGAGAGAATCTCAAGCAGGCTCCACACTATCAGCGCAGAGCCTGATGCAGGGCTCAGACTCACAAACTGTGAAATCATGACCTGAGCCAAAATCAAGAATCAGATGCTTAACTGACTGAGCTAGCCAGGCGCTCAGTGGCCCTTCCTTTAAATAGGATATTTGACCCAATCCAGGGCTATGGTTTTGAAAAATCATGTGACCCAAAGAGGTATGTGTTGGAAGAATTTGTTCCTGAGAAAGAAGGACTGGGAGGTGGGGGGGGGGGGGGGGGGGGGGGTTGGGGGGGGGCGTTAAGGGATGTTCGTATACTTAGGAGATATTGCAGACGTTACACTCCAGGGTTGTCTACCCTATAACCTTGGTGGAAGAAGGAAGAGTATGATCGGAGGAGGAAGAAGAAGGTGGCAGGGTCATCATTTTTGAGAAACATCCTGTCGGATATAGTGGGTCACTTCTCTAGCTCCAGAAGCATCCTTTGGCCTTTTACTGAAATTCGGAAGGTTACATTATTTAGCCATCTTCTCTCAGCATGGCTTTGTGTAGCCGTAATAATCACAAGCTGTTGGCAAAAGGAAAAGTGGGGATGAACCCAAACACGGCAAAAAATCACTGGGAGCTGTGAGAGGTGAGAATGTCACCGGTCACCAGCTGCTGCTGACTGTGGTACCCTGGGTTCACCGGGCTGGTGATGCTAGTGTGCTGCAGAGATCACTCAAAGTGATTCTTGTGATGGGCTGGGACCACACTTAAGGGAGGCTGGCTTCAAAAGAGAGAATGCCCAAGAAGGCTGAGCTGAGCTGAGTCTGTTTGATTCCATGTCCCAAATTTATCAGACTAGTCACTCTGCTGCCCTTGGGGAGGAGTGAGCTGTGGGGAGAGACCTGAGAGTGTCACTCAGGTGAGACCCTTGAAGGAAATAAGAGGCAAATGAATGGAGATTTCCCCCTAACCACGGGCACAAGGAGAGGAATCTGAACTCCTGCTTTCAGAGAAACTGTAGGTAGGTGGACAGATTCTGGAAGCAAAATAAACTCATGTGACAATCACGGAGCAGAGCTGCCAGAAGTCCCACATCTGTGGGACTGAGACTGAGGAGCATTGTGAGTGGAGAAGGGGGTCATCAGGAAGGGATTTCTGGACCAGAATTGGAATTGCTAGGAGATGTCCTGTAGACCAACAGTGAAAGCCCAGATCAGAGCCCTGCATAGACTTATGTGGTAGATCTTGTAAGCTTTCTGTTCACTCTGATTCCTGGCTCATCAAGATTGTCTAAGAGTGACTTTAAAAGAATCTTGATTGCCATCATTCCCACTGACGTAATCTTTGGGTTCTTTTGATTTGACCCAGCAAGCCGAAGAGGAAAATGAGCTGAGGAAAAAGCAGGAACAAGCGCTCATGGAAAAACTCCTGGAGCAAGAAGCCCTGATGGAGCAGCAGGACCCAAAGGTGAGAAGTGCCTGACCCCTGAGACTGTCCTCCTGGGAGGGGAGGCCCTCGTGGTTCCTCGAAGCCAGCAGGAAAGAGGGGCAAAAAGCCGGATTTGCACAGGAGCCTCACAGCTTCCTTCTAGGGCTTGCAGACGTGGCACATGGATTTGTTATTCACTACTTTGTTCAGCATACAGTGGAATGAGGTGAAGAGCATGTTTGTGTAGCATTTCCAAGTTTACAGAGATGAGGCACTTAAATCTCAGGTGGATATACAGTGAGGTCACACCAGATAACCTGATGAGTAACTGCTTAGTGTCCAGGGAAGGCTTCATGGGGTTGCCGTTGGTGCTGGCCATGAGAGCTGGAGGGCTTCGCTACAAGGCATGGGGAGGAGCATTCCCTGGAGGGAAGCAGCCTAGGTAAAGACTGCAAAGGCTGGCAGATCAGAGTGTTCTTCATCGTGGTCCTCTGCACCAAAGTTTAAGAAGTCCATGGTTAATACCAGCTGTCTCTTGTGGCTGCAGGATCCAGCCTTCCCACTGCTGCCAGCTGGAGTTTTGTGTGTGCTTCAGAGAAAGTTTGTTTTCGTCCCAGAAGCTTTCTGAGTTTTTCTGTGGGCAGAATGTTGGAATGGTGCCATTTGTGTTTTTGGCTGAGGCTGCTTATTCAATGATCAGGCACATTTGGACCAGTGGTGCTGGTCCCACTAATCTCTGCCATTTTTTTTTCTGCTCAGTCTCCTTCCCACAAATCAAAGAGGCAGCAGCAAGAATTAATTGCAGAATTAAGAAGGCGACAAGTTAAAGATAACAGACATGTATATGAAGGGAAAGATGGCGCCATTGAAGACATTATCACAGGTAAAAGATATTTTCTCGTTGTGGCCCATAGAGACCCCACTGATCCCCTAGTGAGCTACTCGCCCATTGTGCTGCTGCTTTTATCCAGGGTTTACAAGTTCTTCAGGTGACTTTATGCAGATCCAGAATAAAGGGGAACTCCATGCTAGTGTTAGAAGCATATTTATAGTGGCTGTATACTGCCTGTCAAGGAGACCCAGCACTCTCTGAAAAATCTGTTTCTCATTATCATTGGAATGTTGCAGATTTCACCAGGCCCCGCCTTCTGATGGTTTTCCATTGTCTTTGATTTGTTAGCCTGCTCCATTTTCTATGTGGCCACTCCTACCCAAGTGCCTGGTTAATAAATACTATGGATAAAGCCCATGCAGGGTTGCGTACTAACCGGAGTCAATGCACATTGTTCCAGCATGCTCTTTACGAGCTTTTTTACTCCTTCAACGTAACTGAAGACAGTAGGAAATAAGGAGCCGGTGCTTTCATTCTAATGGGCCAGCAGGCTGCTAGCCCACGGTTTTCAGTGAGTGGTGCCTAACCCAGCCTGGTCCTTGTCTGATTAAGTTGTAGCCTAATGCTTGCTGCTTGAATCCGTTCTGTAGAGATACTGCATTCTCTTACAGATCGGGAAAGTAATTTGAGCCACTACATTATGACTGTGGCTACTAGTGACTTTCCTTTCTTGTCTGTTGCATATGAATACTGTTTATTAGCTTCCAAGAGACTTCAAACTTTTTTTTTACTGTAGGAAATTTAGAAAATATGCCATGCAAAACTGTAGAGAATAGTATGATGAGTTCCCATATGCTCATCACCTATTAATAATTTTCAACTCATGGCCAGTCTTGTTACTTGTCTGCTTCTGCCTGCTCCCCATTTACCAACCTGTAGGATTATTTTGAAGCAAATCTAAGACATACAGTTTCATCTGGTTATATTTCTGTTGGCGTCTTCAAAAGATAAGGACTATTTAATAAAGCAAACAAATACAGCCATAGTACCATTATCACATACCTCCAAAACTAACAACTTTTTAATATCAAATGTGCAGTCATTAGTCACATTTCCTCCATTGTCCTAATTTTTAAGAAATGTAACTTTCAGGTTTTTGACTTCTCATTTTTTGTTAATAGCTCAGTCAGCATCGTAAATAGGGATTGATCCCAAACCACCAAAATCACAATTTTTTTTCCCACAAGCTCAAACCCAAGGAAATAAAATAGGTAAATAAATCACTAACAGGAAGTCAACAAAGAGTGTCTGGCCAAGAGTAAAACCGTCTCAGTCGTCAGTGGATAGGTAAGTGGCCGGTGAAGTGCCTCGGTATGGCGCACATGTAATCTGGACACGTGTGTCTGCCAGTGTCTCATTCACTCTGCAGTGACTTGCAGATGGCCCCTAGGGAAAGTCCCCATTGTTTAGCCCCCCTGTTGTTTCCCCCACACTGAGGGAGAAGCTCTGCTCTGAGCAAGACCAGGAACAGATCTTTTTGGGTAAGCACCTGCTAGCCTCTGTGCCGTAATAAGATTAACTGCAGGGAGACGAACATCGAGCCTCGCATATTAAGAACTTAGAGTTCCTTTTCCATCAGTCTGTTCTCCATGTCAGTGACACCTGGCTTGTAAACTGAGTGAAATGTCCAGTTTCTATTTGCCTGACCTAATCGTTCAGCCACCATTGGAGGTGAATGAGTATCGGCTTACAGAGCAGGTTTTATTCTAATTAAAATACTTTCCACCCACCAAGCCCCAGACTGACTAACTCTTTTAGACTTTATGAACTCACTTGGGTATATATTGCCTTTCCCTCCTTCCCTGGCCACCTCCCCCCTTCCCCCCCTCGCCTTCCCCAGGTATGATTAACAAAGCACTAACCATGTACTAATATGATAGATCTTGGCTCTTACTCTCTGCCGTTTGTTTTATTTGGCTATCATTTTCAATGCAGTGCTGAAGACTGTGCCCTTTACTGCTCGCACCGCCAAGCGTGGCTCTCGATTTTTCTGCGAACCTGTTCTCACTGAGGAATACCATTACTAAACTATTACTCTTTCTCACCTGATGCTCTTAAAAGGTTGCTACAGATTTTTTGACCTCTTATGCCCCTCTGTCTGTCTGTTAGGGCCACCCAATATGCTAGCATGGAATTGCTGTCTCCATCATGTTATATTTTATGTTGCCTTCACACTGCATGGTTTTGCATTTCAGTCATTACTGCTTACTCACTGCCACTTTCAGTATGTCTAGGAATCCACACGGCTATGGTGGTCTGAGTCTGAGGGATTTGGATTAATAGAATTGCTTGCAGAAATTTTTAGAAAAACACTCTAAATAGAGCACTACTTTGAGAATTAGTATTCGGACCAAGTAGGCTGTTACAAGTCTTTTGGGCTAGTGTCTTTGAACACAAAATGATAGTCATGAATAACAGTAACTACCATAGCTAACATTTATTGAGCACTTGCTATTTTGTCATGAATGTACAGATATTAAACCAGCCTCTTTTCTGTACTCACTTAACATGCTTTGATAAAATGAGCTGTGTGCAAGTGCTCAGGAATGCAGAGTGCTCTAAAGTTGAAAAATGATTTGCAGAAAAAAGTGTGAACTACACACAGTTGTAAATTGGGTCTTTCTTAACTCTCTTATACCATCTGTAGCCATCATCCCCAGCATGATGGAGCTCATGGTATAAGCAAGTAGCCCTTTGGACCTAGAAATCTGTATAAGTTGATATAGGCAATCCATAGCTGTATATTCCACCTCTTCTCCTGAGTGTCATGCCCACATTCAGATATCACGTTGGAACAAGGCTGTGAGGCAGAAAGTGAAAACAAAGGCTTTAGGAGCTCTCCATAGTCTTTCCTCATTTGTGCTTCTTCACTGTCGCTCGGTTCCGTGTCAAATCCAGGGCATTTCTCTTGTGATGAGATCATATCTGGACCTGCATCTTTGGTCAGGATGGTGGCAACTAGAAACACTAATAGCAAAAACCTATTCTCGGAGAATGCCACTGTTCTTAGAATCAAAACAAAACAAAACCCCAGATTTTCAAGAAGTAACAGCCTGCCCTCGGTTCCTGATGGCTAGATAAGAGACAAACTTCTCTGCAGGGCCCAGTTGATTAGAAAATGGATAAGAGAAGCACATATTCTAATTGGAAATGACCATTAGCTTCCTGTGCTGAGATTGACATGGAACGGGGTACCTGTTTTGATTGTGGCATTAGCTTGTCTGTGAATTGCACTTGTTATGTATGTGCCTCTGTCACTGAGGATCTCAAAGGATGTGGTGTGTGGTTGCCCACCCTGCAGTGTATTTACCCACCAGTGCTTATTAACAAGGCTAGACACTGTCATCTACTCAGCTAATGTTCCTGTCAGCTTTGCTGCTGGACTATCATTCTGGAGCCATATTTCAAAGCAGCTTGGATTTGGGTGGTCAGAGGGGATGGGTGGGAAGATCCTCTCCTCTTTCCCTTGTTTTATCTAACACCTCTTGTATTAATGGCCTCCCACTCTCTTCCTCTGTTGGCTAACATGCCGGGTATGTTAAGCACTAAGTTGAATTGCTTTCCATTTTCATCCCATTTTTACTTAACCATCATTTTGTGTTTTTGTTTTTTTTTCTGTTTAGCCTTAAAGAAGAATAATATCACTAAATTTCCAAATGTTCACTCGAGGGTAAGGATTTCTTCTAGCACACCGGTGGTGGAGGATACACAGAGCTGGCAAGCATCACTTTTTACTTAGCTTCCTCCTCTCTCTGTATGCAGATCAGTGGTTTCAGTCTATGGCTGAGGGTGATACTGGTGAGAGTCTGACCAGGGAGAAGTCTTTGTAACCTCGCATTTCAGTGATGTGAGGCAGAGCCTCTCTGTTGGACTCTTTCTGGCCTGCTTCCATGTTGTTAAGTGTGATGGCTTGGGCAAGGGTATTTGCTGATGATTGTACCTGCTTTGGGTGCTAGGCTGTCCTTCTCCGACCCTTTTCTTGGCCTTCGAGTTAAGCAGTTAACCTCTTTTGATCTGAAGAAGTTGAGAGCACTTCCTGGCCGGGGAACATGATCTTTATGGCCTTTGAAGATGATGATCTTTAGAGCCAGTTGTTCAGAAGACTCAGGCATCACAGAGCTACAAGTCACTTAGCCAGAAGTGGAATTCTGAACTTCCCTTACCACTCTGGGCCAAGAAGCAGAAGCTTGAGTGGATTAAGGCATACAAAACTATTCTTCCCTTGAATTTAGAAGGGCAGGGTACCAAATTCCAAGGAGTCAGGAGCTGGTGGGAACTGTGCTGAACCAGAGAGCTTAGGTCTCAGCACTGACTCAGCTCCAGTGTGTTTTTGCCATGTGAAAATTTGGGCTCAGTGTTGCCAGGCCCTCCAGTTTTCCAAGGGAAATCAGAAACCTTGTTTTTTATATTAATTATTTAAAGATCAGGAAACTGTATTTAAATATACAAGTTGGAGGCCAAACATTCTGTAGGCCAGATATGGCCCACTGGCTCCATTTTCAAGCTACTTAGTAGGTAAAGGGATAAACAAAGATTTGATCTGCTTTAATTCTGTTATGTTTCCCCTTCAAGATATAGAATGTTTCCTAACAGAAGTCAATAATATTAAGTTAATGAAAGGGAAATATATACTAATTAAATGAAACGGTGGGAAAAAGTACAAAGCCTGCCCTGCCCTATCAAAAGCAGCCTACCTGCTTGCTAGGCAAAGCATGTTTTCATATTAAAGAATACTTACATAGAATAAAATCCCTTGTTCATGCCACTTTATCCCATTAGAACAATGTCTCCTTGAGCCAATATGCAGTGATTGGTTCACTTATTCAACAAAGCTTTGTTGTTGTTGTTTTAATGTTAAGCATTTTAAACATTCTCTTTAAACATTTTAAACAAACTGGAAAATTGAGGAGGGCCCGTTCAACTTCTTCCCTCCAATGAAAAACAGGAACTACCTGTGGCAGGACAGAACATACAGAAATAGAGAATTATTTTGATTTAGTGATTATCTTTCTTTAGTGGTTAATTGGGCATTATGTATCTAATTCACGAAATAAAAAATGGACTTCAGCTAATATTGAATAAAAATTATGGAACCTCTGCAAAATAAGCGTAGTGTCCTTTCCTGGATTAAAATTTCAGGTAAGATAAGACAGGGCTTATTAGTTTTGCAGTTTAAGATTCATTTTAATTATTGTTGATACTCAGTTTCCAGAAAAAACAAAAACAAAGAAAACTAAGCCACAGCTTTTTCCAATTGAAGAAACACTTCAAAATAAGACTCCAGCTAGGCTCTCTGGCCAGTGACAGGAGCAGTTGCCTCTCCTCTGTATTTTTCTAAAAGTTCCAGAATCACACCAGTATTACATCCTGCTTTGTTTAAATATTGAGGGCAAAGTACATGTCCTTGGCTCAAATACTCAATGAATTTTGAAGGGCCTGTTAGCTGACTCTTCTACACAAGCTGCTTTGATTGGCTGCCAGCTGACTTTTGTCTTGCTTAGACACATGATACTAAAGGTTGCAGTTCTCTTATTGGTAATCTTCTCTTTACAGATCTTAGAAACCAACCATACAGACGAGCCGATGCGGTGAGGAGAAGTGTCAGGCGGCGCTTTGATGATCAGAACTTGCGTTCTGTTAATGGTGCCGAAATAACCATGTGAACCTGAGACCTGCCTGTATGAGTAGAGAGTGCGTGAATGAAACTCTCCACATGAACTTTATGCGCTACCCTTTAACTGCAACCTTGAACATTGATAAAATATTCTAAGGGCTCAGATTTAGCAAACACATAGGAATTTAAAAATGACGGGCTCTCCTTTCAACCTTTGTTAACAAGTGCCTAAAAGTGGAAGTACCTGCTCAGATTAATCAAAGCAATAGGGTTTGATTTGATTAGGTATCTTTTTACACCAGTATATTATCCAATTTTTTAACCAAAATGTAAATTTCGTATTACATTCATTATCTGCCATTGTGATTGTCCCATGATGGCACACCCTGGTTTCCTGATAAGTTGTAAATAACGTGGATGTAATCTGCTCTGGGTTTCCTTTGCTGAGATGTCTTAAGGAATTTTGTTTTAGCCATACCCATCAACTTTGTATTTTAAAGGGCTTGCAACATGGAAGAAGGAAAAGGTCACATGACAGACTGCTGTCCATAAGCAAGCCCCAGCGAAGTACAAACAGGATGTATTGCAGTGGCACAGGATAAGTCCCTCAACTCTTATCTCGTTACACATTCTACTTCTGTGCTAGGGTTATGATGCCCTGTGAGAAAAGTTCACCGGTATGAATGCAAGGATATAATGGCATACAGATTTGTGTAAGATTTATTTGCAGTACTGTGTTCTTCAGCTAGAGGCAGCTTTTAAAAAAAATAATGCAAATGTATTTATTAATTAGCACTAAAATTAACATCTCAGTAATCAGTATTAGGATTTCTGAGGACTATTATGGGCCAATCCTGAGAATAGAAATTGGTGCCTTGCTAGCCAGGGAGAAGCTCACTAGCTTTATCAACAAGCATTCAAGATTACTTCTGCTAGCTAGTAGTGTTAGTTAACCCAGCCTTATTCTGACAATCGCAAGTTTTTTTCCCCCTTCTTCTTCCTTTTATAAATTGGATATATTTTGCATTACATATCAAAGCTAAATTCTTGTATTTCCCACATTACTTTATGGGAAATTGCAATTAAATTGCTTGAAATATTCACATTGGGATTAAGCTTACATGATAGGTAATGGGACTAAATAAATGGCCAACTAAGCCACTGTTATTTTTCCTTCCTCTCTGGCAGGGCACTTGATCCATTCCAAAGTCAAAAACTGGACTAAAGCTAATTTGTACTTTCCATAATATACATTCTGCTTCTGGCTTACCTTCTTGGTACATTACATCAATATATTAATTGTAAAGTTTATTGTATAGTATTTAACCACTGAATCTTATTTTATGTTGTGCTTATGTGAGCTCCTTGGTGAAGGTCCCATTTTCCTTGGATAATGTGTAGTTATATGATCTCTTTTTAAATGTACAGATATTTTGCTATAAAATTGGTGCAGTTTTTTATGGTTTTTACACTTTAATTCCCACCTAAGCCTCTGGGTAATATTGTAAATATTGTTTAAAAATGCATCAGCCTGTGCTATACAATCTGAATGTTATTTTAACTTATAGGTTTTTTTTTTTTTTTTAATATATATATTTAACTACAAGGACAGTTTAGGGATCAGTTACCACATTTCACTTTAGCATACCTATTTACAAAAAATTACTTTTACAACTGCCACCTGCTAGCACATTTTCATAAATGTGTACTTTAAAAAGAACATGCTGAGATTTTGTCTGTTGACTCAACATTCATTTTGGTGAAAAAAGCAATTTGACCACGAGCTACAACACAAGTAGTTGGCCCTTTATCACAAGCAGCTGTTTTCCAAAGCTCAATGCTAATGAGCATATATTAAAATAATTACCTATTTATTAATCTACAGATAGACAATAATGTTGGCATGTTCTTTTGTTTATTAATGGGCCTGCTTCTTAGCAATATTAGAAATGTTTTATAAAAAAGCAGTTCATGTTACTTTTCTGGTCTTTTCATGGCATATGAGCAAATAAACTATTTACACTACTATCCTGTAATATGTTGTGATCTTTCAGGGGCATACTTTGGCAGGGGGTTACTAGTTCCATGGCTCAAACTCAAGATACAAACTCTTAATCACTTGCTATATGGAACATAGGAACCACATTTTCATAGTGAGGGATACATCTCCCAACCATTAATGATTCTGTTGCTTCCAGAGAAGCACTTTTGTTTGGTGAAGATATTGCTTCCCCCAGATTTGTTCAATGAGGATGTTGTGTGTATACAGACAGGTTATGTGTGGACTACAGAGGCAACCAGGTAACCTTGCAACTGACAACCACATCAAATGGTTGGCCAGGTATGTACAAGCCTTTTGGCCTCCATTGCCCAAACATACTGTTATTTGTAGTGATAATTCCAAGTCCTCACAAAAACTTACGTGCAACATTCAGTATGACTTTTTAGGGAAGTAAGGAAATTTGATATAGATTTTTTAATGTTTATTTGAGAGTGCGTGTGAGTGGGGGAGGGGCAGAGAGAAAGAGAATCTGAAGCCGGTTCCTGGCTCTGAGCACATAGCCTGACACGGGCCGAACTCACAAACTGTGAGATCATGACCTGAGCTGAAGTCGGATGCTCAACTGACTGAGCAAGCCAGGGCCCCTGAAATTTGGTATTTTAGAAAACTGTCCGAGTGGCTTTAAAACAATTTTCTTACAGGGGCATGAGTTATTTAGTTGTTGTATTAGGTTTTTGTTACCAATTCAGTGGTCTTCTCACTGCACCACAGTTATACAATGTAGTTGAAGCTTTATTTTTATAGAGGAGAAAAAGTTAAATTTCACTTAGTAAAATTCTCTAGTTTGTGCCTTCATGGTAATAGAAATAAGATTTTTTCATTAAAAAAAATTTTTTTTAATGTTTGAGAGAGTGAGCCAGGGAGGGACAGAGAGGGAGACAGAATCTGAAGCAGACTCCAGGCCCTGAGCTGTCAGCGGTATAGCCCAACGCGGGGTGCGAACCCACAAACTCTGAGATTATGACCTGAGCTGAAGTTGGATGCTCAACCGACTGAGCCACCCACGTACCCCAAGATCTTTTTGTAAAGTAGGCTTCACGCCCAGCATGGAGCCCAGCGTGAGGCTTGAATTCATGACCCTGAGATCAGGACCTGAGTTGAGATCAAGAGTTGGATACTTAACCCACTGAGCCACCCAGGTGCCCCAGAAATAAGATTTTTAATATTCTACAAATTTAGAACATTTTCAAAACCAAACCACAGCAGTAAGTTCAAATGAGGTAGATATGGTTAGGTGTAGGCCATTATATACCATTAGTAACATTTTTTAAGTTTTAATGTTTATTCATTTTTGAGAGGGAGCACAAGTGGGGGAGGGGCAGAGAGAGAGAGGGGAGACACAGAATCCGAGCAGGCTCCAGGCTCTCAGCACAGACTCAGGGCTCGAACTCATGAGCTGTGAGATCATGACCTGAGCCGAAGTCGGTCGCTCAACAGACTGAGCCACCCAGGTGCCCCTAACCACATTTAAAGATGCTTGCCCATGACTCAGAATTAAGTCTCCTGATTCCCCACTCCCAGTCCTCTAAAAGTCTAAATTCTAATCCACTAAAATTCACTGCAATGAACGTCCAAAGGGCCCTGCTGACTCAACAATGCTCAGCCCAGAACGGGACTTGATACATCACTGTGGTTCAACATACTGGATTTTGTGAAATTATCTTTTACATTGGAAGATATGCTTTTATAATAGCTTCACAATTCACATGCCAATTAATGTGATAAAACCGCTCTTAGCCCTAAGATATTTTAAGAAATTTTATCAGAAGTGTCTGCAAAAATGATTGGGCTGGTATATGAAATAATTTGTTTTTCTCTTAAAACTAATACCTGCTCTATTTTCAGGAAAAAATCTGAAACTTGAAAAAGTGCATCAAGTTGTTGACAGACTTTCTTTGGTCTAATTTTTATAGAGAAAATCAAGTATGACACTGAGGAAACAATGTGGGCATCTAGCCTCTCACAGCACAAAACTGCTGCATATGAGGGGTGCTTAAATGAAAAAGTTGACACAAATCCAATTTACTTTGTAAAAAGATGTCATTTTTTCTAATAAATTATATTTATTTACAAAAGTCTAATTTTATATAACTATTAAGGTTCTTTACATCAGAACAATATATAAACAGAAGAGAAAATCTGGTAATTACAAACACAGAAAATAGAAACCTGTTCCCATTACTCACCTTTCAGAACAAATCTTCAGTTTAGTTGTAGAGAGGTAGGCAAGAGACCAAACCTACCAAAGTTTCAGGCAGGGTCAAAATAAAAGAATATTTATAAATAGCACATTTTCGATACCCCAAGGAACAGCATAAAAGGGCATTAAGAAATGGCTTTTGGATTCTGATTAGGCAGCCACTCTGTTTCAGGCTATGAATGAAAACTGGGGTGGGGAGTTGTTCCCCTAAATTGCAAACAGCAATAGGCCATTATACCTGGGGCAATTACCCGTCATTAACAATAACAAGATGGCCTTGAAGCATAGATCCTATGGAGTCACAAAAGCAGTTTTTATGTAGCAAGTCTGAAAAGCACAGAAAATCTACTTAAACTGAAGGAACTAGGCCAAGGAGACAAGCTAAATAAAATGGAGAATGGAGTGTGTAATCGGAGCCCCATTTTTTCACTTCCCATACCTCACGCTTTGTTGGAAACAGCCTGAAATAATTAGTTCTCAGTTTAGAATTTAGGAATTTTGTTGTTTCCAGCATGGCCTTTAAAGACTAATTTTGATCTAGCTAAATTACTACTTTTGAACTACTATAATATTAACTTATGAATATGAAAACTATGTTTTAAATCACAAGGGATTTCCTTTCCTACTCAAAACCACATGGAAGTTACATGTTCTAACAAGCTTTTGGAAATTTCTGTAGTAAAAGTGGTAAGATACAATCACTAGAACTTGTCCTCAGTGCATTTCGATTATGTATGTGGCTTTAGTTGTGGTTTAGTATAGATTATTGCATGATGCTTTTTCAAGCATCTCCTATAATGCAGAGGCTGGGTACCATGGATGTTGGATAAGTCTGTCAACTAAAATTTTACATTCATTCAATGTATGCCTACTGTGTGCCAGGCACTGTCTTAACCCACAGGATATAGCAGTTAATGAAACACAAATCCCTGTCTCCAAGGAACCTATCATTTAAGTCCAAACAATTGAAAAACTTGAGAGCAAGGTAAGATTTAATAAAGGTAAGAATCATTAGACTGAAATATGCTATTAAGCCTATTTAGAACACAGTTCTGTGAAAAACTCATGACATTTTGCTTTTCCTTTACGTAGAGTACAGTTTTTCCTAGAAAATATAAAAGAATTAAAATTGTACCTGGTACTGAGATACATCCCCAAGGGGAAAAGCAGCAGCCTGATTTATGATACAAGGAATTAATGTGCTTTGCCTTATGTTGCTTTTAGAAATGTTTATTTGGTTCCTTAGTTTTGTACTTTACATTTAAATTACATAATACTCTTAAATATTCTATAAACTTAAAGCATTCGTCACTCCTCCCTGGGCACTATTTGATCAGAAACCGTTCTCTCTCTCAAATAGCATCTAAACTATAAAAAAAGAAAAATCTTTATAAGGCTACCCCTTTCTGGATGCAGAGAAAAGTGGCTGCCTAGTCAGCACTGAGTTGACCATTAACACTGGGAGAAAACCAGGATCATCTAGACAAATGCTTGGTAACACAGGACAAAGGCCCTTTGAAAAATGATAATTATGGACCGTGTTTCCAGATAAACGTAGAGACGTTTCAGCTTTTACATTTTCTTTACTCCACCAATGAATTTAGGCCTTACTCTAGGCCATTTTTATTTTATAGTTGTATGAATTGAGGCCCAATTAGCAAAAGTCAAGCTGTGACATTTTAATCATTTTCGAATTTACTGGGAGGCATAAAAAGTGAAGTTTTTATTGTTGAAAAACATGACTGATCTATATGCTGAAGCTCATATGGGTATTAATGAAATACTTTTGCTGTGTTAAACAAAAAAAAGGACCACTGCTTTTATTTAAAAGCATTATTTAAATAAATTTGGGAAAGTGTGAAGAATTCATCATACTGACTAAATTCACTTCATACAAATTCAATTTTCCCATATAGGAATTACTGGACTGCAAGAAAAAGAAAACATCAAATATTTGAGATTCTTAGACTATTATGTTATTAAATATATTAGTAAATTTAATCCAATAATTCATTAATATTAATGTTACAGAGGGAAGAAAAACCCTCATTTACCTAAGAGTCTGATGCTTAACTGAAAAGTATAAATTCCCCTCATCTGCAAATAAACATACTTCCCTGTTTGAATACACGTTCCATAAGGAGTTTGAACAAATCTGTTTAACAGAACCAATATTCTAAGACATTTCAGGTTGTAGCAGACTGAAAATTTAGAAACCTAATCTAGTAAGTTAAAAATATTCACACAGAACTCTTGCTATAACAAAAGTTTCCATCACCTGTGCCTTCAGGGTTATACAGTATCTTTTTGGTAACTAAATTCCATTTGATGGGTTTGTTAAAGTAAGCAAGGATTATAGTCACTTCAGTTATATCTCTTATAATAAGGATATTCTATTTTGAATTGCAATTTCAGTAGTTTTGTTTTTAGGTCAAATAATTTTCATGGATGAACTACAGAGAAACTTGAATTTGTATTAAAGGAATGTGAGGTGATAAGACAGTACCTCTAAGAAATACAGAAATCTATTTTGAGGACATGCTAAAACATATCAATAGGTTTTTATTTAAATAGAAAAATTAAAACTTAAAAAAAACCATCATTCATGGAATTAAAATTTTACAGATTCTAAATTCTCTTGTGAAACACCACTAGTACTTCTGCCGATATGATATGCACTTTAAAGATTTTACCACTGACTTCCATGTCAAGTGTTTGACATGATTAGTGATATTAACTATCATTATGAGACGTTTGAAAATTAAATCTAGGCAACTCCCTATTGCCAAGGTTGTTATATGTTTTGGTTCTAATATACAATAAGAGACCAACCCTCAAGTAAGCAACGTCATTACTTCACATATTCTAAGGATATTCTCATTTCCCACAGTCCTGTCAGTTTTCACAGCAGAAAAATGACTTGGTAGAGTAGAAACAACTTTCCCACCCCCTTTTTCTTGAGGCTTGAAACAGTGGGCAGGGATGGGAGAGTAGTCCTGGTCATTTCATTAGAATGGTGAAGGAAAAATAAGATGAACTTTTTGTTCTTCTAAATGCCAATTGAAATAAGATTGCTCCAAGTGTCCAAAATAAAAAAATACATAATGCCAAAGACTATGTGCTAATATTTACTTATTAAAAAAATCTCCTGCACTGAAGGAAAATAGTATAAATTACATTACCAACTTGCAAAAGTTAGCATGTAAAGAGTATTCTAGCTTCAAACCACTGCCTCTCTAAAGTTTTCTATAGGAAATTTGTAGATCAAAAACAAATTATAGGGGCTTCAAATGTACGGATTTATAATATTCTTAAATATTAAAAAGGGAAAGTAACCTAGCTATATGGGTAAGATGAAGCAAAATTTCAAGGATTTAGTATCTTGAAATGATAATACAATTTTCTTAGAGCTGAGTAGTTTAAGTAGAAATAAATACTAGTACACGCTAGAAGAGAAGGTTTAATAATTGATAAAAATGTACAAAAATATTCAAATCAGAAATGCTTTAGAATGTGTACCACGAAGTCAATACTTCTCAGTGAGTAGGGAAGATAAAAGACTTCCTCAATGAAAAAAAGCAAGAGAAAAGATTGGATTTAAAAAAAAAAAAGACAACTGTTAAAGAAAATGTTTAAGTCAACATTGATTTTTGTTTCAGACAAGGATATTGCAACTATCACTTAAAGTTTGGTGGCACATTCTTTAGTAGGTCCTTAAGGCAAATATATTTAAACTAATTTACAATTTGATTTGATGTTATCGTTTTAAACATCACCTCAAAATAATGCCCTCACGACAGCCTTTTTAAAATGTACTCCGATGTTTCATAAAAAATAATGGTGGCTTTATTATAGTAGGTGCTCATTAGCACCACTATAGTTAAGGGTCTACCAGGTTTCCATTATGAACACCTATTTCTGAGTTCACCATAAAAGATCGTATCAGCTTTAACCAGTTGGGTAGTGCACAAAAAAGCAGTTTTATCAGTTGCTGGTGCTTTTTTTGTACTACTAAATATCAAAAAATTTTTCGTTATATCTTCAAAATCCAACTTCTATAAAGTAAATCAAATCGCCTCATGACTTAGACTTCAGAACAAAGTAGAGACATCTGCAGTTATCAGTAAATTGCCACCTTTAATCCATCCTGCAGTGCCCTATGAAAGGGTCTCAGAAAGACAGTTATGACCGTATGAAAATATGATTCTTGATACAGAATCAAAAGTTATTTTCAATTTCCTTTGCTTTTATAAAGTCCACAATAACAATACTTAAATGCACTTTTTTTTTTCCTGTGATATAATTAAAACCCAGTGTTATTTCAATTGAACTTTAAAATAGAGTCCCTGGTCTGAATTAGACTTTAAATCATACTGTAAACATATATTTGGTATAATTTATTGATCATCATCCAGTTGCTCCAGAAGGGTCCTTCTGCGCTTTTCCAATTCCCCTTCACTCAGCTCACTGCCAGAAGTATCCCAATTCCCCTGAAAGACATTGTATACAATTACATTTAATGCCAGTCCTCAAAACATTAAGTAGTATTAAACCTTTTAAAACAAAAATCCAAAATTTATACGGATTCTTTTCCATAGCAACAAACCCATCACACCAGTTTAAGGACTGACCTCTTTCCCAAAAGTCTACCAATGAGCTGCTCACTACTCCTTGGTTATATTAGGGGAGACAGAACAAACTTTTAACACTGGTTACTTTTCCTTCCTGTTACATCACTGAATATGAAACATCTTGTTTCCATTTAATGGGAGGAGGGGGGGGTTCATTACCTAAGGCACTATATTCCTTGCTAATTTTGCAGATTCTAGGTCGCCTTATAAGGTGTTTTATATTACAGAAAAGTATTATGCTTTCAGGATACTGTCCTCAGATAAACATTTAAGATTTATGAACAGGACAACACTAGGTTAAAAAGACTAAAAATTAGTATTTGTGAAAACCTTTAGAAAGTGGATAATTTACCTATTCTCCTTCCCTTCAGAGATTCCGTTGAACTTACTACAAAGAAGAAACTGTTGAGCTGCTTCACCAAGGATGTGCATTAGACTCACCAGGGCAGCTTTTTAAAATTTTTTAATGTTTATTTTTGAGACAGCATGCAAGTGAGGGAAGGGCAGAGCGAGGGGGGACAAAGGATCTAAAATGGGCTTTGTGCAGACAGCAGAGAGCCCAATGTGACTCAAACCCACGAGCCATGAGATCATGACCTGAGCCAAAGTTAGACGCTTAACTGACTGAGCCATCCAGATGCCCCACCAGGGCAGCTTTTAAAAAGAACTTCTGTTATCAACTGAATCAGAATATCCAAAGGGAGGAGCAGGGTATTTATCTACACAGTTTAAATTCTCCACAGGTGGATTCAGAGACATTATTCCTGCTAAGTCCATAGTATTTGTGGAAAGAATGGCAAGGCTAAGAAGGCTTATGTTATTGTGCTGTCATATATGTATACGCACACACATATATATGGGAAACTGAGCAACTATTTATGTAATTTGATATTAAAATGTTAAGTTAGCCTTGTAGTTCTCTCCTATCCCTTTGCCCTCACCTCTTCCCTCACAATGATTACTCCTAAAAGTTATTGGAATACTACCTTTTGAAACTGGATTTGACAGTAACAACTGCGCACACCTGGAGGGAGAACCCCAGAACTGAGTCTCATATATTCCTTAAAAAATCTGATAGAAAACGTACAGTGGTACTTCTTAGAATTACAAAGAAGACCGTATCCTTTCTTAGTGGGTTAAAATAATAATCATAGAAGATTTTATGAGGAATATCCATTTTTATATTTTGAAAACACAGTATGAAATAATTCTGAATGCTTACAGAATCCTTTCCAGTCTTTTTCTTAGGTGATTTGTGTTTTGATTCTGATCTTTGTCTAGTTCTGTCTTTTTCACTTTCTCGGTCTTTTTCTTTTTTATCCTTGTCTCGCTCAGCATCAGACTCTGGAGAGTCCTGTGTAAATAAAAAATAAAGTTAACGTTTTGATGAAGATACCAATCATTTTTAAAATATCCCCCATATAGGTAACATATAAGAACATCCATGTATTATAGGGCATGTGTTCTTAGTGTGGTGAAATCTGGAGGGCCTTTTCTTTGGGAAGGATGACATTCTAATAAACTAACATCACGAAAGAGCTTTACTAAATCAGAACAGAAGGCACACAAAATGGGATTTTATCTGTTATTATATAAATGCAGACAAACATGACACTTTTTTACCAATCCAGTAAAATGTTCAGATATGTACACAAGATGCTGTGATTAGTTTAATCATCTATTAGGATGACTGTAATATAAAATTCTCTCCTCAAAACTGCAACTGACAAGTAGTATTTAAAGTATACCGTCCCACCTAAATAAGTGGTCCTTAATTAGATATGTGCAAATTTAAGTGAGCAGCATGAAGAAAAATAGCTCCTTAGGTGTATCTTGATGCATATGTAAAATTAAGAATGAGGAGCAGAGGAAGCAGCCAAACATTTAAATCTGTGATTCTCACCATAGCTGCATCACATACATACACACTTGGGACTTTCTCTAAGATTACTTTAAAAAGCCAGAGTGGGAATCTTAACACTGTTGTGTGTGTATGTGTGTTTAAAGATTGCTAGAAGATTTCTAAGATAAAGATTAAGGTGAAGACAAACTATAAAATTCCTGAGTCAGGTGTCCACCTGAACTGTGCTGGACTGCACAGGACTAGACAGAAAAAGAGTTCTATCGCCACTGAACAAGTTAAGGGCTAATGCCTAGATGTAGAATAAAAAATTAAAAACTTGCTTACAGATTTATGTCTCCTCTTCTTGCTTTTCTTCTTATGTTTTTTTGACTTCTTATAACTTCTCTCTAAGCAACATGAAAAGAAAAAAAAATGTCAGAATATGAGGACATACATCCCAGTGCCAATGATTCTGATCAAGTTAAAAGATACACTTACCAGATTCAGCACTAGAAGAATGTTCTGAAGCAGACCGAGACTCTGATCGCTGTCTTTTTTTCTTTGAGTGGCTGTCATCATCATCTGAATCTGACCCCTACATAATTAATACACATAATTTCATTCATAATGTTGCTAACAAAAAGTTCAATACACTTAGGGTGCCATAATATTAACTTCCTTACCGATCTAGAGCGGGAACGTTTCCTGTGATGTTTTTTAGATTTTTTAGAATGTTTCTTGTTCTTTGAATGATGATGTTGACATTCATGCTACAAGCATAGGAAGAATTTCAAAAGTTTACATTTACTTTAAACAGCAGATCATAAAGAATTTTGAAATGTTATATAAGTAATTATTAGAGTAAAAACCTCATTTGTTTTGAACATTTAGGACATACTTCCTTGCAACTGTGAAGAATTAGCAATGTTCTGTTTGACCCCAATCATCCTTCCTGTGCCCACTCGTTTCACCATCTAAACACGGCAAAGTATTAATAAAGAAAGTGTCCTTGGGGCGCCTGGGTGGCTCAGTTGGTTAAGCGACCGACTGACTTTGGCTCAGGTCATGATCTCACAGTTCATGAGTTCAAGCCCTGCGTCGGGCCCTGTGCTGACAGCTCAGAGCTTGGAGCCTGCTTCAGATTCTGTGTCTCCCCCTCTCTCTGCCCCTCCCATGCTCATGCTCTGTCTCTCTCTCAATAATAAACATTAAAAAAAATTTAAAAATAAAATAATCTGGAGAGCAGTCCACCTGCTTTCAACAAGGATGAAATAAAACAGCATTTAGATAGTTTTTCTAATGAATCTGGCTTTGTTCAGCAAGCTAGGCTTGGCACCATGAAAAAGAACTACCTCAGAGCCATCCTTGACCTAACATGAATGAGGTTAGTCTCAGAATAAAGCAAAATCTATTCCTTTTTCTCTGCACCCAAAGAGCATTCCCTTCTAGTCAAACTCAAGACCTCCAAAGGCAATCTAACTCAAACACCACATGAAATCAGAAAAGGAAATCTTGTCTTTGTGGATTTTAACTCACTTATTAATGCTGCAGTAAAAGCTCCTTGCCTCCAAACTTACCTATGGCTTTGAAAATAATTATGCTTTCAGTTTACAAGTAAATAAAATAAAAGATTCAGCTCAAAAAGGGAAGCTCCTTTTACTTTGGCCACTGAATGCTAATTCTTCCTCCTTTTCTAACTCAAAGGCTCAGATCACTGGGGTCCCAAAACTTATTCCAATGTGACTGGCTCCTCCCTATGCAATCATCTCCATTTGATGCTCCATTTGAGACCTCACCACTTTACTACCAGCATACATCACCAAAGAATCCTGTTCATGATTAGGAACTGGGGGACAATGCTAAGACACTAGCTACAGCAGAACTTCTCACAATCAATTCTATTGTAGCACTTGAGAATCTTGTTTGAATGACTCCGATGCCAGAAATTCTGACATTCTGAATTTCTTACAAGCTCCCAGGTAATGCAGATACTGCTGCTCTGAAACACACTTTGAACAGAAAAGATCTAGAGGTCTCTAGGACTATATCGAAAGGCAGGTGAGAAATAAGAAGGGTGCACTGCTGTCAACATTGAAATTCATCAAGAACAAGAAATCCAAAGAAACAGTGAACAATTAAGTGACCTGCAGTGCCCAATGACCACACCATTCAAACACTCCAATGTTAAATAAATTCCAGCTTTCAGCATGGATCACTTTACATAACTGCCAGGATAGGGCTGTTAAAAGCACTGACCCTAGAGTCAAACAGCCTGGGCTAGAATCCGTTCCCCTTCTCTTTACCTCAGTTTGCTCATCTATAACTTCAAAGGGTTGTTGTGAGGATTAAGTTCATGTATGTAGTATTTGCAAAACCACTAGAACAATGCCTGGACCCACATAGGCACCAAATATGATTATTCAGCATTACTGGCCAATTTAGCATATTTACTATATATACATACCTACCTGAAATCTTCATCAAAATACTCTTATTCAGCTAATGGAGTAACTTACTACTTATTCCATAATTTTCCAGACCTCCCTGAACATTCAACACATCTAACATAGTGTAATATTGAAATGTGTGCTTAAAAAGCTGTTTAAGTTTTCTTTAGGTTTACTGCTCATTCTAGGAGGCTGCTAAATCGTTGCCACACAGAAAATATGAAACAAATATAAACTGTCTCTAAAACAAATCTTTATAATGACATGCAAGCTTAGTTCCTTTGGCTTAAAGGCAGTGTCTATGGAAAAATCAATCCTTAACCATCTTAGCATTACCTAACATTTATATAGACATTTATGTAGAGGCAGTATAATTCAAGAAACATACTTTAATCTTTTTGTTTATAGTTTTATGTATTTTGTAATAATTGATTCAATTATGAGAATACTAAAATTACCTCAAGCACATGCATAAAATCTTTAAATATTCGTTTTCTTTCAGACTCTAGAGTTATATCCTCAAATGCTGGCTCTTTTACAAATCTCTCCCGGATCTGAAAAATTCAGATATGAAATGAATACATAAATAACAAGAAAAGTATAACAACAAGACTAAAAAGAATCACAACATCAAGTGGTAACTGTGACAGCCTCATCCCCTCAAAATCTATTAGATTTCTTTTCTTCTGAAGTCCAAGCCATTTTTAATAAATATTCCTAAACGCAGGGCCTGAGCTGACTTTATACTTTGAAAACATTCTCAATATATTTAATTTATATTCTATAAATAACTTTTTTGTGGCTATAAAATGAGAAGGGAATTAAAAATATTTTTATCTTCAATTGTAAAGGAAACAAATCATGAGAAAAATTTTACAATTATACATACATCTTCCCAGACAGCATCCAATTCTATTGGAGGAGTAGCTTGTTTCAACATACTCTTAAACGCAGATTCTTTTCGTTTCATCTTCCGAGCCTCCTCTTTTTCTCGTTCACGTTCACGGGCTTCTGCTTTTTCTAGTAACTTTTAGAAAATCATATTTAATCAGTTACAATAGTACAGCTGAAATAATTCATTATTAATTTAAGCATTCTCCCATCATATATAAGTTATGGGCCAATTTATAATACCAATTAATTTGAGCAAAGGAAACTTCATCCTTACCTATTTTCTTTTACTTTACTCTGAAAGACTACTACTCAGTGAAATCCTACTCATGCTCCCTTATTTCAGTAGACTACAAGTACTAAGTACTTCTGGCTGAATATATTAAAAACTGTACTGAAGTAATGGTTTAGAACACAAGTAAAGCTAGTTGTTTTTCATAGAAAAGTTGAAAACTTACACTATTGAAAGCCAACTTAATATTTCCGGCATCTAATGTGGTTGATCTTTTAGTTGAACTGATTATGGCCACGAAGTCTTCAAAAGTAGTATTCACTTCAACTACAAATCCTTTATCCTAAGAAAGAGAAATCTTGTTAACACTAATAATACATATAAATCAAAGGAACACAGTATCAATTTTTAAAATATACTACATATTGACAATAAATAGTAAGTGTACTGTTTACCTTTAAAATGTCTTTTATGATCTTCTTCTCATCATGATAACGTGCTTTAAGATCCTCAACATAAAACTTGAAAAGGTCAAGTGCAGTTGATCCTAATGAAAAAACTAAAGAAGTCAAAAGCTAGCTCTAACCAAAGAGCTGCAATTACTTTTTTGTTTATAAAACAAAATAAAGCACCCCTCCATTCCCCAACACAACCACTTGCTTCTCTGGCCCATTCCAACTACTGTCATAACCATAAACAGGGAAAGAAAACAATCTCACCCGGCTGACCAAGCATATTAGTGAATCTGATGTCGGAACTAATTGTTGGATACAATTCCATCCAAGATGACATAGAATGCAGTTGTCCATGTTCATGCAGTTCATCTAAAAATATCTGGGAAGGGAAAACCCAACAACAAAAACCCATTATACTGAAAAATCATCTTCAAGGACCTTAGAAATATTACTGTAACATGAAAACACTTTTTTTATTAAAAAAATTTTTTTTTAATGTTTATTTATTTTTGAGAGAGAGAGAGAAAGAACGAGCGAGGGTAGGGCAGAGAGAGAGGAAGACCCAGAATGTGAAGCAGGCTTCAGGCTCTGAGCTGTCAGCAGAGCCCGACGTGGGGCTCGAACTCATAGACTGTGAGATCATGACTTGAGCAGAAGTAGACACTTAACTGATTGAGCCATCCAGGTGCCCCCAAAACACTTTAAAAACAATATTTGAAACTCTTGTACCAATGTATCCCAAATATGTTTAGGTACAAAGAATACTTGCTCTCTGATGCAAGTAAAATCTGCTTTTAGGCAAAAAAACTCTTTCGCACTTCAAAGAAAAGGGTCTTTGAAAGCCTACATTATTTTTCCAAGGTTCAGTTTATTGTCCTTTAAGATGGACATTTCAGTTTAAAATATATAGATAAAAGTTAACTTGAAACATTATTATCTGTATCTAATGATGTGGCTAAAGAATGTGTATGCATGTTGCCTGTAAAATACACTTTTTGTTTTTAGACACAGTGCCCAGTGTATCCTAGGTGTTTTGTTTTTTTAATTAACAAATGTGGGCCTGCCTCTAAAAGGATGTGTATTACTAAAGTGATACATACAGTAGTCTGAAGAACCAAAATTCAACCCCATATCCCATATTTGATTTCAAAACCTATTTCTTCTCTTCCATGTCAATTTTATACCTCAAAATTAAATATATGCTTATTCCAATTTGTTCATTATTATTATCATTATTTTTTGATTTTCAGGGCAACATATTGAAAATTTTGTACTCAGCAATTTCCACATTTCCTGATTCCCCAAATCTATATGGAGTTTATAAACAAATGTCTCTAAAGAACTATGCCCCACCCCCCTATAAAACAAATAAAAAAACAACTATGGCCCAAAATTCTGCTCCTGAAATTCCTATACCTACACTGTTCACTACGGTAGAGCCAGGTCAAATGTAGCTTGTAAATACTTGAGATATGGCTACTCTCAATAGAGATATGCCATCAGTATATAACTGATAACGATTTTGAAGATTACCAAAAAATATCAATTCTTAAAAATACTGATTCCATGCTAATATTTTGGATATATTAAAGATTACTGAAATCAAAAAATAATACAAAAATCATATATGAGGCATACAAATTTTTACTGGCCACCAATGCCCTGAGGAAAACCAGACACCTAATCAATTACATTTTTCATCAAACAGGAATGGATGCAAAACCAATGTAACATGCTGACACCAGTTATAGAAACAGTAATCAGAAACCATAGCCATATTTTAGGCTTGACTAAAAGACCCACCTGGACTTTACATCAGGATTTCCCTTTTATATTCCCCAGTCCTAGTACTGACATAGTACATTCTATTTTCTATGACCCAGATTTCCTTATTTTTATTGTATTATTTTATCATACAGGTCTCTTTTTTTAAACTACTGCAAACCCTTCATAAGAGGCGTTAAAAGTTCAATGGTTGCAGAAGAATATTAAAAGACTTAAAAATTTGTTCTTCCCTTCTTCCCAGGCACAAGGTTGCTCACTGAAAATGCAGGTTTTCCAGTATTATTTGTATCTAGTTGCAGCCATGTGACTAAATTCTTAGAAGCTGAATATGAAGAAAAGTAGAACTTCTACATCATCGGCTTTAAAAAAACAACTACAACAAACAAAAAACACACACGAAACCCAAAAAACAATTGCCCTTGCAACTTCTTCCAAAGCTGAAATGTGATAAACTGGACAATATAGTCCTAATCATGCAAATAAGGCTAATGGGCTAGAGCAATTCTCAAAGCATGGGGCTATCACGTGGAAACCTGTTAGAACTGTAAATCCTCAGAATCCACCCAAGGCCTACTGACTCAAATTCCAGGGGTGAGGCTCAACAAATCTGTGGTTTTAAGAGTCCTACAGGAAACCACTACAATAAAGGAACCCACTAAAAGGAATACATGTTAAGTTTTTATGGAATGAGGACTGAAATAATGCTATTGGCCATGGCATTTAAGATGGCTGATGAGCTTTGGCATGACAGTAAGAGTTTATTTAAAAGCCCTCTAGGTGGGGTGCCTGGCTGTCTCAGTAGAGCATACAATTCTTAATCTTGTGGTTTTGAGATGGAGCCCCACACTGAGCACAGAGATTACTTAAAAAAAAAAAAAAAAGGCCTTTGGGTGATTCAGACGCACACTAAGTTGTTAGAACTACTGCTTTAGGGAACGGCAATGTACCCTATGCTACACCACACTATTATCATTAAAGAAGAAATACACTTATTTAAGCCACTGTAACTTAGCATTATCTTAATACAGCATTTAATAGAAGAGATCCTATAGTTAAGACTGCAAAGATTCAAATTCTGTTTCCATTGTTCAGTTGTTGAATTTGGGTAAGTTCCTTCACCTCTATGAATTCATTTCCTTAACTATAGAAATGGACATAACAAAAACAGTACCTACTCTTATAAGACTGTTATAAAAATTTAAGTGACTGGCGTTTCTGGGTGGCTCAGTCAGTTGAGCATCTGCCTTCAGCTCAGGTCATGATCCATGGTTCATGGGTTCAAGACACACAGCTCAGAGCCTAGAGCCTGCTTCGGATTCTATGTTTCCCTCTCTCTCTGCCCCTCC
Source organism: Panthera uncia (assembly GCF_023721935.1). Lineage (NCBI taxonomy): Eukaryota > Metazoa > Chordata > Mammalia > Carnivora > Felidae > Panthera > Panthera uncia. Next base: position 77,140,022 of record NW_026057584.1, on the reverse strand, counting down.
CCGGCTCATGCTCTCTCAAAAATAAATAAACATTACAAAAAATTTTAAGAAATTTAAGTGATTATCAATTTAAAAGGCATATCAGTAAGCAATCAATTAATGCTAACTGCTATTAAGACAATTACTGAGGAGTGCCTCAGTGGCTCAATTGGTTAAGCGTCCCAACTTCAGCTCAGGTCATGATCTTGAGGTTCACGAGTTTGAGCCCTGCATCAGGCTCTGGTGCTGTTGGCTCAGAGCCTGGAATCTGCTTTGGATTCTGCATCTCCCTCTCTCTCTGCCCCACCCCTCCTCCGCTTGTGTCTCTCTCCCAAAAATAAACATTAAAAAAATTTTTTTAAAGGTAATTATTGAAATAGGTAATCTGGTGAAATATGGAACGCAAAAACTCATTACTCCATCTTATTCCCTATTAATGAGAGGATAAAAGTGGTATTTGGAGGTGAAAATGAGCCACTAGTCTATATAAAGGCTATACAATTTCAGCTTCTATGCACAGAATCATGGCCCATCCTCAAACTGTATACCCCACTGCATTCCTTCCCTACTGTTCTCTAGACACTAAAAATCAACTAACACTAATGAGTCATCACACCTATTTTGTTTTCAGTCTTCTCTCATGCTACTCCTCTTTCCCAAGTGAAATCTTAATCAGTTTATCAGTGCTCACCTTAAACAAGTCTGCTACAGGCTTTTATGTTCCCCTGGCCTAAAATTTTTGGCTGCTTTCCTTAGGTGGATTCAAAACTAATTGTAGCACCTGAGTTAAATGTGTACCGATCCTCAACAAAGCCTAAGTTAAAAGTCCAAGTTAATGATCTGGGATCAGGAGTTCTCAAATTTGTTTCTATCATTGTTCAAGCTCACTAACCATATTATGAAATTAAGCTAGAAAAGAGAATTTTGTAAATTACCTGAAAAGATTCTCTATTTTTACGCTGTCGTCTCCTTTCCCTCAGCAAACTCTTTTGTTTTTCTTCTTCTTCTTCCTTTTCTAAAGCTCGGATGTGTTCTTCAAAGCAAATTAATGCATCTTCTTTATCCATGTCTAGAGTTTTTTCAGTTAAAAAGAAATTAAAATGTCCAATATCAGTAAGATACACAATTTACATTAACTTCTTACAAATCCCAAATTCGCCTTTCCAAAACACTGTACTTAAAACTTGAATATGACTTGTCATCTAAATAGGAAATGTTTAGAAAAAATTCCTAAACACCCTCATTAAAAGATACCTTGAAGTTGAGGGTGAAATGAAGACCATGCACATGACATAATTAAGGAAAATAAAATGGTTACTGTAAAATTTGTCAGCAACATTGGAATTACCCAAAGAGCTTTTCAAAGGACAGATTTTTAGTAGGCCTTACCCCAAACCTACTGAAGCAGGTTATTCGAAGGGTAATCCAGAAAGGTGTAATTTAAAAAAGCAACTATGCAGTCACAAAAAGATAGAATGTGGGGAAGCTTAATATAGGATACCGCTAACACATTTTTTGCTGTTTGCAAATCTCTAAAGCCACTACCTCAAGGAGACAGTATGAGTGAAATTGCGGTAATTAATCTGGTTCTTACTAAGTCACATAGAAAAGGTAAAAAATAATTTCAGGTTTGATCTAGGACATATATATTTCAAGGATTATCTAATAAAGCTAATATTTTCTTCCTAAATAATGAAACTCAACTAGACTCTATTTGGAAACCAACAAACACTGTATCAGGAATGGACAAACATCTGTTCAGTTAATGATCTTTAATAAGAATTCTTTGCTGTTGGGACTTTTAAAAAACTTTCTCCCATCATTATTCTTACTCTGCAATTCCTCATCTTCTGCAAAGGTTGGATTATCCATCAGATACTGCTGTGCTTCAGACCACGTAGTAGAGTATGTTACATTAGCCATGTTGTCAAGTATGTTTTTTAAGGCTTCCCAATTTCTCTTTCGTAACTGCTTTGCTTGCTCCTAAATCAAAAGTATGAATACATATTTTGAGGTTCAAACAAAGTATGGTATCTGAAGTACAATCATTGAGGGCTTATTTATTACAATCTGATGTCCTAATTTCATATTACCCATTTATTTTAAATATCAACACTACCTTTCAAGTGCCCTTGTCAAAATGCTTAGCTTGGTAATTGCTTGCCTTCTATTTGTTTTTTGGGTTTTTTTGCCTCTCTTCTAAGAAGCTGGAATCTGGAAACTGTATCTCCCCAACAACTCTATAAATCTCTCTTTCTATAACTATGCATTATAGACAAAGTCTAAAACTAAAGTTACTATAGGCAAGACACACAGTAGGTAAATATTACAGTCTTTACCTTCAGTTATGTTCAAATTCTTGTTAATAATTACATTTCTATAAATTTCTTAAGAGTGAATAATATACAACAATGCATAATAAAACAGATACGAAGTGCTTTAAAACACTATCCTATAAGCACATTTTAGTGGTAACAATTATGTATCACTGCTGTTCCTATAAAAGAAACATACAGATTATAAATAAAATTACTGAGTATTTTAAAAACTTAATGAATTTTAAAAAAAAGGTATCTTTCAAAGTGGGCATAAGACAGCCAATTCATAATAGTTCAAGTAATAGTTGGATAAACCTGTACCTACTATGTCCACATCAGTAACTACCATTATAGGAACTATTTTTTTTTTTTAAAGCTTATTTATTTTTGAAAGAGCATGAGCGTGCGCATGAGTGGGGTAGGGGCAGAGAGCTCTAATTGAGCCGAGCTGTCAGCACAGAGCCTGACTCAAGGCTTAATCCCATGAACTGTGAGATCATGACCTGAACCAAAATCAAGAGTTGGATGCCCAACCAAATGAGCACCCAGGCGTCCCAGGAGCTCTCCATTTTTAAACCTAACTTCTAATAAAGAGATCTGCAACACCACATAAATTGAATAAACAAAAAAATGGACAGGTTATAAAGTAACTCCTAATCAGAATGAAGAAATAACTTGTTTTATCTAGAAATATGAATAGCAAGGAGTGAATAATACCTTTTCTTTTTTTGAAAGAAAGAATAAAACATCTTCATAGATTTCAAGACGATCACGTTCTGATATTGCATTCCAGACTTCCATCTCTCCAAACATTTGCTCTGCTTTTCTAGTAAAAAAAAAAAAAGAAAAAGATGTTTCTCTATATTGCTCAATAAAAATTAATTTGAGGCCAATTATATGGTAAGTTTAAAACCACCCAATGAGCATTCTTTTCCACTCTAACTTCATGAGTATATTATACACAGGAAAGCTTCTGGATAATTAACGACAACAACAACAAAAAAAACAAAAGAGGCCTCCATTCCTCCCTAGAAATGAAGTGGATAATTCTAACTGAGCCATGTTTTGTAGTCAAAACTGTATTTCTTAGGGTAGCTACATGGGTAGCTTAGGGTAGCTACATGGACACTAACTGTCCATGGAACTATATTATAGACATCAAAGAGTTGCCAGAAGTTTAGTTAATACATGAGATAGAGGACTATTTAAAAAAATGAAGAGTTCCTCACTAACAACTTTCTTGAAGACAGAGGAAAATAAGGAAGCATGTATGGAAAATGAACTGAACAACTTACTGCAAATATGTTAAATCTCAATTTTTATAATAAGTAGAAAGAAGTGAAGCTTTATTATATTCAGTCTACCTCCCCTTTTTAGTGCCTAATTAATAATTCAGTATGAATTCTACATTTAATTACTGATTTATCTTGTATCTTATGAAATTGCCACATTCAGTCATTTAGCTTTATTTAATGAGCATCTGCTTGGGATTAGTTATGGCATTTGGCAAAACATCTGACACAGTAACAATGCAGTAAACATACATTATGCATTTCTAAAAATCTTACTTGTATCTGGTTGTGGAAGTCATTTTCTCATGATTTTCAAGAAAACGCTGAAAGGATTCCTTAGCTTCTTTGTATTTCGATCTTGCTTCTTCTTTTTCTTCTTTCTCTGTCTGGACTTTGTAAGCATTAAAGGCCTGCTTTTTTTCACTCAACTTTGCTAAAGCACTGGATAGAAAAATACCATATAAGAGTAAATGAAGGCAGGATGATCAAATGTCAATGCTTTGGGAAAATAAATTCATTCACAAATTAAGAAAATTTCAGTAAGATATTAAAAATTAAGAAATGATTATAGAAAATAATTTCTACTTTAAAAAGATTCTAGTTTTCTCTGTGGCAGGGTGCTCAAAAATGTATGACAAGTTTTTTGGCTTTTTTTGGTTCATATCTAACATAGAACAATTGTTCTTGATATCCAAAATTACAGAAGACTATGAAAGTGAAAAGTTATACTATTTTACACAATTTTGAATTTGCTAGGGTTGGAAAAGTAAATAAAAAACTTCAAGTGTTACCTGTATCGTGGATCATTAATGATCATTTTCATAGCTTGTTCCCATGAAGCATTAGATGGTACTCGCTGAAAACCATTTAATGACAAAATTAGAACTTTGCACGAATAAAAGTCATACAACAGGAAATAAAACACAATACTCACTGCAAACATCAAGCACTTCCCTTTGCACAAGTTTAAAAGAGGTCTAATAACTTCATATTGAACCAAGACAAACCTTGGTATTATACAGACTAAAAAGAAAACTTAAAACTGATATTTAAACAGAGCATGAATACTTTTTAAGACTATTGATTAAAAGGTAAGCAATTTTCATAAATAAAAAACATTATATCAAATATGGAGGTGGAATGTGCTGTGTATTACACTGTACATGATAGTTTTTTTTGGTGAAGATCAGTTCCACAAAAATATTCTTCAAAAAAGATTAAATTATTAGACAAAAATTATATGTCACATAAAAATGTTTAATACCTTTTCTTTTAATAATTCTTTAAATGCTTGCTTTGCCTCCTCCTTTGTATTCCAAGTATAGGTTTTTTTTGCTGGTTGGCTTTCCTCCTCTTCTTTTTTGGGAGTAAAACTAGAGAGAAATTTAAATATGGTACTTATAATTTAAATATACATTTGCTTCACTAAGAAAAACAATGTTGTAATTATTTAAGTGTCTGTATTGAGATTAAAGTTTACAATTTTAGAAATAATATATTAGAATAATAAATTTGGTTAAGTGTCCAACTTCAGCTCAGGTCATGATGTCATGGTTCGTGAGTTTGGGCCCTGTGTCAGGCTTTCTGATGTCAGTGCCGAGCCTGCTCTGGATCCTTTCTCCCCCTCTCTCTCTGCCTCTCCCCTGCTCACACACTCAAAAATTAATGAACATTAAAAAAACACACAAACAAAAACAAAAAAAAACTTATCCAATGCCTTCATATCAGTGTCTTAATAACTAAATATTTGGCTAAGTGTGTACAAATATAAAAAAACATGTCGAGGATCAATAAAATCAGAGGGCAAACTACGCCTCATGTGCCATATCTAGACCACTTCCTGTTTCTGTAAATACATAGCTTTACTCAGGAGCTTATATAGTGTTTATGGCTTATTGTGTGCTACCACAGCAGAACTGCATCACTGTGACAGACTTTATGATCCACAAAACCAGAATTATTTACTCTTCGATAAGTTATGAAAAAAATATGCCAAACACTGACCTCAAACAAAAAGAATTAACATACCCAAGAATTACCAACTGTACTAGTATGGGGATCTTTATGAAATGCAAAGGCCATATAATTCTAACGTGTTCTTCTATATAAAGGGAAAAAATGCAGAAAAAACAAAAACAACTAAGTACAATGCTTACAGAAGATACTAGAACAAATACTAACAACAACAAAAAGTATATTCACACTCTCTCAATCAAGTAACCTTACTTTGGGAAGTTTATTTAAAACTGTCAGAAACAGTATAAAGAGCTCAAACATTAAATGGTCTATATATTGCAGTAATTAGATTATACTGACTTAGGAACTGTTAAGAAAATACTAGAAAGAAAATAAGCAGGAAATAATTGTCCTTAAAATTATGGAAAAAATAAATTATTATGGAAAAATAAAGTATAAGAGATATAAAAAATATCAATCCCGGGGCACCTGGGTGGCTCAGTTGGCTGGGCGTCCGACTCTTGATTTTGGATCAGGTTTTGGATTTCATCTTGATTTTGGATCAGATTTGGATCTCATTGTTCTGGGATCGAGCCCCACATCAGGCTCTGTGCTGAGTGTGGAACCTGCTTAAGAGTTTATCTCCCACTGCTCATCCCCCACTTGCGCTTGCTCTCTCAAGTATTAAAAAATATTAAAACAAAAAATAATACCCCAAAACCTAAATAACTATCAGAACACTGAAAATTATATTTATGTAAATATAATATGCCATCATCCAACATGATGGAGTATATGTCTTTACAATGTAGAAGACGTTAGATAGGTGCATAAAATAGATAATGCCCACATTTTTAAATGCACAGAAAATGGGCAGGAGGGGCGCCTGGCTGGCTCAGTCGGAAGAGCACGCAACTCTTGATCTCGGGGTTGTGAACTGGAGCCCCATGTTGGCTGTAGAGAGTATTAAAAAAATAAAATTTAACAGACAAAGATGAAAAAAAAAAGGGAAAAGAATATAAATAAAATGTTAATTACTCTTTTATGCCTTAAATATACCTTACAGAGTCCTTTTTCAACTTCTAAACATCAGAAAAAATTATAAAGTTATTTTCACTTTGGGAAATGTTCTTCTAAATATTCATGATATGTACAGTTGGGAGATGAAATCAATGTATTTAAATATTAAGATGGATGATCATGTTTGGAACTTGACATCATGGTTAACATTATTTTATGAGGACATCATTAAAGTCAAGAAGCATAGTACTTTTTGTATCTGTATAAAGCACATCCATATGAAATTTTACCAGATTATAGCGAACACAAGTACATGTAAACTATAAATTGACAGATGAAGCTGTTTTGCCTTATTAAAAAGTTGTACCAATTACAAAAACAGTTTTCCAATATCCTACTGAATCTTTATTTTTGCTTACTTAATTTTTGCTTCTGTCTGTACACCAAACCATAGCACTTCCTTGCAGGGCTGTGCTAATCCATATTTGACTATCACATAATATGGAAAATCAGGGGTGCCTGGGTGGCTCAACTGGTTAAGTGTCCAATTTCAGCTCAGGTCATGATCTCACAGTTCGTGGGTTCGAGCCCCATCTCGGGCTGTGTACTGACAGCCCAGAGCCTGGAGCCTGCTTCAAATTCTGTATCTCCCTCTCTTTATGCCCCTCCCCTGCTCTCACTCTGTCTCTCAAAAATGAACATTAAAAAAATAAAGAGAGAAAATCAATAATACTAATTCTGTCTTTAAAATTTTATTTTATTAATATGGACTTCTGGCATTAATTCTGATCTAAAATTAAAGATTACAGCACCATTATTGATATATCTTGATTACTAAGGTGCCTGGTAATTAAGAACTCCCTTTAAATTTGTGTCACACCCTATTATCTATAAATTCTGCTTCCTAAAACTTTTGAGGATTAGTTTTCCAACAGATTAAGAGCATGACCCCACAAAATTCAGCCATGAAAAGGATTCATTATCTAAAAGCTCATGTTTTGATGCTCAACAACCTTTTAAACACTTAATGGCCACCAAGTAAACTGGCAATTTTTAGTACTAATGAAGTCTGGTACTGATTTGCAAAAAAGAAGTCACTAAACTTACTCAGCTACTGCTTCCTGCTTAGCTGTTTCTTCTCCAGTATTACTGGATACTTCCATACTCTGATCCTGAACAGCAGGAGTACTAGTAAGTTGTGCTTGTTCTTCAGTTGAAATTGTTACTGTATTTTCGTTATCTACAACAGTAGCAACAATCGAAGTAACCTCAGGCTCAGGAACAACTGGAACAGTTCCACCCACAGTATTAGAAGCAGAGGTGGAAGCACTGGCATTGGCTGCAGCAGCAGCGGCAGCAGCTGCCGCTGCGGCTGCAACAACAGCGGCTGCAGCTTCTGCGGCAGCCATGGTGCTCATTGTGGTCGGAATTTCGGTTGTAGGAACTGGGGCTGTTGATGTTGTGGTGCACTCTTCTTGCTTACTATGTGTTAAAAAAACAAAAACAAAATTGGTCATCTCATTAAGTCATACATCAGAAAGTCAAACAACACTAATTTTTATCATAAAATCAAATGAATAAGAGAAACCATAAAAGGGAAAAAAGGCTGTATGCCAAACTATTAAGCTATCTAAAAAGACTGAAACCAAAGAATGAAACTGGATTACTCTGAGCAAACATTCGGGATAATTTATGACAGGGACTCATGAACACTCTGAATTTCCAAAAGTCCATTAACTGTTTTCATTTACAAAACACCCTACTATCAGACTGCATTACAACATAAAATTTGGCCTATATCATAAATTTCTATAAGAACTTTAAATTTTATCCATTTTACATACTAAAAAAAGGAAGAGATATATAATACTTTATCCATTACCAAATTGATAAATCAAACCAAATCCTGGACTTTTCTATAACACAGTCTCCTTAATTCATAAAGGATGCAGTCCGAATTCAAACAATCACTGTCTAAGGAAAGTGTCATTTGTGTATCTTCATTAAGTATCCTTCCCCTTACCCCAAATCCTCCAAAGACATCCAACCACCAGACCTAACATATTAAATACTATTGATGTATAAAGCAAAGAATTAAAATAAGAATGTTATAGGAGATACCAAATTTGTAAATTGTACTGATATCCAAAAATTGCTTACCTGGTTTCTTCAGCTTTGATCATTGCTATTAAAGAGAAAAGAAAGTTACATGACATGGTTTTTAAATACAGTCACTGAAAACAAACTTTAAAGGGAGATAAGGAGAAGTTTCATACAATAAGATTTAATTTACCATCCACAAATACATCAACTTTTTCAGAGCAAATGCTTGCTCCAAAGTTCCAGGGTAGCAATTAAAGAATGAAGACAAATTTAAACGACAGCAGTTTTTAGGAAAGTTTCTCTGCACACTGCTACTTTCCCAAAGGCTGCTGGCTACTGCAAAAACTCCCTGAAAATATCTGTATAATTCTGGAATAAAACAGTATTTTTCTCAGAGATAAAACTATGTTTTTTTTTTTTTTTCAAAGATACTATATTCAAAACGAGACCAAATTCATGTTATGAAATTCCAGCACATGTATACTAGCACTGACAGGTAGATAAATAGTTATGCACACCAACTATTTGTAGTAGGGTTATATCAAAAATGAGCTTGGTATTTCTTACATGAATAAAATGGGATTCTACCTATCTACAGTATTATTATTATTATTAGCCAATGCTAGTGTATAAGTTTAAATTGGGCTTTAAAGATTTGCATTCAATATTTTAGCTTTTATTCCAATTAATTTTTTCTTTATGGGTAACAAAAATATTCAGCTTCAGTAGAGAATGAGGCCCTCCACATAAATGATACCAAAGCTGAACTTAATTAAAGTATTTAAAAAATTTATTTCCCTTTAATGGAAATGACTTCTGAAAATACGTTTAGGATGGCTGACAAAACATACTAAAGGAGTCATCACCGCTAATATTAATGTTTTTTGGATACAATGATGATCTAAACCAATTATGTGACACAGGAAAAATGTAAATAGACTTAAGACCACAGTGCCTTTAAAAAATTTTTATTGTCTTTACTTTTAGATGTCATTCTGTACACATCTTTATTCTACACTGTATTCTACACTGTAGACTAATTATTAGCCCCATTTCTAAAATCTACTGCTTATAAGTTGATCGTTTATGACACCAGATTCTACCAGAAGTGAGAGTAAAAGAATTAAATTTTCAATTCTTACTCTAATCTCTGCTATTTGAAGAACTAGGTTTTACATTAGGTAGTATTTCCAGACTTTCAGGGGTATTCTGAATAGCTGAGGATGATGAAAAACTCTCCCTTTGCAAGTAGAGCACGGCATTTTGTTGAATTCTCCCATTAACATACATAAAGGCTATTTTAATTTTTTTTTTTTTTTTTTTGTACTGTTTATTTTTGAGAGGCAGAGAGACAGAGCATGAGCAGGGGAGGGGCAGAGAGAGGGAGACACAGAATCCGAAGCAGGCTCCAGGCTCTGAGCTGCCAGAACAGAGCCCGATGCGAGACTCGAACCCACAAACTGCGAGAACATGACCTGAGCCGAAGTCTGACGCTCAACTGACTGAGCCACCCAGGTGCCCCATATAAAGGCTATTTTAAAATGTGCTAAAATAAAATCAGCATTAAATGTATAGTCTGACAATACATTAAAAAGATTTAAACTGATTAAGACTCAAAGTTCTTTGCTATCTGCTACATGAGTTAAGCCACCTATTGTATGTATGTACCAACACTCACAGCTGTATTTAGAAATACTGTACATGATGTCCTTATTCAATTTTCCAATAGTATATTAATGGCTTTAAAAATAAAAGTATAATTTTAAAAGCTCCAAGCTCATTTATAATATAACCCTTAAATGAATTCTTTGAATTAGAGATTTCTCACTGCAGATTTTTCCAATCATGGTTAGTGAACATTAGTAACATACTCTAAAAATGTTAAATAATGACAGAAAATGAATTATCAAAGCAGCTCACCATGCAGGTTTGATTTTGTAATAAGACTTCCAGCAACAATGGTATTCTGGTATCCTAGTTTCAGTGGAATCAAATCAAATAAAAATCTATTTAAAATCTATAGAACTGATATCTAGAGCAACAAGAAAATAAGAGCCCATAAAACTGTTATACCATTTAAAACGTTCTAATCATTTAATTTTTAAAAATAAGACCTGTGTTTGAACAATACTATTTATGAAGGATTGCTTCACTGTGAATGACAATATGTAAAAAATTAACATTAAAAGTTATATTTTTCTGTGTTACCTTCAAGATCCTCAAGTTCTTTAGGTTTGGCCCAGCGGGATTCTTTTGTTTGAGAATTATAATAGTAAGGTTTTCCAGAGTCAGATTTGTATTCCTTCCAGGGACATTTAGATAAAAGTTGCTGAAGGAAAATAAAAATCTTCAGTTAACAGTAATATATTTAGCATCACTCATCATTCACATCACTGTTTCACTAAATATTATCAATCTGTACAAATCAAATGCTTGTGAGATGATAAGCTACCAAATGTAGAATACTTACCAGGTGATGTTATCTGAAATGTTTATCTTTACAATAATACTGCAACATTCATATTATTTCAGATTTATGCTGTTACTTAAGGAAACTCACTTAATACATCTAATTAAGGGGCAGAGGCAAGATTCAAAACCAGGTCTATATAAATTTCAGATCGTATTTGCTCTTGCCATTTATACCCCACCATAGGTAAAAATTATCATACATATTTCAGAGACTTCTCAAATACAAATTAAAGTAGGAAAAACATAAATGCTAGGAAAAAAGCAAAATCTGGTTTACCCTGCTTACATGTCAGTTTTATGGCTAATAATTTATTAAACCTATATGAACTCTCTTATGTAAGGAAACAAAGTATGATATACTTAAAACCTAATATAGAAAACTGGTTAGGGCGGCATGAGAATGCTATTGAAAACTTAACTTTAGACAGTGTCTTAGTAATATTTAATGATGAAATAATTGTCTACATTAGTACTGGGATTAAAAAAATAATTATAGTATCTGCCAACCTTCCATCCCAAGTGTTGCTACACACTGCATATTAGTGTGGTAGCCTGGAAAATATTTTTATCTGCTCAAATTCCTCAATTTAGAGGGAGAAAAAAATATATGCTGCCAACTAGGAAAAATCTCTAAGTATGGCTTGAAATGCCAAGTCAATTCTTACTTAAGACTCTTAATTAGTTCCTAATTAAACCACATGCTATAATGCTTAGTATATTCCTTCAATGTACCTTCCACATCTATACATTCTGAACAAAACTTGCAACATAAAATGAAATTTACATGCTTTTCAGGGGCTTTCTCCACAGAGACAGATAATTTTCAGCTCTAAGAGAAGGAAGCACTTGTATTTGTAATTTAATTCCATCTCCATTACCCCCAACCTCACTGGAAATTTTTAAAAATTCATTGCAAGACATCTGCGATCACCTAAGTTTGCTATAAAGAGGAAAACAATTTAAAACGTGAATTTATTTATTTATTTATTTTAAATTTTTTTTTTTTAACATTTATTTATTTTTGAGACAGAGAGGGACAGAGCATGAACAGGGGAGGGTCAGAGAGAGAGGGAGACACAGACTCTGAAGCCGGCTCCAGGCTCTGAGCCGTCAGCCCAGAGCCTGACACAGGGCTCGAACTCACGGACCGTAAGATCATGACCTGAGTCAAAGCCGGACGCCTAACCGACCGAGCCACCCAGGCGCCCCTAAAACGTGAATTTAAAGAGTAAAGGGCAAGCAGAGAGAGTCTTATTGCTCTTCCAATTTATTCTTTAAATCATCTTTCCCAAACTGATGCCACCCAACCAATAAGCATTCCTGAGCAGGGGCCAAAATCAGTAAAAAAAAAAAAAGGACCTAATCTATTTAACAATCCCTAATCTCCAAGCCTCAAACTTGTACCTCAGCAGGTGTTTTCAGATCATCCGGTTTCTCCCAAGTAGACTGTTTTGTTTCAGTATTGTAGTAGTAAGTTCTTCCATCAGGTGATTTATGTTCGGTCCACATTGATTTCTAAAGAAAAAAATTACAAAAAGATTCAAATTTTTTAACAGTGCTATGACAGTGAATATTAGTTTCCATTAGTTTCATTAATAATATACAACGAAATTGAAAGTACAAAATGGACATATTTTTGACAGTTTAAATCACTTAGAATAACACATCATTGCAAGTGGGGAGTTAACTGCAAAATAGACCATTTTAAAGTACTTCAAAAGTAGTATGGCTCTATTGAGGTTTTAGAATCTCTATATTCTACCCAGTCTCTCAGAAGTATAAGGATATGACTGTTTCACCTAGAAACAGTAACTTTGTAACTGTTGTAACGTATATAGCACATAATATAATCTTTCAGCAATACAACCTATGCCTTGTAGATAAAATATATGAAGTAGATGCTAATGTAGTATATTGGTGGATTGATCATGAGCTCAATAACTTTATTTGCATCAAGCTGGACAAAGTTCTAAACTGACATGCCATAAAGACAGCTGTCAAAATTAGAAAGGATAGGTTTTAGATGACAATCAGAATTTTAACAATCAAGGTGAAATTTAACAGGGATAAAATGTGAATCCAAATGCCTCAACACAATAGAGGTGAGAAAATTTTATGTGATACTAGTTTGATACAGAATAGAAGTTCATTCTTGGGTCCAAAAGAACTCCTAAGAGCATATTAAAAGTTGCTAGTAAAACCTCAGCCATCAATAGACATGATGCCTCAAATTAAGGCTGGTTAAGAGTTTTACAGGGTTCCCATAAGTATGCATTTAAAGTAATCACAAAAGGGGCAGGAAGAAACTTTGAGAGGTGACTGGTATCTGCGGTCTTGGTGGTGATAGTTCTCAGGTGTATGTATTCCTCAAATCATATAGTTGTACATGTTAAATACATAGTTTAATATGTCAATCATATCATAATAAAGAGGGTTTAAAAGTAATTTTACAAGGAATCATTAAGGAATTACTGGATGAGATCAAAGGTACTAAGTCCAGTTCCAGGTACCAGATCACTTAGATAATAATGAACTCAAGTATGATTGAAAGAAGATTAGAGATGACCTATATCAATCATTTCTTCGAATCTAAGACAAAACATTACTGTACATACCTCTAAGAAAAAGAAGTAAAATCATCTTCAAACTATTCCATGCTTTTTAACCCTCAGATTTTATGTTAACCTTTTGAAAGATGTATTCTTATTCAGACACTGATTTTATAACAATTCCAGTTTTTGAAAAGAAAAATAGGCAAATAAAATAAGCTATTCCTTAAACTTCACATTGAAACCATTTTTTTGTACGAGAGCTGCTGATGTCCATTCAATTCCACACCGTATCACCCTCTATGCTATAAAAAAATATTGGTAATGGAGCATTTATTAAAACAAAAACAAAAAACTAAGTCACCAGTACTAGTTCTTAATGATCTTCTGAACTTATTTAAAGCTGACCTACCTTTCTTTTTTCCTTATCAACTTTATTGAGAAACAGAATACACCTACTTTTGATTTCGGCTTTGGGAATGTGGCTCAACATACATTATTTCATTGCTTTTTCTGCTCTCTCACCATAATCATTTTATTGCTAGCTGATAAGAGTGCTGTGCCATTATTTCTAGAATTTTCTTTCAAACCACTGACATTTATTCTTCTGATGTTGGCACTTTTGTTGTTCAGTCATGCACAACAAAGCCATAATTGCTGCCTGGAGAATGGAGATCATAGGACACTATGTAGATTATAGGATGCATCTTAATTACAGACATGTTCAATGGTCAAAGCAAATATGCTGTGATTTAAGAAACATTTGCAAAATGTGGGAATGGAGAACAAGAAAAGATGACTCAAGGAGAGAAATTAATGTCATTTAGAACACAAGTAGATGAGGGAAGATGATTATTTTCTGGAACTTCTGAGGAACCAGAGTTAATGTGAAGGGATTATAAACAGTCATTAGAATTCAAAGAAAAAAAACTGATAAAATTTGAGCGGTTTGGTAACGAAATGTTTGGCCCTTTCTATATAAATTCGTTAAGTCATCTGACATGACTGCAAAATGGCTTTCTGCACGGTGTAGGATAGTTAAGATAGTTCAAAAGGTATACTAAATTCTTTAACTTGTTCTAGCACTTCATGCAGAGTATGACAAATACAATCTCTCTGGAGCAAACAAGACTGCACTAAAGGGAAATCGACCTAAGTTCCAAAATTATATTTAAACTTCCCAAGTCACATCTGCTAAAGAGCATCAAGGAAAAGAAGTTCACCAGAAACAAATTTATAAAAAAATGGAATGAAAAAGGGTGCCAAATAATAGGGAAAAACAGGAGAGAGATATACAAACCACTAAAACAAACAGTAAACAATTTAGTATTCATTAGCTACTACTTTATTCAAGTCTTACAGCTACACTACAAGCAATATGAACGCTATCCTCATTTTTCAAATAAGAAAGCCAAGACTTAGGAGGGTTAATATAACTTGTTCATAGTGATTCAGTTAGTAAATAATACAACTAGAACAATTCAGTCATATTTGCTTCTAAAGACCACATCTACTCACACTGAAATGTTTTGTCAGGGATATTATATTCAGAACAGTCTGTCAATAAGGACAGATAAATTCCTGATCTCCTAATGAGTAAGAAGCACTGTATCAATTTTCAGTTAATTCTTTTAATAACCTTGCCAAGGTAGATACAATTTATTATCTCCACTTTATAGAAGAGAAAACGGAACACAACAGAATACAGGAATATGCTCAAGGTAACACAGCTAGCTAGTGAGTTCATTAGAACACTGGACCCACATACTGAGGTCCTATGAAACAAGTTTCTAACACTTTGCATCAATAGAAACAATCTATACCAATGCCTTAACTAATATACCAAATCCACTTATAGAAGTCAATTCTGGAGTAAGAAAAATGATTTATCTGATAAGCTTTTGCTCCTTTTCCTTAAGTGCATCTAATCTGCAACTTGAAGTAAAACTGTATCTCACCTCTGGCCAAAACTAGGACTAATATTTTAAAAGAAAAATTTAAAAACAAATGTATCCTGAATGTTGAATATAAGATGAAGAATGGCATAAAATATCAATAGGTATATAGATAACAACTTTCTTCATAGGATAAAACATGACTTATGCAAATAGTTGTTAAGTAGTGAGTACAGTCTATTCAAAAAACATTTTCCTAAAAATTACCATTTTTTTTTTAAAGAAAGACCTCTCCAGACCAATACACCAATGACGCCTATCAAATATTTAGACTGCCTTTGCATAATTGGAGAAAACCTAACAAACATGTAGATGTGTAGTATTCTGAATGGCCCAAAACCAGGACATTACTTTTAACCTTAAGGTTAGCTGCTTTGAGGGCTTGTAAGAGATACTAAGATAATCCTTGCACTGGAGCTTTATTCTGCACTTTTGTCACAGATGACAGCCTTCCCAAAATTATTTTATTACTGACAGTTACTGTATTATTAAAAAACTGTCAAGACAAATGGCAGGTCTGGGGAATCAACCAAAAGTTGACATTTTTACAAATGATAAACTAGAAGGATAAATATGAAGAAGAAATTAAAAAACTATCATTCTTAATATACAAAAACCTACTACAATCATTAAGATGATCTAATGGAAAAATAAACATCGCCATTAACGAAACTCAATGCAGATAAGTAGATATTCAACTTCATTAGTAAATCAAGGAAGCATACATTACGTGAAAACTTTCTGTTCATCAGATAAATCACAGACTCTTAGTATACAATGTTAAAGGGTGTGAAGAAAAGTGCACTGTCATGCTAGTGTTGGGAATGGAATTAGTATTGTTTTTCTGAATGGCAACTTACTAGTTCTCATCAAAATTCAAAATGCAAGCAATCTCTTAATGCTGATATTTTATTCCACAAAATCCCATTTATATAGTTGCAAAGATGTACAAGAATGTTCTCTACAGGATTACTTGTAATGTCAAAAAATTTGAGATTATTCAGTATCCACTCATAGGAAAATAGTTCAATCAGGGTCCATCATACTGTGGACTTATGGAGATCTGTTTAGAAAATGTTGAAGATACAGTGTGAAACAGAGTAAGACATGATATATCAGCAAAATATACACAGAAAATATTTAAAAGGAAGACTGGGTAAAGGGAAAAAATGCACATATATAATTATCAAGAGAGCTAAAAGATTCCAAAAAGCTAGTCAACAATTAGGTTCTGAATAAATTCAATAAACATATAAATAATTATATGCACATGAGATACGCATTTATACATACATAGATACTTCTGTAAACTATAAGTCCAACTGAACAAAACCAAAAGCAAGTGACTAAATCTAACATTAAATAGATAGGAAAGTCCTCTCAACTACTCTAAATAAGGAAAAGGAGAAAAACCCAAAATATAAGATCAGAATTAAGGAACAACATAACCAGAAACAGATGATTTACAACCAATTCCCCAAATCTAAAGGAAATTATTTCCTCACAAACGACTACAATTTACCCTAGAAGAAAACACATCATACATGAATATTCCAATTACCATAAAAGAACCCAACTAGACAATTTCATAAAACACATCATAAACTTAAAAAAAAAACAGAGACGTACAATTTACTTCAGATAATCAGAAAAGATGAAAAGTTCCTTATTAATAACAAAACTCAAGAGAAAGGTATCAAAAAAGAAAACCAGGTAATGTTACTTATGAATGTTATTTTTAAATGTAAAAATTTAAATATAACATTAACCCATTAGCCAAAAGAATCTTGCATTGTATATATTCGGACAAAGTAGAACTTATTGTAGAAGTGCCAGGTGGTTTGATATTGGGAAATCTATAAAGAAGAAATTATTTCTGTTAACAAATTGAAAAAAGAAAACACCACATGAGCACACCAACAGACTTGGTCAAATCACACCTTGAAAAGTATGACCATTCGGAAATATTAAAAAAAACAAACTTAACAAAAACACCTGAATGATAAAGGCCAACTTATCAAAAACCAATAAAAATTACTGTAAAGCCACTTCCATTAAAATCATGAACAAAATGCGAGTCTGCAATCACTGTGTTTCAACAAATACATTATGGCAATAAAATGAAATAAATAATTGGTATAAATATTTGGGAAAGAGATATATTCTCTTATCTTTACTGCTAAAGATTCAAATAAAATCTAGTTAAAATGAAAAAAAAGTATTCTAATTTTCTAGGAAAATAAAAAAGTATTCCAATATTCCACTTGGCTATAAGGTAAGTATATAAAAATCTTTGAACTAACAATAACTAGCTTGAAATAAAAACACAAAAATATCCTATTCACAATATAACAAATTTTTAGAAGGTAAAATAAATAAAAATAGCTATGATAGCAGTTTATCCCACCTAAATAGAATTTAAAGCAAAAACCAAAATGAAACCAGAGGGACTTCTGTATGGATAAAAAGCAACACACCAAACTTAGCATGCATTTACCAATTTAGTCTTGAAATCACAGCAACAATAAAAAATACAGGGAGAAAAATATGAGATCTTTTCAAGTTAAAGATTTTAAGACACTCCCCCCTTAGGTAGATCAAACAGATGAAAGATACGCCAAGACAAAAGAATCACAAATTAACCTTAAATTAAAAGCACACAAAATATTCCAAAAATCTAATCTTAAAATGAACACAAATGAAGGTTTAGTACAATGCAAACAACAGCTCATAGACTGTGCTTTCTAAAGATTATATGCAAAAAAGTATACTTCATTAAAAAAAAAAAAAAAAAAAAAAGGAAAAAAATGTCACCCAAAGACATGATCCATGAAAGAAAAGAAGTGACTGTCAGAGACTTCATTAAAAATTTCTGTTCTGCCAAAGTCACAGTAAAGAGAATGAAAAGACAAGCCAAAACCTGGGAGAAAACATCTGCAAAGGGCACAGGTGATAAAAATTTAAAAAAACAAAAACAAACAAAAAAACCACCTGTTAACCAGAATATACAACCCTCTCCCCCAACCCCCGCTTTTTGTTTTTTAAAGTTTATTTACTTTGAGAGAGACAGAGAGAGCACGAATGGGGGAGGTGCAGGGAGGGAGAGATCCCAAGCAGGCTCCATGCTGCCAGCGCAGAGCCTGATGTAGGGCTTGAATTCATGAATCTCTGAGATCATGACCTGAGCCAAAACCAAGAGTCAGACACTTAACTGACTGAGCCACCCAGGCACCCCAGAATACACAGAGACCCCTTAAAACTTAGCATTAAGAATACAAACAACCCAATCAAGAAATGGTCAAAGATCTGAACAGATACCTCACCAAAAAAGACATACAGGGGATAAAGAAGCCTATGACAAGATTCTTAACACTGTATATTATTACAAATTAAAATTAACTCCCATTTATTACTGGTGAGAATTCAAAACAGCATAGCCACTTTGGAAGAGAGTTTGGGAGTTTCTTAAAAAACTAAATACATTAAAAAAATTTTTTAATGTTTATTTTTGAGAAAGAGAAAGAGAGTGAGCAAGTGCACACAAGAGAGGGGGACAGAAGATCCAAAGTGGGCTCTGTGATGTGGGGCTCTAACTCACAAACCATGAGATCACGACCTGAGTCAAAGTCGAACACTCAGCTGACAGAGCCACCCAGGTGCCCCAAAAACCAAATACATTTTTACCATATGATCAAGCAAGTATGCTCCTTGGTTATTTATCCAAATGGTTGAAAACTTATGTCCACACAAAGGCCTACTAGTTAATGTTTGTAATAGTTTTAATGATTGCCAAAACGTGGAAGCAAAACTAAGATGTCTTTCAGTAGATGAATGAATAAACTTGTGGCAAGTCCAAACAATGAAATATCATTCACTATTATTGTTACTATTGTATTATTCAGTCCCCAAAAGAAAAAAGGTATTAAGCCACGAAAAAAAAAGCATATTAAATGCATTTAAGTGAATGAAACCATATGATACTCAGAAAAAGTAAAACTATATAGGCAATAAAAAGATCAGTCGTTGCCAGGGGTAAGGGGTGGAAATTTTTAAGGTAGTGAAACTACTCTGTATGCACTGTCCTGACAGATACAACTCACAGAATACAGAACACTGAGACTAAACTCTAATGTAAATTGGACTGTGGGTAATAAAGATACAACTCACAGAATGCAGAACACTGAGACTAAACTCTAATGTAAATTGGACTGTGGGTAATAAAGATGTGTCAATGTAGGATCATTAATTGTAACAAATGTAACACTCTGATGGGAGATGCTGATATGCATCTGTATGCAAGTAAGGGGAGGGGGTATTAAGGAACTCTCTACTTTGTGTTCAATTTTGCTAAGAACCTATAATCGCTCTACAAAACAGTCTATTTAAAACAATCCTAAACCTAGAAACCAAGAAAAACATACCACTTAATACCCTTTTAACAAAGAAGTCAAATGAAGGAAAAAGAAAAGATACTGGGAGCTGAGTGAAATGAAAACTATGTCAAATCTTAAGCAACACAGCTATAGCACTATAAAAAATAAGAATGTGTAACAACCATGAGCTAAGTACTCAAGAAACCAGAAAAAAGGCAACAGAGTAACCAAGAAGGAAATAAAGATGACCTCAGAATAAGCTGAATGGTTGTCCCCTCCAAAATACAAAGTAAAAGCAATGATAGGATTTCTAACTCTATGCTAAATAATTAAATCTCAACAAAGTAGGTACCTGTAAAAACATAAATTAGAAGAAAATTAAAAGTGAAATAGCTCAACAACCACCAGAGAAATTGAAATGGTAATCCAAAATCTCTATCCTCAAAAAATATTAGGCCCAGTTAGTTTTTAGTTGTGTTCTATCAAGCTGTTAAGAAATAAGTTATGCATCATTTATATAAGTTGTTCTAAGGATCAGAAAGGGTTACTACCCAGATAGAAACAACCAAAGTAAGATATTAGAGAATTGAATTCAGAAGGAATTAAATACACAGGTTCACGTATATATACTCTTAACACCCTTAATGAATAACTAGGATTCACTTTAGTAATGCTAAGATGAGATATCAGAAAATATATCTGTACACTTGCACTTTGACCATCTCAACTATGAGTTTTAAAATCCAGTTCATAATGACCTCTCTCTCAGCAAACCAGGAAAAGAAAGCATCAACTTAATAAGGGTCATACATCAAAAAGCTGCAGTAAACATATTAAATAGAGAAATTCAATACATATTTGCCTTGAGAGAGAAAACAAGATAAAGATGACAGTTTATCACTGCTACTACTCACCATAGTACTAGAGGTTCTGGCTGACACAATAAAAGTTGAAATATTAGATATGATGATTAGAAAAACCCGTTATTTGAGGAAGATAGTGTAACACACACAGAAAACCCAAAAAGCAACAGGAGTTCAGCAAACCTCCTGGATGAAGTATAGGAGAAAGATTCGAAATAGCACCAAATCTTATAAAACATCTATAAATTAACAGAATGAGGGATAGACAAGCCTTCAATAGGAAAAACTTAAAGCCGTATTACAAAACAGACAAAAAAACTGACTACCATGTTCACTGATATGACTTAATATTGTAAATACGCCCCACAATCTATAAATTCAATGCAACGCCAATCAAAATACCAAAATTATCTTTTTGGACAACCTGACAAACTGATTAAAAAATTTAGATAGTATAATGTCATTTATAGAAAAAAAATTATATATAAAAAACCTAAAGACTTCACCAAAAAACCTGTTAGAAAGAAATTCAGTAACATTGCAGGGTACAAAAATCTGTTGCATTTCTAAACACGAACAGAGTTAAGAAAAATTAAGAAAAAAAAATTCCATTTATGAATGCACCAAAAATAGTAAAATGTCTAGGAAAAAATGTAAGCAAGGAGGTGAAAGACCTGTACGCTGAAAACTAGGATACTGATAAAAATAACTGAAGACTAAATAAATGGAAAAGATGTTCCATATGCTCATGGATTGAAAACTGATACTGTTCAAATGTCCATACTACATAAAGCAATCTATAGAATCAATGTAATCCCTATCAAAATTCCAATGACACTTTAAAAAAAAATAGAACACACTGTCTTAAAATTTCGATGGAACCACAAAAAGACTGAATAGCTAAAAAGTAATCCGAAGAACAAAGCTGGAGGCATCATGCTCCCTGCTCTCAAACTGTATTACCAAGGTATTGTAATCAAAATAGTATATAGTACTGGCATAAACAAAGATATCTAGATAATATAACAGAATCAAGATCTCAGAAATAAACTTATGTATGGTTGATTTACGACAAAGGAGACAAAAATATACAAGAAAAGGACAGCTGCATGCAAAATAAAACTAACTAGTTAGATTAGTATTTTCCATCATGCATAAAAATCAACCCAAAATGGATTTAGGCTCGAATGTAAGACCTGAAGCCCTAAAACTCCTAGAAAAAAGGCGGCAAAAGCTCCTTGATCATCACTCTTGGCAATCATTTTTTTGGATCTGATTCCACAGCAAACATAACAAAAGCAAAATACACAAGTGGACATCAAACTAAAAACCTCTGGCACAACAAAGGAAATCAACAAAATGAAAAAGCAACCTACTGAATGAGAGAAAAATATTTGCAAAACATGCATATGATAAAGGGCTAACATCCAAAATCTATAAAGACCTCATACAACTTAACAGCAAAAAAACCAAAACAAAACAAAAAAACCCTAAAAATGTGATTAAAAAACAGGCAGAGGATCTGAACATTTTTCCAGAGTAGATATACAGGATGACCAAAAGACTTATGAAAAGATGCTCAACATCACTATCAGGGAAATGCAAATCAAAACCACAATGTGATATCACCTTACATTTGTTAGAATGCTTATTCTCAAAAAGAGATAATAAATGTTAGCCATGATGTGGGGAAAAGGAAATCCTCATGCACCGCTGGTGGGAATGTAAATGCTGTAGCCCCTACAGAAAATAGTATGAAGGCTCTTCAAAAAATTAAAAGTAGAACTACCATACTGTTCAGCTGTTCCACACCTGGGCATTTATTCAAAGAACACAAAATCATTAACTCGAAAAGATTTATGTACCCCTTGGTTCATTGCAGCATTATTATTTACAACAGCCAAGATATGGAAATAACCTAAATGTCCCTAGATGGATGAATGGATAAAGATGTGGTACACACACAAAAATACTATTCAGCCATAAAAAGGATGAAATCTTGCCATTTGCAACAACACAGACGGGCCTTGAAGGCATTATGCTAAGTAAGGATAAGTCAGAGGGAGAAAAATACCTTAAGATCTCACTTACATGCAGAATCTAAAAAACCCAAACTCAGATACAGAGAACAGATTACGTGTGGAGGTTCAAAATCAGTGGAGGGGGTAAACAGGTACAAATCTCCAGTTATTTTAAAATAAGTAGGTTATGGAGATGTAATGCACAACATGGTAATTACTATTAATACTGTGTTGTATATTTGAAGATTAAGAGAGTACATCTTAAAAGTCCTCATCACAAGAACAAAAGATCTGTAACCATGTATAATGACAGATGTTAACTAGATGTATTGTGATCATTTCACAATAGATACAAATATCAAATTATTATGTTGTAAAAAAATAAGCATAAAGAATATAAAGAAATAAGAACAAGAAAAAACACCCAAAAAATCTACACAAAAAATTTCCTAAACTTTTCCCAATACATGCATGTCTGAGGACATGTATCCAAGTGATCACCTATTCAGGAGGGTAGATAGGAGTGAAGATGAAGAATAAAGTGAAAAAATGTGAGGAATCCTCTCAGGATCAATGACAATGACTATCATCTGAAAAATTCAAGTAACTCAAATTTGTGTACCTGAAATCTAATAAGAATTAAAGCAAAAAGAAGTTTTCAAATATACAGTATTTTTAGATGGGAAAATTTAATAGAAAAGTAGAAAATGCCAATTCTCCCAAAACTGAAATGAATTAAATATAATCCCAGATAAAAACACAATTTTGTCTTTTGAGTGTGTGTGGGTATGCGTATACTTACAGATTATTTTTGGAGGGGGATACAAGAATTCATGTACTAACATCCAAAACCATTTAAGGAAATAATGAAAAGAGAAACCATGAAGACTTGTCTTACTAAGTATTAAAGTTATTTTAACTGGAAAACGTGCGAAATTGGATAAAAAACAAATACATACAGCCAATGCAGAAGAAAACTCAGAAACAAATGTCAGAGTATGTACAAATTTAATATATGACAGAAAAGATTCTTCCAATTGAGGGGAAAAGGGGTTTGACAGACAATGGACACAACCAAAACATTAATGGTGGTGGTCCCCTCAAGGTGGAAAAATTTAGGGTGAAATTTACTTTCTTCTTTTTAACTTATGTTTGCTTCTTAATCCCTCAAGTGAGCCTGAATTATTTAAATCAATAGGAAAAACATGCAGCAATCACTAGTCAAAAATACAAAAAGGCACTTACAATGGAAGAATACGACATGGACATTTAAAAACCATTCAACTTTAAAAAACAGAAGATACAAGAAACTTTAAAACATTTAAATAAAGTTCACAATTAAAAGTCTTCCCCCCATATTTAAAATATTAACACATTTATAATCAAGTCACAGCTTTCTGTATTTCCTCAACCATAATATGAGGATAACAGCTACCTCTCAGGACTATTTTGATTAAATGAGATCATACATATGAAGTCTTCTTTCCATTGATCTTTAAGGAATTAAAAAATACAAAAATCAGAGAAAACCTTGAGGCCAAAAGCTATGGCTTTTATCAAGAAGGATAAAATAGGAATCTTTAAGTAAGGCTTTCAAGCTTACATTATTTTCCCAAACATCATAAAAATATGTAACAGAACACCACATACCGAAATATTAACAAAAATAACTGTAACTACTATCTTAAAATCAAGTATGGAGAAAAAGAAATGCAGCATAGAGGTATCATTCTCTCCTTCCCTAAGGGAGGGAAAAGTCAAGCAATTGTGAATATCGTATTGGTCTTTCTGACACAATTAGGGAAGGTACAAGCAAAAAAGTATTTTAAAATTCTGTGTATTAGGAAAAGTTTATGTAAGACTTATAGTAATAAATAAGGGCACACAAATATTTGTATACGAAAGCACGTTCTAATATAAACCTTATGTGAAAATTATTGGTTAATTACTGTGTTCCTACTAGTTCTGTTTCCCTTCTAATCATACCAGGGAAATTCAAATCTTTATAAAATCTGGTATGTATCTGATTCCTTTTTTTCTCATTAAGTCCCATCAAAATTAGATTTTAAGGTAAATCATTCAATTTTTTTTTTTTTTTTAAGTAGGCTTCACGCCCAACATGGGGTCTGAACTCACACCCTTAGGATCAAGACCTGAGCTGAGATCAAGGGTCAGACACTTAACTGAGCTACCCAGGTGCCCCTCAAACAATTTTCCAACCTTTGGCATAGAAAAGAAAAAAAAAAGATTCAACGTTAGTAGATAAACTTTAAAACAGAAATAAGGATCAATGTTGTAGGCTAAAGAAGTATAATGAAATAAATATATTCCAGAGGTACTTACTGCACCAGATGCTGTACCTTTAAAAAAAAAAAAAAGAATATTTACAATGTGATAAATCATACTCTCCTTGAGTGAACAGTTTTAAAGTATTTGTTCATACTATTTCTTCTGCCTTATCCTAGCACACTAAATATAAGGCTGTTCCATGTGACCTATGTGCATGCTCTCTTTTCCACAAAACAAATACTACAGCCTAAAGCATTTTCAGAATAAAGTGGCACTTTGAACCTGCAAAATGAAAACTCACTTGGATCCAGTTTGAGAAGTACTCACAACCTCTGCCTTTTGTTTCTCGTCTTGCTGTTATAGGTGTTTATCTTGACTAATTCCTTTCTCTACTACAGTACTGAAATATAATACGTCAGACTTCAGATTCTATGCTTTAGATTTCTGGCAACTTCCACTATATAAATTCCATACTTGTGGTGTACAATACAGTATCCAGTAGCTACCACACGTCTGCTTAGGTTAAAAATTTTAATAAACATTAAATAAAATAAAAAAATTCAGTTCTTTTGCACTAGCCAATTTCAAGGACTCAGTAATCACATGTGGCTATTGACTACTGTATTCAACAGTACATATTACAGAACATTTCCATCACTGCAGAAAGGTCTATTAGATGGTACTATACTATATTATTATCAAAACCCCTTTAGACATAAGGGGAAATCCCCATTAGTCACCAAGTTCAAATGAATAAGCTTTAACTTTAGAAACTAGTAATTTAAAACTATGTGTAAAAAAGAAAGTAACTATATGTAAAAAGAGAATAAAACAAAGTAAACACACATATATATATACTGAGAACAATCAAAGGAAGCTACTATGGATATCACTGGTAGAGCTAAGGCATTTAAAAAGTAATTAAGAAGAAATTTTATGAGTCTGTTTCTGGCTTACAGACACAGGAAACAAATTGTTGGTTACCAAAGAGGGGAGGGCAAAATAGGCAAACAGGATTAAGAGATACAAACTTCCAGTTGTAAAATAAGGCAATGGAATGAACAGCACAGGAAGTATAGTCAATAATATTATAGTAACTCTGGATGGTGACAAATGGTAACTAGACTTACTATGGGGATCATTTTGTAACGTATTAAAACATCGAATCAAAATGTTCTACAACTAAAACTAACAGATATTGTATATCACTTATACTTCAGTTAAAAAAAAATTTTTTAAGGTAATTTTCCAGGACTATTTAGGCTAATAGTAACAGTAATCAGCTCTAGATATCTAAATAGGCAAAATACCATACTATGTATTTCAGAACATCATTTCAGCTTAAATAAATTTGTGAAGTGTCTTAAAAAGACCAATTATGCCCCATATAAACCTGCAGAAAAGCACAACATGGTGCATTTTAAATGTTTCAAACCATGTTTAAAACAAGAAATGTTTTGGCATAATCATGGAATAAAGCTCAGCATCTGTAAAACCAATTTATCTGGAACATTATTTATTCATAGATAATTGAGGCATTACTATTATATATGGAAAGTACACTAGGTGAAAGAAACAGTTATTGATAACTGGCTGGTTTACCACAAGGTTTACAAACTCCAGTGGCTACAAGGATGAAGTAGTCCAGAAGGCCAATGAGAGTTGGCCTTCATATCTAAAGGAAGGAGTTACTACCTCATTCCACAATGTTTGCGGAGTACAAGTATGGGCTCAACCAGAATTTCTCATTCAAATATTCTCTGATTACCTACTGTGTTCATAAGGACCACTGTCAACAATGAATATTCAGATAATCCCATTTTTCAAGATAAATTCAAATTTTTGTGTAAAAAGATACATTTAATTCTTACATAAGGCCCACAGACTTTAAATGTTGTCAACTAATTATAAAACTTAAAAACATTTGGGTAAAGAGTAACTGTAGACCAAATCTGGTCCCAGGACTCCAGATCTAGTAATTTTTTATGGATTGAATTATGAATGCTACCCCTGTTTCCCACGGCTTAAAAAAAAAGAAAAAATAATCAGGAGTTAATCATAAAGCCCCAAGAGACACTGCTTTTATTACTTATTATAATAATACGATAGCTACTGTTCAAATGAAGTTTAATATTTAAACCATAAATGGCATACATACCAGCTGCTACATCCATATTATTTACTCCTGGCTGTAAGAAAAAAAAATGAAATTAGTAATATTCACCTGTTTAAACTATATTTTATATATGTTCCTCATAAAGCACAATCAGTCCCCTTTATGTATAATTCTCAAGCCACTGATTCAAAGTTTCTCAGTAAGTTTCAGTGGTATTAGTTCCCTGAGCTTGCTATAAACTGTAAAAGCACCAATAACTTGGGGCTACTGAAGCACTTTAACCTAAGTGTTTTATTTATGTGATCATCAGTTACATATAGTTCCACAACCCTTTACCCACAATTCTGAAACAGAAAAAGCTCTAAAAACCAAATTTTTTCAAGTTTCAAATCAACACTCATTAGAGTGGCAAAATCTGCCCTGAATGACACGAGCTCTTTGTCTTTATTTATCCCACCCCAGACAGAATATCCCTAAGATACTGCTACAGAAATATTGTGTTCGAAATTATAAGACATTGTCCAAACACCCTGAGGGAAACCTTTATATGATATATAGCGTACACAAAGTACAATTTTACAATATTAAACCACTTAAGAATATATTTGGCCCAAGGGTTTTGGATAAGACCTTTGCAAACTTACCACCCCAGTAGAGTATGCCACATCTACTCATTACAACCACTAGACTACCAGGTAATAAATGTTATGCTCATATGAATATAATAATGATATACATATTGCTATACAATTCAATAAGGGTGAAAAGGCTGTCAAGCATTTTCTAAGTAATGTGCCATCACTGAAGTCTCATGTAAGATAAATTTCGAATAAAACCTTCTGATTTCTAAATCTAGGATTGAGTACTAAATCCCACTACATCAATTTTTAATTAACACTCCATAAAGCAAATGTCTACTCTTTAAGATTAAAATGCTACCAGACCAGGGGCAGGGTGGCTCAGTGGACTAAGTATCTGACTCTTGATTTTGGCTTAGTTCATGATCTCATAGTTGTCAGATCGAGCCCCATGTTGGGCTCTGCTCTGGGCAGGGAGCCTGCTTAAGATGTTCTCTCTCCTTGTCTGCCCCTGCCCTTCTTGGGCACAACTGTTTGCACGCATGTGTGCTCTCTCTCTCTCCCTTCCCCCCTCGGCCCCCCAAAATGCAACCAAACCAATAAAATGCTTCTACTGGATAGGATATACTTCTTAGTTATTCTACTCTTGTTTAACATAGATTAAAAACTAAAGATTACACGTAAGTACAGGAAAAAATGTGAATGTCTATCACTGAAGAACCTAAAAAAATAAAAGCCCACTGTAATTCCCATTTTGTGTTACAGTACTCAAGACATACTTAAAAAGCTAACATGACAGCCTATAAAAAATTATATATAGCATGTTATGTCACATATAAAAGTGGTAAAAGCAGTCAAAACATCACAGAAAATAATCACTTTTACTGGATTACCGGTAAGGCAGGCTGCATGGAAGCTTGAGACATATGAGACATCATCATTCCAGGCATTACTGAAGACATCATTCCAGGCATCTAGAATAAAAGTAAAAAAAGGTTACTATATAAAACCAAAGCATTTAACAGGACTTTAAGAATCTATCTGGTTATCAAAGTTAATATGTACACCTCAAGATTTAAACCCAATTAACACTATTATTACATGAATAGTATGCTTAGTAAGTGCTTGTTGAATGAATGAAGTATTTTATCAATGAGCTATTTTAATATTTGCCATAATTTATATGTATAGTTATAATTATTTTAACAAATAAACTTAAAAGTTTGCACTTTTATTTCCAATGTAAATTTGAGAATATTAACGTCCTTTTAATTTTAA
This sequence comes from Panthera uncia, assembly GCF_023721935.1. Classification (NCBI taxonomy): domain Eukaryota; kingdom Metazoa; phylum Chordata; class Mammalia; order Carnivora; family Felidae; genus Panthera; species Panthera uncia. The sequence continues at coordinate 77,110,860 of NW_026057584.1, read as the reverse complement.
CTCCTCACTCATGTTTTTCTCCCTTCTTCGGAGCGATACAAAAATTTTTTCTATTTCTCACCTTTGACTTTTAATATCTGTAGTAAATAAATTTTACAGTAATCTGGCTCTTTAAAAAATTCTAGATCAAAGGTACTTAAAATTCAATGACTATAAAAAATATGTAAAAAACCCCAAACTTTAGACATAAATCACCTATGCCTTCTCTTGAAAAGAAAAACTTAATAAAGCACATAAACGAATATCTGAAGAAAGAAAATACTAGTTTTGGAGGTTAATCTAGCCTACCAATGTCTGCCATCCAAAACTATGAATGAACCTTTACTACTAAAAATGAATAAAAAAAACGTGGATTAACATAAATTTCCAAGGGATTTTGACCCAATAGTCATCCATATTAGTATAATCCCACATTATAACTTTGATTGTAACAGGAATAAATCTAAGAAAAACATGGAGGGGGATAAAAATCGTATATAATAATCACAGGTACTGGAACACAGTAAGTAGGTATTCAGTTTCAAATTAAATGAAAATTGGGAGAAATAGGAAATACAAGTATATTGGTCAACAGGTACATATGAAGTCTACTAAAGGTAATGACACTTGTATACTGAATTTTATTATTTGAGAAAATCAAATCAGAGCAAAACGAGGCTAAAGTACCATTAAAATGAAGTATCATTGTATTAATGGATTAAAAAACAAACAAAAAGGTTTTCTGTTCCTTAAAATACCCTTAAAATTGCTTAAACATCATGAAACAAGAACCTGACAGAAAACATGTGACCAGTACTTGGAATAGATGGTGAAATTAACAGTTGGAAAAAAAAAAAAAGGTTCAGAATTTGAAAACAAAAGTACAAGCTTCCACTACCCAGGCTGAAAGAATTAGAGAAATAATTATACATTAAGAGAAAAAAACATAGCAATCAAATGAGAACTAGGCTTGTTCCCTCCTTGCCCTACTCCCAACAATATATACTCACACCTAATTTTACTTTAGGTTAATAGCAATGTAGTTTTGCATTCTTAAAGTACTAAGTAACTGATTATGAGAGGAAGCATACTGGGCAACAGAGAGAAACAGCCTGGTACTTAAAATGGTCTATATATAAAATCCAAAGCTGTCAACATATCGAAAAATTAGAATTCTAAGCTAAATTGAAAAGTTGAACTTTGAAAACTTGGGAAAGAAGTATTTTCTCATAACAATTAAAGACATTAAGTGGGGTAAAATCTCCATCATGTAACAGAACACTTCCACATGATAGCAGTACAAATGAATCTAATTTCAATTTGAAATACTCTTGACTTCAGAAGACAGTGATCAAATCCCATTTAAAAACCAAGGGACAAAAATCCTTACATATAACAAAAGTTGACTAGAACAGACCAGTGACACTTAAAGCAAACAATATTTGAAAACCATTAAACAGTCTGACAGAGTTCTCAATTGTTTTTCTTCCCACACTTCAAATCTTAAAACAGCTAGAAAATTTGCGTTTAGACTAAAACTCATGGAATTGATTATAGAGTGAGATTTAGTGTTAAATAAAAAGCTAAATTCTCCCTCAACATCTCTGTGAATTCTGAGGGGCAACTAGTTAGGCTTGTTCAACTGGACAAACACTGGAAAGATTCTTAAATTACGTACAACTGAGCATCTGAAAGTAAACAGATTATTAATGTAATTTTAGACAAAGCCTGTGGTATTTTAAATATGAAGCTAAAGAACAAAAAAATACGAAATATACTACATTCTTATGAAAAGCTATTGTAAGTATTAGACAAAATAAAAACTCTTCCAGACCCCTGAGCATCACAAAAAGCCTGTTCCCCAAAGCGTAAAGAATCTACTTTGTGGAAATGTTACGATTTCCTTTTTTAAACATTAATTTTAGGATACACATAATATGGGGATATATGTTTCAACTCATCTGGATTCTTCCAGAGGATTTGTGTTAACTTAGGCCAGTCATTGGCAGCCCCATCAACATGATACCATTTAAAATTTCTAAGTTAACAATATTTTGTTTTATACAAACTGATCCAGGTTGCAAGCTTATGAGATTTCTGGTTCAAATCCTCAGAAGTGACTTTTCCCTCCCTCGGCCCAATAACCAAAGTTGAGGCATTCAGAAGTTACTTTGTTGTCCCTCTGCAGGTTTACTTCTTGCTTCACATGAAGGGACTAAACAGCCCCTTGGTCTCCCAGCTTTATCTGAAGAGTATTTTAGACTTCTCATTAGGTTTTTTTTCTAAGGGCACATCATATAATGGAGTATCTTACCACTAATAGCATCTTAAGTTCAATGAAAATAGGATGTTGACTCAAAATAGTTGAAGGGAAAATTCTTAACACAGTTGCTACAACGATGCCACTATGAATTCCATCAGCTAGATCATTCTTGAAGCTACAAAGCAATAGTTCATGTAAGCTTAATGAAAAGTACACTAGAAAATCACAGTCATGTAGAGCTTCACAAATTTCAATTTAAGCTATTTTTGAGAATATATTATTATAATTACAAAATTTTAGTTATTAGGAAACAGAAGAAAATGGAATGGTAGAACACATACATGTGAGCCATAAATTAAATTGTCTAAAATATTAAATATCTGAATTTTATGGACACTTTGACACTTCTTAAAACCAAAATTAATTCAGATATTCTACTTGGCATACTTTATTCATAAACGGCCATTTGTGTATATATACTATATAAAAATTTTTCTATGCATATTTCTATTCTTTTAATAACAAGTTTAATCATTTATCACAATGTCCTCAGAAGAAATACCAGTGTGAAAAAAAAAAAACAAGTAGAAACTAGGGAGCACTGCACAATCTGCTCATTCTTAGCATCCCAATTTGGGAAGTTCCTAATGTTAGATAAAATCAAGCCTGTTTCATTCTTTACCAGATATTTTTAAAATTAAAGGTAAAGTAATAAAAGCAATTCCATCGACGCTACAACACATTAGTTGCTCAAAATGTAAACTAAATTAGCCCAGTTGTTTTATGATATCAAAACAAATTGAAGATCTTCACGTGGGCACTTCAAAAATTCTTTTCTTCATTATTATTTCCTGAAGATTTTCCTGCTGGAAAGAAATCACACAACCTAAGCTATTTTTGTCTAAAAATTAACTTTTTAAATCTTGTTGATTATTCAAAACCATTCTTTCTGCAAACCTGAAGTTGCAAATTGATTATCTAAAAAGTTAGATTGCTCTTTTTAAAAAGTATACTTTAATGTTTATTCATTTTTGAGAGAGAGAGAGAGAGACAGAGTGCAAGCAGGGCAGGAGCAGAGAGAAAGGGAGACATAGAATCCGAAGCAGGCTCCCAGGCAGGGGCAGAGAGAGAGGGAGACACAGAATCCGAAGCAGGCTCCCGGCTCTGAGCTGTCAGCACAGAGCTCGACGCGGATCTCGAACTCACAAGCCGTGAGATCATGACCTGAGCTGAAGTCGGACGTCTAACCGACTGAGCCACTCAGGCACCCCATAAAAAGTTAAATTGCCTTTTTATTTGGTTCCTCTTAAATGTGGTGTTAAAGTCAAATTCCACAAATAAGTACACAGAGGGTATTAAGTCTTATACTTAAAAACCATGATCCTTTATACCACTAACTTACCTTATGAATGAATGCAAAAAATTAATCAGTGAAAAACTGTAAAAACTACATCTCTGAATGTAAGCAGATATTCATTTGATTAGAAATAAATAGAAATACTTCTGTTTAAAAAGTATATCCTTAACAACCCAAAATAATAAGTAGCTGCATTTTGGGACAATTATTTAACTTAAGTCCTCTTCATCTACAATTATATATAAATTCAAGACATTTGTCATTTTCTGAGATTACATTTAGATGAACAAAAAATAGACTACACTTGCACAAACTGGAATAGAACCTTACCATTCATGACGTTTCATTAATTTTAGGATACACATAATATAGATATATATGTTTCAACCCATCTGAATTTTTTTGAGATGATTTGTGTCAACTTAGGCCAGTCACTTGGCAGCACCATCAGTATGAAACCATTAAAAATCTAATAATTTAATTGCCAGGATTTAGGTTGCTAAATTCTCTCAACCTGGATAGTTTAGAATTGCTGAAGTATACGCTATTCCTTCAGAATCTAAGGAGGTTAGCTTAATGACATAATCTCCTACTGCTATACAAGGAAGCAGTCTAGTATAGCTATGAAGTCTAGAGTGAGACTACCAGAATTCCTATCCAGCATGGCCATTTACCAGCTGTGTGATCTTGGGCTAATTTACATAACCTATCTGGGCCTCAATTTTCTCCTTGTAACCTGGGGGAAAATAGCACTCATCTATTAAGACTGCTATAGGGATCAAATGGAACAATGCATGGAAGGTGCACAGAACAGTGCTCTATAAATACAGCTGTTTTATTACAACTGCTCTCCTTCAAACAAGATCATCAAAGTTTCTCTTATATTGCCCAGTCTCTCATCTATTCCCTATTAGATCGGCACCTCGGTTCTTTAAGGATACCTAGTAAATAATGTAAAATCATCATCTTTGCTAGGAATCAACATGTGTAATAAGGCAATCCATTTTGAGCATCAAATTTAGTGCTGGCTCTGCAATGTCACTGGACAAATTACTTCATTCACGGAGCCTTACTACTGCCATCTATAAATCAGACATTCATCCTGTAGCCAACTCACTTTTCAGAGTCAAAAGGATCAAATCTCTCAAAGTTATATACAAAGATGGTGCTAGAATTACAATCCTAATACAGATTAGGCATCACCACCCTATTTCCTAAAACCTTAAAAGAAAATTATGTGCAAAAGGGCAAGTAAATAGTTTACTATCTCTTACTAAACTCCAAACTTAAATGAGGGCAAAGAAAATATAAAGAAAACTACTGGGTATGGATATATGACACAAAAACTTAAAAATAGAGTTGAATGAAAATAAACTAATTTTAATTTTTAAAAAGCTCTAAACACAGACTAGGGTTACAAACAAACTGTGATGTCTCAAGTCATACAGAATTATATTTTAAAACTTCCTTTAAAAAGTCACCCAAGCCTTCTTTCAAACATAAACCATCTGGTATTCAAGTATAGAGGGACATACAACTGTTACTATCTCCTACCCCTTTAAACTAGGTTCAGTTTTGTAACTAGTTAAATTAGTCCTTTAAAGTAGATTTAACCTAGAGTCCTTTAAACTAGATTCAGTTTTGTAACTAGTTAAATTATTACAGATTGTTTATATGAAACTTTATTTTTTAGTTTTCTCTCAACTGTGGGCATCTTTACAACAAAGAGCACATCTCATTTGTGTACGTATTATTGGTGCAGAGGACAGGTACACAGACACAGCAGAAACTCAACCTGTATTAGTCAACTTTATGACCAATTCTTATTTCTGTATAGGAGAGAGAAATTTTCCATTGTATTTAACAAATATATGCTAACAAATACATAATGACCTCAAAATTACTGAAAAATAAAAATCACCTTTCAGAGAATTAACTATTTTCTTGTATCACATGGCCAAAGAAACTATACCAAGTCTATGTTTCTGAACAGAAACTTAATATTCATCCATGAATCAAAAGATAATTAAAAAAAATCTTAACCTCAACAGAAGATCAGGACCTAACAAGTAAAATTATGTTTGTATTGTAATGAGAACATTTTTTTTAAGTCTAAGATAAATGAGTTTTAAGCAGGGCGGGGGGGGGGGGGGGATCAAAGCTGAAGATAAAGCAAACTATCTGTCAACTCAAAACAGTCCTCACTTGCTGGCAGGTTTACTCTTTTAACAGACATGGCTAGCAGCATCACCCAGATTTGGAGAAGATTCAGGTTTCCACTTTCGGTGTACTGTACACCAAGTAAAAAAGAAGCAATTAGAAGCAGGTTTTCTTTCAAACCCATCATGCAAAACATCATTATCTTTAGTAACCACTAACCACAATTTATTTTTCTTTAATAAGCAAAAGAAATGTATGATTACTTGACCAGAGAAAGAAAACAAATATAAAAGATTCATCTCCACAAAACTTCCAAATGTCTGGAGTAACACGACAGCCATCAGTTAGAAGATGAGAAAATCAAGCGTGTGAGGAATGCCTGTAAGTTTTCAGTACAGGATATATAGATTCATTTTAACATCACAGCCAGAAGACTTAAATGCTTATCGACTAAAAGTAATATGAAGGTATGGTAAAAGAAAGAATGAAAGATTAACAACTTCCATATGAGACAGTTATCTACTCATTCTTTCATAAACCTTCAACTTACCTCTATTATTTCTCTACATAAAAACCAAACATCCTAGTACAGAGTTATAGGACATATACACACAGCTACCAAATCTTTACCTAGTTATTGATATACAATTTCATGATTCTAAGTCATGTCACAGACCTTTCTAACAAACCCAATTAAAAGTCAACCTGTTAACCTGTTGAGATTTGTTCTCTTTCCTTTTTAATCCTGTTACTCAATGAATACATTTGTTGCACTCTACAATGCTTCATTCATGTCTGTTAATACTAATTTGGATGTTGCCTTTTCCTCCTAAAGACCAGACTAAATGAATAAACAGCCCCAATAATAGCATTTCTCACAAAATGCTAATTCCATGCAACATTAATTCCATGCAATGTGCTAGACAAAGCAAAATAAACATGTAACAGGGAGGTAAAGAAGGCTGGGGAGGTGGGGGAGCAGAAGATGGTAAAATAAAACCAAGAAACACTGAGAAAAATGGTTTCAGAAGGCTTCTGCAAGACTTCTCAACATCTTTAGAATACTGTGCCCTTGAATGTCAAAGGCAGAAGAGGGGTACAGTTCATTTTTTCCACACTTACAGTCTTTTTAGAGGTCTGCAAATATTCTCCATACTTACAAACACTACTCTAGCTAAGGGTTTTGAATAGGTAAGTTCATATTTAACTGAAATACTATCTAAAGAAAATAGTATCATTAGTAAATCCATCAAAATCTAACCACATACACACAGCCGAGAAGTTATATAAACACATTAGTTCTAGCTCAATCTATTTTTTTAAAAAAATTACTTGCCTGGATAACGTAAATGCATATAGAAAGTTACTGAGATTCAACAATCATGAGCAAATAACTTAAAAAAAAAAAAAGGCTTTCTGTCACTTACTAACATTCAATTCAATGGCATGGATTCTCTAAATACCCAAAAGTAAAGGTAATTCAAAACCAATAGGAACAAATCAATTGGTCAAATCAGCCAGAAAAACCTAAGACACCCAACACTATGGATTTCTCTGGAAGGCCTATATTCCAAATCATTTTCCCTTAGGGTATGGAAAAATTAACTTCTTAAAAAAACGATCAATAAAATCATACTGATAGAAATATATTTGCTTATAATTTAAAATAAAAGGAAATAAATATTTTTGCTTTATTCACCAAACAAAAATTATTTACTTCACTTTATCTTCCATTTTTATCAAATGAAAAAGCAACTGTAGAGAGGCATACACTAAGAAGTGGTAACAATGTAAAGTCACAAGTAACCACTGAAAATAGTCACATGTAACAACTACTATCTTCAAGGCCTATAATGTAGGAAAGAGTATGTTTTTGTTTCATTCATTCAACAAGTATTTTACTGAGCACCCATGCTGTGCCAAGAACTGTGCTCAGCACCTGTGGACTTCTTAAAAAGTAGAAAACACAGGTCCTGCCCTCTAAGAGCTTAAAGTCTATTACTTGCTGGAAAGACAGAGCAATTAAACCATTAAACAAAACAAATCAAAACTAAATCCCCAAATAACCAAAATAGTAAGAGTTGTGGGCAGATTTCATAGGATTTTATTTTAATATTTTGAAGGGGAGGTGTATGCTGGACAAAGTTATTGCTGAGGATCTTTGAGAGAAAGCAGAACTTGAAATGGTAGAACTTAGGTAAGAGAAGTTCATGGTGGTAGTGAGCTGTGGGCAGGAGGGCATGAACACCATGAGCTCAGTCATGAACTGATTCAATCACCCAAGATATAAAAAGACCAGCCTGGTTTCAAATTAGGGAGTGTGAAGACATGCAGCTCAGAATCATGCACTGAACTGTACTATGGGAGAGTCTTGAAAGTTAAATTGTGAAATTTAGACATTATACAGGTACAGAAAAACACTGGAGGTTCTTGGGCAAGGAGACAACACGCTGAAATCTAAAAGAATTTGAGGGGGCAGCTTAAAGCAAAAACAAACAAAAAACAAAACAAAAAAGCAACAACAAAAACAAAAAAATCCTAAAAGTTAAGAGCATCTTGGGCATGAGAGTGTAACTGCTTGGGTCCAGATGGCAGCAGGAATGGACTCAAGATCTGTTAAAGCCTGTCTTACTCAATTTAAGGACAAGAAAATCAAACTCATTTGTAAAAAGCAATGATTCATTTATCAATTTATTGAATAGAGCCCAAAAAGTAATGAATAATTAGAATTAGGGAGGCACTACTAAAAGTATTGTTACTTCCACATCAACCCATAATATCTCATACATATCACCTACTCTTCTTATCAAATGATCTGAATTGAACCATAGGTTGTTAGAGCTGAAAAAGTTTAGTCTTTTACTCTACTTTTCTCATTAAAAGAAAAATAAAAAATTAAAAAAAGAAAAAAAGAGCCAGCTTGAAGGACTTTCAGTGAAGGCAAAATCACCTGTGATAAAGGAAGGACTTGCATGTCCTTTGTGTACAAAGAACAACAAAAATTAGATGTGAAAACATTTTAAAAGCAAAACATTACTTACTATATAAGTAGAAGATGGCCTCACATATAATCACATCTTAAGGCAAATCTCTACTGCAAATTTTTGAGTACTGCCAGCAAGCAGGGAAATTATTTATAATGGTTTTTTTAACCAGTGATAAACCATTATTTAATTTCCATATTATTTAAAGGTTACACAACTTTCAAGGTCCCTTCCAGCTGTTAAGATTCTATAATCCTGTAAAAGCAGAAGAACAACCTTCCCACATGAAGTTAACATACAGTAAGAGGCAAATTTAACCTATACAACAGATAACTGATACAAACTTGAAAGAAATGCACTTTTTAGTACTAATAGATTCAGCCTGAATTCTAAAAGGGGCACTGTACGTTATCTCCTGAATAAAAACAAATAAAAAAACTCTTTAAGAAAACCATAATACTCCTTTAACCTGTAACTTGATGCATCAAAAAAATTACGACTTCTGGCTCCGTAGGTGGGTATTCTGTCCAGTCAGCATACTATTTTACAAACAAGTTTTAAAATTTCACGTCATGTTCACTAACATTCCAAAGACCAGAATCATTTAGCAAGTAAGACTGGCACCAATTTTCATCTTCAGCTGGTCCCAGAATGAGGTATTAATGTGAACTAGGCAATATACATGAAGGTTCCATAACCTTCAGTCCCAAAGTCTAAATCTGTAAATTGACTTTTTAAAATTGAATGGCAGAACCCTACCAACTTTGTGTCACCACACTGAACTACATAGGCACCCTACTGTTTCTCATTATCTTCTGACCATTAATATCTCTAAGTGGGAAGACAGAAGAGATGATATGCAGAAAAAAGATCAATTTTGCTAATTAGCAACTTTTATCTTTAAGGTAGTTGCTTACAGGGCTTTAAATTAGATTTCTAGATTACTTGAGAATTTAAATTATCCATGCCCTCCTAGTCTGTTACCAAAGCTCAAATAAGAATTAGTTTTACTAATTTGGGTCCCATATAAGTTAGATATTAAGAAGAAAAAAAGAAACAATCTAATTTTAAGGAAAAACAATGGAGTTTCTTTTGGGACCCTCAGAGCTGGACTCTTAAGTCATCCATTCATTCATGATCCTAACAAGAGCCAAATAGCAAGTAACCTTACTAGGAAGATGGTCACTGATACAGCTAAAGAGAAAGGGCCATAAAGCAAACTGTGACCAGCTTATGTCAATGAGATACACAAAAGTACTTAAAAAAATAAATAAAATCTGCATTTTACTAGAAATGACTAGCTGGTGTCTTGGTCTGGCAGTGCAATAGCACCATTACAGCAAGGGTAAGCAGGTCAATCCCTTGCAAAACTTACCTTGATTGGCCCAATGGAAACAGAAGGCCCCAGAAAAGAGAGAAGCATCTGGCAGTAGCAAATTGTTTTATTTTATCTTTCTGTGGAAAGAAACTAATTTTAAATAAGAACCAGAGCATTTAAAGAATAAATATTTTTTAAAGCTCATTATCTAGTTAGAGCAGCTCTACTAAGAAAACCAGAAGAGCTCCTTGCTGCTTAGAGATGGAGAGAAACAGAAGAGGAATCAGAATTGTTTCTCCATCACCTAAGGGAGTTTTAAATCTTGTGTTATTTTAGAATCACAGAATAAATGGTTCTTTTATTAAAAAAACAAACAAACAAAAATCCTCCCAGCAGAATTTTGGGGGCCTGGTGTCTTTGAGTAAAAATTTTTATACAAACTTAAGGGCTATATTCCAAATAAAGAAGAAAGCCACTTGACATTAAGCCCTTCTACTCCTAAGGTTAAGTTAAAAAGAGAAAGACACAGAGCAAACTCCTTTCTCCACTATAATTTCACCAATAAATTATCAACGCTCAAGTGATTATCAGCATAAACAGTATTAATTCGCAGAAAGACCATACCTAATTGGCTTTCCAAAATATTTTATCAACCTAAATTTTTGATGATTTATAGATACTAAAATGGAAAGAACTCAACCAACAAAGAATATATGTATCACAGAACCTGACAGGGGGCATAAAATTATTCATGGTAACTGAACCTGTTACCTTTCTTGGATGCTTCTCTAGGAATTCAGTTCTACTGAATTCACTGAGTCAGCATTAAAACCTTTTGATCCAAATCACTCCCACAAAATATCCGTTTACAATTTATACTGGAAATGAAAGGGACAGCTCAAAAGCAGGAGTGCAGAAGCAATAAGCATTTAAAACAAAACAAAACAAAACAGTGTAAGTGGAAAATGAACCACCTATTTGGCACTGTCCTAATGAAGAATTAGAGAACCTTCCTATTCTATTCCCAACACGGGCGCGCGCACGCACACACACACACACAGAAGAGAATGCTATTTCAGGAATCAACTTTATTCTAAGCCAAGACCTAAACAATTGTGTTTTTTTAGACTCTATGCATTTACGTGGTCCACGGACATAAATTATGTTGACCTATAATATTCACTACTCAAGCATTAACTTCAATTGACATAATAGGAAACAGGAAGTTATTAAATTAAAAAGACTACATATACAGCTACTTAATAAAAGAACTGAATTTTGTTGTTGGTAGAAAATAAATCTTTTATACAGAAGGCTTCTCCTTACATTCAAAATTTGATTAGTGTCATCACTCAACATTTGACTTATTTGACATTATTTTGGCATAAGCTAATCCTTAAACAGCTGCAAGTATTCACCCGGATTTTGAAATCTTGACACAATGATACCACAGGCAAAAATAAACAAATAAATACAAAATAAAACAAAAACATTCTTACTTGTCCCATTGGCGGCCCTCCCATAGGGGGCATCATTTGCGGCATCATTCCATGAGGTACAGGAGGCATATTGGCTCTCTGACCCATAGGGTGCATTCCCATTGGGGCATAATGCATGCCAGGGTGCCCCATCTGAAAAATAGGGACAATTTAAAAATTAGCAAGTAACAATAAATGCTTCTCAAAAATCTGATTTCAACAAATTGGTTATGTGCAGCGGCATATTAGGCCAATGTGTAATTCAATTACTGGATTAACTTACACTTTCTTCAACAAACAAAATGCACTATACATACCGGTACTTATAAAGAACTTGAAACTAAACAAATTACAGAACAAAATGGAAAGAATTAAAATAAATACCGGACAGCTAAAGCATAGGTTTTCTCTTTTCTTTCTCTTTTTTTCTTTTTTTTTTTAAAGCACACTGCTTACTAGCTGGCTTGCTAAACTCAGGGAACACGCATGTGAAAGGCAATTTAAAAACTGTTATGGGTGAAAAACCACAACTTTGTTCTAGTTCACAGATAGAAGATAGCTAACTTATGTCAGAACACTAATTATCCTTAAATTTATTTTTAAGTTGATCTTAAATTTTGAAGTGAGAATCTACCAAATTAAATTAACTAAGGTAAGAGCTGGTCTTACCAAAAAAGAACACATTACGTGTACCCATGGGCACTTAACTCCTAACATATAAACATATTATTTCCTAACACAATCTTTAACACAAGTAGAATTACTTCTGCCAAAAAAAAATTTTTTTTCCAAAGACTAAGGTCTGTCATTCACAGACCCTAAAGACAACCAACCAATACATCCATTTTAATTCGCTTTTAAAAGACAACTATTTCTTTACCTGTGTGCCCATTGTTCCGGGTCTTAAAAACAGGTAGTTATTCCCTGCCAATTTTCCCAGCTGTACCCCCTGCAGACACCACTACTATTGGTGAAAGCAGATTTTACCAGCCGCTTTTAAAATCTACAACATCAAGTCTCCGCCTCCCCCTTCCTGCTACCGCCGGCCTACCTCTCCAAGAGGCTCACCGCGCCCAAGGCCCAGCACCTCCACCGCGCATCTGTCTAGGCCAAGCCCAATGGGAACTTCCAGGGACCCACATCCTTCCCTTTGTGCATCCCCGCTCTCCAATTCTCTTCCTCGTTACATATCCCACCATCTCGAGCTCTTCCTCCGTCCGCTCTTATCTTCTTCTCCTTCTGGAAAAAGCTTCCTGCCTCTCTGACTCCGTTTTTCATTGTGCCGCTTTCCCCCTGCTCCACCGATCCCTTACCGAGGGCCGTCTCCTCAGGAAGCCGTCAGCAGAGACCCAAGAGCTGGAGCAGAGGCTTGAGCCGGACAATCTCCGCTCCCCGTCCCCGGGACCCCGCGAAGGAGGATGGTTCTCCATTTCACTCACCATGAGGCCTCCACGCTCAGCTCCCGTCCCCGGCCTCATCGTCGGGCTCAGACTGCTCCGCCGGCGGCCACTGCCGCTACACATACCAACAAGAAGCGATCTGAGTGGCTGGCGCCCGCTGGGGCCAAAGGTTAAAGGCTGCCCTGCGCTACGGGGCGGGATCAGCGGGGCCAATAAGCTGACAGGCTTCCCCGCTGTCCAATCAGAGTGCGCTGTCGACACGCAGCTCTTCGGCGATTCGCCCCCAGCCTCAGCCTCACTTGGCGTCGCCTGCATGGAAGGGGGGGAGGGGGGGGAGGGGGACGGAGGAAGTTTCTGCGCCTCCTCCGGGAAAACTCCACCAACTTTCCCCGGGGAAGAGAAGACAACCTTGTCCCAGCTTCCCGAGCTTAGACCGCCTCACCCCGTAGGGGGTGGGGCAGTGGGGGCCTGCCACCTTCACCCACTCCGCCCGAGTTACGTACGCCCCACAAACCTGAGGCTGCCCGCGGTGGGGTGGGGTGGGGTGGGGGTGGGGTAAGCAGCTTCTAGCGTTAGCGGTGGCCGGGGCCGGACGCGCGCGGGGACGCGCGCGGTGCTCGAGGCGGAGGGGAGGGGGCGGGAAGAGGAGAGGAGGGGGGGGCTCCTTAGAAGAGGGTTAAAACTCCGTACGCACCAGCAGCTGAGCCCACTCCGGGGTGGAGGGGGCGGGAGGGAGGCGTGTCGAGCAGCGTGGAGGGAAGTTGTGATAGGGGCGGGGAGAACAATGCAAAAGAAAAAGAGGGAAGGGCAGTCAGGACGAGGGGAGAGCGTTTGGGCGGTGAGCTGCCGTTAAAGAGGGAAGCCAGAGAAGAGTAGGTGCTTACGGCGGAAGAAGGGAGAAAGCAAATCGGTTCGGAAATGTGAATCAGAAAGGTATGGGAGGGCGCTAGGACCGAGCGTCGAGAAGATGCAGCTTTGGGGGCTGCCGGGGCGCGCGGTTGCCTAGAGGTGACGCGACGGTGGCGGAGGTCTCTGGCCGGGACGAAGCACTGCAGGGAGAGGAGACTTGGCTACCCTCAGCCTCGGGTCGCCTCTCCCTGTGCGCTTCCCCGCTTCCCTTCCTTCCTACTAGCCGCGGATCGTGCTCTGGCCCCGGGGCACCCACCCTTTCCTTAGGCTCCACAGCACCTTCTCCGCCCCGTTGCGCACTCCCGGACACCCCTGCGCATCAGTGCCAGGTGGTGGAGGCTGTGGGGGGGCCTGGCCGCTGATTGGCTGCTGCGAGCGCGGGGCGGGGCGGGTGGTAGTCTCTCGACGTCCGCTGGTCCCCTCGTCTTTCCCGCCATGTCGTTTGTAGAGAGCGGGCGGCGCTCCGCTCCTCTGCGCCGAAGACTCGGCACCCCTGTTCCGTTTGCCCGGCCGGCTTTTACCGCCTTCACTCAGGGGGACAGTTGGGGTGAAGGTGAAGGGGACGAGGAGGACGGATGCGACCAAGTGGCCCGCGACCTGCGGGCGGAGTTTTCAGCCGGGGCGTCGTCGGAGCCTAGAAAGGGCTCGCTACTCCAGCGGGACAGGGACGGGTCGCCGGTTCTGCCCGATAAGCGCAATGGCATTTTCTCAACGGTTGCGGGCGGACGAGCCCAGGCCCGGCGGTGGCCTGTCCAGATCCTCTCAATTCTCTGTTCGCTGCTGTTCGCCATCCTCCTCGCCTTCCTCCTCGCCATCGCCTACTTGATCGTAAAAGGTACTGAAGCTCGGCCTTGAAAGTCTCTCCAGAGTGAAGTTGAGCCTGTCTGTGGCTCTTGCCTTCCATCTCTCTCCTCCCCATCAGAGGCCCGCAGTCGGGTAGCGGCTTTCACCCAGAGTCCTCATTGGCACCTTTCTTTGCTCTTCCTCTGTTTTTTTTCTTAAGGGTGGAGGACCTTGGTCCAAGCTTAGGAGACCCGTTATAAGGAGGGGCCTTGATTAAATGGGTACTCTGGAATAAACAGTGGAGTCAGTGAACACTTGGGGTGAAATGTTGGCAAAAGTAAGCAGTATGTAGGACAGTAATCCTCAAAAGACGGTAAGAAGTGTGCGACTAAAATAGGCTAAATATGTTCAAAGACTTGGTTTAATTGACAAATGGTTCAAGGTGTGCTAAACACTGATTCTTTTGTACGCTCACCGAATTCCTGAAAGACCAGGATTTCCGTCCCACAGCCTAACGTTCTACCTTTGTAGATAATTAGCTCTCTTGATTTTGTGTTAGGTCTTCAATCGAGTGTAAAGTTCTTATAGGAGCTAGATAATTTATTATTTTTCTGGTTATTAGTTTTATTTTCCTTTGTCTGAAGTTTAAATACAGGGCTGATCGTAATAGAAAGATGTGCCATGAAAGATTTTTCAAAATTTATACAGTTGTATTATATGGCTGGAATATTTTATATTACAGTGGAAAGAATCAGACCAAAGTTTAAATCTCAGTTCTCACTGTGTGTGACTTTGGCCAAGGTATAGACACAGAAAAGTTAGTTAAAACAAAAACACTTGAGTTCTCTGAGAACTTTAGTTCTGAGAAGCACCCAACACGGTGTCACTCAAGTATTAGTTTTACTTCACTCAACAGAACTGTATCGGCTTAACTCCAGTTGTAATTTTTCGTCATTGCTTCCAAGCCCTTATTGGGCTGCAGGTGGCATCTAACAACGTATGCTTGATTTTCATACACAAGACAGACGGGCAAGTTAACACGAACCTCTGTACGATGGTATTGGGTGTAAACTGTCAACATTAAATATGTGGTTGCCAGTGTTTCATTCCTCTTTCACTCCTCCTCTCTTTTTTTCACTGTAACTCGGAGAGTTTTGTACGTTATTTCTCTTATGCTGTGAGAGCTTCCCTTTATGTTATAAAGTCGCAAAACCTGCTAAGTCGAGTCCATTGTGGAAGACATTGAGTTGTGCTTATTTTTGAGAGTGGAAGAAAGGAACCTGATATGCGTGTAATTTGTGTTACATAGAATATTTTCAGGGGCATCTGGCTGGCTCATTTGAAAGAGCATGACCTCGAGGTTGTGAGTTCAAGCCCCACATTGGGTGTAGAGATTACTTAAATACGTAAACTTTAAAAAAAAAATATTTTCACAGTAACACTAAAGTTGACTCAAATACCTTATTTGCTGACTGAAGGTAACGTAGCGAGTAAATGAAATCAGAACTTAGGCCCAGTTGATTATGACTCCAGAGCATTTTCCACAACTCCACAATATCTTTCCAGCCTTTGAGCTATTGTTCAAGTTGTAAAATCATCTTTTTTATGCAAGCCCCTTTTTTTGTATTTTACAGAGTTACATGCTGAAAATTTGAAGACTGAAGACGTAGACACTGGGCTACTAGGTATAGACTTAACTGTCACTTAATTTGCTTTTGACTTCATTTTTATTTTTTCAGATCGTGTTTATACAAAATTTTAGATAAAATGCTTGATGTATTCCCTTGTGTGGTTCAGTGTTAATTTTTTATTTGCGTTTGTGTGTGGCAGATTTTGTTAGATTTTCTTTTTATGTATGTTTGGTGTGTGTATACACTACCCACACTAGGAATACAATTTGAACATAACTGTATGTGATGAAGATCCAGAGACTATTTAACATTTTCTAATTTCCTTCTGGAAGAGTCTCCCTATATACCTCTTCCCAGGAATTAAAAACAAACTTATAAACTAAGCAAAAATGACACCATAAGCAGACCTCAGGAGAAAGTTAAATTCAAATCTCCATTATAAGCAACTTGTTTTTTAAAAAAACGTAGAAAGCATTGGGCATATGTGTACAGGTTAGTGATGACGAAGAGACTTGAGTTTCTGTGTAATGTCTGTAGAATCCTATAGGATACAGATTACTAATGAAAATTTTGAGGGTTATTTATCTTGTATTTATTTCTTTATGCCAAAACGATTTTGAAATGTTCAGAACTTTAACTTTTTAGTGTATTTTTTTCCTGTTTGCTGTAATTTATTTGATCACTCTGAATTGCACCAAAAAAGTGGTTGAGATCCTATCCTGCATGTTACCTCCCTCCCAGTTTTAGCTAAACTAATGTGTCTTCAAGACTAATGCCCTCACAAGGATACAAAATAGAGTCTGCCTGATTTTGCAGAAGGGGAAACCTTTATCTTCAAATTATAGAAACAAATTAGTTGCTAGATGTCCCATGAAAACTTGTCTATGGTCTTTTCAACTTCTTGCATGAGAAGATGTACTTTCTGATGACTCATTTTATCAATGTATGTTGTTACACTGTTTCATGTCTAAAAACAGCCAAGATTGTAAGGATTTTTGTAGCATTTATTGACCTATCAACTCAATACATAGAATCTCAGTTGTTTAAATTCTCAGTTTAAAAATTGACAAGATTTCATGGGGTAACTGGGTGACTCAGTCAGTTAAGCGTCCGACTTCAGTTCAGGGCATGATCTTACAGTTCATGAGTTCGAGCCCCGCTTTGGGCACTGTGCTGAGTGCTCAGAGCCTGGAGCCTGCTTCGGATTCTGTGTCTTTCTCTCTGCCCCTTCCCCCCACTTGTGCTCGGTCTCTCAAAATAAATGAAAAAAAAAATTTTAAGTTGACAAGATTTCATTCACATTTATGAAAAGCATAGGTGGCACTTGTCATCTGAAGGAATGGCTTGTTCAGTATCAAAAGGATATAATAGGGCTTTGTCATTGCCCTACTTTTCCACTTCCAGTTAGTTTGGTATTGCTTTTAGATGTGCCTGATAGATATATAATAATTGTGACAGCATATATGAAGATCATTAAGTCTTTACTAATGCCATGAATACACTTTGGAGATTCAGGAACAATCTCAGGAATGAGGGGAGAAACTGCTGTATCTTTTTTTTTTTTTTTAATGTTTGTTTATTTTTGAGAGAGAGAGAGACCGGCACGAGCGGAGGAGGGGCAGAGAGAGAAGGAGACACAATCTGAAGCAGGCTCCAGGCTGTGTCAGCACAGAGCCTAAAGCAGGGCTTGAACTCAGGAAACGTGAGATCATTACCACAGTGGAAGTCAGACGTTTAACCCACTGAGCCACCAGGCGCTCCTGCAAATTTTTTTTTTATTTCAATTTAGGCCTAGTCTGAGATTGGCATAGATTGGCATAGATCTGCTCATTAAGAGCAGATTTAGCAGCAGTTCTCCTGTTAGTATGTGTAATAATCACCTAGACTTTGTTTTAAAAAGTGCCTCTAGATTTTGTTTCAGCTCCAGGTGGAGGCTGAGAATCTTCATTTTTAACAGGTGATTTTGCTGTACCAACCATTAGAGAAATACTTTTGCAGGGCGAGAATCTCACTTTTTTAAATTGTGGTTTTTTGTTTTTGTTTTTTTTTTAAAGATTGTATTTTTAAGTAATCTCTATACTCGATATGGGCCCAGATTTACCACCCTAAGGTCAAGAGTCGCATGCTCTACCAGCTGAACCAGCCAGGTGCCTCTAAAAGTATACTTAAGAGCGGTTAAAAGGGTTAAAAGTCCTTGCAAGTTGTCTAGTGACAGTAATAAATAATACATATGCGCACAGGCCTCTTAAGAAACCTGACTTTGAATGATCTAAGACACTGCCATTCTCTTGCCATCTTTGTCTGAAAGAAATCTTCATGGGAAACCCTGTTTATAATTTAAATATAAAAAGGTTCATGATGAGCATGATGTCTGGGCATTTGGGGGGTTAATTTATCCTAATAGCTAGTAGGATTAGGGAGGGTATCATTGTTTGTCTTTATTGGTGAGGTATTCCAGCCAGGGAGGTATGATTGCCAATATCACCTGGTTTTAGAACTCATCTCCCTGATCTTCCCTAGGTGGCATTCGAAGGGCTTTCCTTTTGTATAATTGTCCTCTACACCATCTCCTACTATAAGCCTATTTTTCAGGGAGATTAATAAAACTTAAGTTTACTTAGTTAAATCACATTCTAGTCCTTCCTCCTGAAGGTTATTCTCAGGCCAAATTGATTGCACTAATATACAACATATGAGTTGTTTCATTTTTGTACATTGGCTTTTGTATCTCACATTTTCCAAGTTTTATCACTCTTCACACACTTAGTTCTATTTCAAATTTTTGCATTTTTTTTCATAGTCTTACTGTAAGGTGTGATAAAAGGACCTTTTATTTGAGGCAAATCTGAAGTAAGTACATAAGTAAAACAGAAGGATTTGCCTTTACCAGAAAATGCTTAATCTTTTTTTTTTTTTTTTTTGTTACATTTGTTTATTTTGGGAGAGAGAGAGAGGAGAAGAAGCAGTGCGGAGCCCAGCATGGGGCTTGAACTCACAAAATGTGAGATCATGACCTGAGCTGAAATCAAGATTCGGATGCTTAACTGAGCCACCCGGAAGCCCCAGAGTAGTACTTTTTTTTTTTTTTTTTTTTTTTTAGGACTAGTACTTTTAATATACATGCTGTAAGTAGTTCTGTACAGGAATTATAATCAACTTCATGGAGTTCCTTCAGTTTGAAAAGCTTCTGATCTTTTGTGCCTGTCATTCTTTGACATCTATTTAATAGTTAACGTTAAGTCCCTCTTGTGGCTAAGACCAAATTCCTAGCATATTGCAATATCAAGGGCTATTCTTGTTTTTGAGCCGCTCATTTAGTTCTGTTTTATGATTGAGATGTTTCTAGCTTCTGAACATTTCCGGAGATGACTGACATAATAAATTCAATCAAGGATGAAGCCAATTCATTTGAAAAGTATCATTTATTCTGCAGAGTGATGAAGTGAGACTCTGCCATCATAATTTCATGATACAGAACATTACAAAATGGTAAAAATTTCTAAGGGAAATGGTGTGTTGGGTGACCCATTCTCTTAGAAAGGCACAAATTGAAAACAACTCACTCAGTTTCTTCCTTACAGTGAAAAATGATTGAAACTGTGAACTTGAACTTTTTTTTAGTGAATGTATGAACCTTGTAATTTGAGGCCACTGTGTATTAAGGATATGATATATTGCTATCTGCAACCGTGTGGGGCAAATTGGCAAATATGTTATCCTCTTCTGTGGCAGTTTTTGTAAAATTGTGTGTGTTGCTTACTTATATTAATTAAAGAATGATCACTAAAGTAACAGAGAAAAAATGAAAGCCCAAAATGATTAGAAGGATACAACCAAAATTTTAGATAATTTACCTGGGTTTTGGAATTATAGGTTCTATTTTCTTTCTTTCTTTCTTTCTTTCTTTCTTTCTTTCTTTTTTTCTTTCTTTCTTTAATTCTCTATTCAGTAATGAATGACTGTAACTCTCAAGAAAAACTGTGTTTAAGAGAAGCATAAATATAAGTTTAGGAAATAACACATTGAGCATTAATAAAAATACTATTGAACTTTTACAGTATGCCAAAACTTTAATTTTTTAGATGTGTTATTTCACCTAGTATTACTGACTGTCCTGCATTCATCAATATAAATATCTTCTCAACCAAAATTCACGTCAGTGTATATTAGAATTTTTATGTTACTAGATAGTGTAGGCACAATAGCAAGGCAGAAACAGTATGAATTATTAGGGGGATTATCATTGTGCAGCTAACTTATTAGTCATAAAAATCATTACAGGTCTCCCTAATACCTAGAAGCAGTAATGACAAGGAGACACTGGGACTTCTAAATCTCAAGAAATTGATCTGGGGGGATGTTTCTTAGGCTAATGAAGTCAAACTTTAGCTGGCATCAGAATCAGCTGAAAGACTTGTTAAAACTCATTTATTGGGCTTTACCTGTTCTAGAGTTTCTGATTTGGTAGGTGTGGGAATGGAGCCCACGAATTTGCATTTTTTTTAAGTTCATTTTTATTTATTTTGAAAGAGAGAATGGAGAAGGGACAGAGACAGAGAGAATCCCAAGCAGGCTCCAGCACAGAGCCTGATGTGGGGGCATGAACTCAAAAACTGTGGGATCATGCTCTGAGCCAAAGTCAGACACTTAACTGAGCCACCCAGGCGCCCCGAAGTTGCATTTTTAATAAGTTTCTAGGTGATATTTATGCTGCTGGTTCATGAGAGCCACTGGTTTAATGTTTCCCAAACCAGACTTATCAACAACAAAACCCTGCAGATTTTCTTTTTTTGAACTTAAAAGATTTCAAAATCTGCAGATTTTTTAAATTTACAAGATCCTTATCTACTCAAAGTTGAAGTCACTTAATTGGCTGCATACTTTAATGTTTAATATAACATCAGGGCCCCATTTTTCCAGTTTCATGAGCAGTTCTATTTGTAAAGATTGATATTTTGTGACTTTAATTCTTTCTTGGGGCATCTTCAGAGACTAAAGGGAAAATTGAGTTAAATTTTTTGATAGAATAAAGGTTATTTAACCTTGAAGTTACCATATTGGTCTTTTGGATCCTTTTATTAATCTAAGGTACATTATGAAATTTTTGTGATCTTTTCTGTATCTCAATTTTGCTCTTTCATTATATTAGGAATAATCTTAATAGCACTTAGCAGTTACTTTTTAACTTTGCTAAAAATAAATTACGATGGAATCCTCTAGAACAAACAGTGGCCTGCAGACCAATCTGACCTACCTGTTTTTTGTAAATTAATTTTGTTATAGCCTAGCTTTGTCCTTTCCTTTATATATTGTCTGTGGCTGTTTTCATGTTACAATAGCAGAGTTTAGTAGTTGTAACAGACCTTACAGCAAGTAAAACTCAAGATACTATTCTGACTCTTTTCAAAAAAATATAGTATTATTATTCACTTAGTCATTCAACAGAAAGGGCTTCAGGCAAAAATACAAACCGTCCTTTTTGCTAAATGATGTATTTTATTTTTCGTATTTTGTGATATTTGTCTGCCCTTATTTCATAGTGTTTGTAAATGGACAAATGCTGAAGGCAGCTATGTATAAAAAGTGATTGGAAAGAAATTTTAAAAATTCACTGGGTTGATGATTCAAATTGTTTATAATTCTAAAAATGGAAATGTATTGCAAATTATGGAGCAAAGTAGATGGCCTCTCTTTGCCATGTGTTTTGTGTTTTGGTGATGCACGTGCAAAAAGAAAAAGCAAAACTAATGATAAGCTGAAACCACTTAAAGGTGTATCTGAAGTCTGGAATCAGTATTTATAAGATAATTATGTTCCAGATTCATGCATGAAATTAGTAATCAGTTACTTGCACTTAAGAGTATATGGCCATTTCTAGGGTGTATCTTTTTAAAACCAAGGAAATTCAGCATGAAACTTTGGATTTGTTGTATTTATATTTTATTAAAATTTCTAACAAAGTTTTTTCATGGTCTTTTTAGTCTTCTGTAAATTGTTCATCAAATGACTTAAAATAAGGAAAGAAAGAAAAAAAAGATAAGGGAAAGGGTATTTTGGACCTTAGATGATAGTAATAACTATTTTGCCTATTATACTAAAGATTATATGCTTCCAAGAGTAATACAGGCTTAACAAGATATGACAAGTTAGTTATATAAAGATGAGTGGTCAATCCGTGGGGTTGCATTGTACTTTTCCCGCTACTTTTGTGTATGTTTGAAATTGTCCATGGTAAAGAAGTTTTCTAAAAGTTTCCCATGTGAATTGGATGATTTAACATGGTTGGAAACTACAGATGTTACTTATTTTTCAAGTTTTTGTCACTTCATCCTTCAGAATGTTTCCTTCCACTTTCCTTGCCTTTTTCAGCAGGAATGGGAGTGAAATTGCTACATGCTGAGCTGCAGGTGAACAGGCAGTTGGGTAGAGACCTTTATCAGGTGGCACTGGAAGGGGAGGAAAGAATGCTTTCATCTGCTCCTGTATTTGGAAATAATAAGTTTGAAGATCAAAGGCTATCTGGCTTTCTGTCTTAACATGCAGAGACACACGTTGGTTAAGGGATTTGAAGACTTGAGCTATCGGTAGACTGTGTTGAATTTTAGAGAAAATACTAAATTATTTAAAATGTTTTTGCCCTCCTAAGTTAGAAAACTATAGAATCTGATAAAGTTGCAAAACTTTGCTTAACATTTAAAAATAGTTGATTAATTTTAGGCATGAGTACATCTAAGGTTTTATTAGTAACCAGCTATAGTTTTTACAACTTTTAAAATTACCTAAATACTAATTTTAATTTTTAATTTCATAAGTTATAGAAATAATATAGTCTCACTTGGAAAGAAATTCCAACAATTAAAGCAAAGATTCCCACTAATGTACTTGTATATTTTTTCAGATCTTTTTCTATTCATTTATATGTGTAGGATCATTCAAAATGTGGTTTTGTCATTGTCATAGAAAGAACATAATTGCAATCATGCAGCTTTATTAAAATGTTTTGGAGATTAATCTGTATCTTTATATATAGTTCTACCTCATTCTTTTTTGTTACTGCACTGTAGCATTTCATAGTATACAATTTTATCTAAAATTTTCAAATTGTCGGAAGCTCTGAAATAGGACTTGGACATTATCAGCATGCTGTGACGTTTACTCATTCATTGTTTGCTTATGGCACAAATAAGTTTTTATGAAGAATGTACTTGCATAACAGTGTTTTAATAAATTTTTCCCAATATCGGATCATGGGAGGTGTTTTGTTTGTTTGTTTTTCTAGTTGTTTCTGTTTACATTATAATGTGCAAACTATTGCCTTCACGTATCTGATTTCATAAAGCTTCTGAAAGTCACCTCATCCCTGTAAGCCTGAAAGTGCTAAATAAAATATTTAAAACATACAATAATCTTTCTTTGTTGGCAG
This sequence comes from Panthera uncia, assembly GCF_023721935.1. NCBI lineage: Eukaryota > Metazoa > Chordata > Mammalia > Carnivora > Felidae > Panthera > Panthera uncia. Next base: position 77,087,175 of record NW_026057584.1, on the reverse strand, counting down.
CTTTTATAGAAATACAGAACTGCCAGCATTATTTTTAGAGTAGTAACTGCACTTTGACGCCAAAATCATTTATTTTAAAAAGTGAGCCAAAACAAAATATACCATGAGATAAGTGAATATAAAACTCCAGCAAAAAGATGGGGATAGGAATTTTCCACCTACCCCCATCTTTGCTTTAGGTAAAAACATTGAAGCCCAGACGTTTCAATTGGTGGAAAGATGAATTTCCATCAACTGATGAAAATTGAACTATAGATAAGAACAAAGGATGTATGTATTTATTTAAAGGCCTATATCCTTTGATACACCAGTTCTTTGGAAATTTGTTGCAGATATCCTTGTATAACTGTATAGTTTAAGGATATTACTTGCAACATAGTTTTTAATAGTGGAATAATAAAAATATATAATAGAACTGTAGCTATGTATACTGATATGAAAGGTCTCCAACATTGTTATGTGAGAAGAGCAAAGTGCAGGACAGCTTTTCTGGTGAGAATCCTATTTGTGGAAAATGGAATCTACATGTATTGTATATTGTACATAACTAGCTCCATATATATATTTACATTACCTAGAAAACTATAACTTAGAAAATATGCACAACTTAGCTGATTGCTTTTAGGAGTAGAATTGGTGAATTGAGGTAGGAAGACTCTAACTTAGTTTTTATATGCTTTTGTAGTTTTTAAAAATTATGTTAACTTTCGGTAAAATGGGTTTAACGTAACATTAGTTGTCAAGTTTTTAGCATGAGGGGTTCTGGAGGAAGGGACTTGCTGCAGATTTAGTTGAGTAGTTACCAACTTGTGTGGATTTTCTGCTTGTTCATAAACAAATTGAGTCATTTTCTGAAGTATAAGCACTTGTAGACCATAATATTGCAATGTACTTTTTAGGCACATCATTATGAATTGGCTTTTGTCAGTGATGTAACTCTTGATTCGTTCAAAGTGAATATAAAGTAAAACTACGCAAGGTGAGGTAAGCACTTAGGTTGTAGAATAGTGGTCAGTTTTGAAAATTGAAGAATATTCTTATATTAATTTTGACGAGTGTTCTATTTCACTTGAGTGAAAAGGCTTGATGGGCTTTAGAGAGCCTCACATTTTATTACTTTTTTACCTGTTATTTTGTGTCTTTCTCACATTTTTTAGATATTTAGAAGTTTCCATTATTCTACAACAGTCCCCAGATAGTTGAATTTTCATAATTACTGTCTTTGTTCTGCAGACTTTATGTATTATAAGATGTTAAACTTAGTGTAAACCTGTCAGTTGTTTTATCCCCTTTAGCAGTATTCATCTAAATAATAACAAATAATAGCTATTTGGCAGAATAACCATCCTTAAGTTGTAGCTGTGTGTACAGCTATAAGTAATCTTATAATTTTTATTTTGGTCTTCTATCTCACTGGGTTGGCAGGAACATTGTGCCTCAGTCTTTGCTAAGGTTCTGTCTACCCAGTCCTAGGTTCAGTTAAGGTTCTAAAGTCTGACACTGTGCCAGGACATTGGGGTGGGATGCAATCTAGTCCTCAAAGCATTTGCTCAAATGAGTTACTGCGGAAGCATCTTGCTTTCTGGTCAGGATGGCCTTTCAGATGTAGCACTTTTTTTTTTTTTTTAAATCTTCTTATTTATTTTTGAGAGAGAGAGTGAGTGCGAGCGGAGGAGGAACAGAGAGAGAGGGAGACACAGAATCTGAAGCAGGCTCCAGGCTGTGTTTTGTCAGCACAGAGCCCAACACCGGGCTCTAACTCGGAAACCTCCAGTTCATGACCTGAGCCGAAGTCAGACAGTTAACCAACTGAGCCACCCAGGTGCTCCTCAGATGTAGCACTTTTGTAGCCACATGACCATCTGCTGTTTCTGTGCCCCACTTAGGAGAGAGACATCTGCAGGCTTGGCTCTGGATCCATCTGCCAAGCTGCTGTATATAGCTACAATCCCTCTGTGGTGGTGTGTGGCCTCCTCTCCTGGCTCTGCCAGGAAGTGCCAGCAGTACTGTCCCCTGTCCGTACATGCACACACACCACTTTCTTCAAACCAGGAGAGTCTTCCTCATCTGTGCATAAAGCCCTCACTCTCTTTCTCCCCGTTCTACACAAAGGTTTTGTCTATACCCGATCAACTCATCTTTGCTGTCTATTCAAGACATTTTGTGTTTGTCTACCCTCTTGCTTATATTTATCCTCCTCGTTCCCTGAATCATTTTGCAACATAAAAACCAAAGAGACACTGAGGCTGTTTCTCTTTGTCACATCTTTCTGTGGCAGTGAACACACAGTTCCTTATCTCCTTAAAAGGGGGTAAAGGAAAGGGAACTAGTGAGAAAAGATTAAGGTTAATCTTTCAAAAATACTTTGCCACAGTATTTCTTAATACTTCATTTCTCTGAGTTTGTCTTTTAGCAGTTTTATCGGACTGTTAACCGGAGTTCGTATGGTTTATAAACAGTCCAGTGCACGTATTTCTTAACCGCTTCTTGCCAAAAGGCATCTTGGTTGTGCATTTTGTGCAGCCAGGAAATTGGTAGTTCATATATCATTCTCAACCATAGTCTTCACAGCCTTTCCTCCCTCCCTATGCTACCTCAGTAGGTACAGCCCGGGACACACAATCAGTAGTGGTAGCTTAATAAACTCTCTTAAGGAGGCAGTTTGAGTATGTATCTAAAAACCTTCAAATTAATTTATTCCCTCTACTGTTGCTTTGTTCATTGCCCCCATTCTTCCATTTCTCAACCTTTTCCCCCTTCCTTGAGTCGAAGATAATACCATGCTTTTGACTTAAGAATTCTTTGAGAAAATCTTCCAGTCTTCCCCTCTGAAAATAAAATTTAGGATCCCAACTCATTTGTAAATTGTGAGTTAACTTTTGTCCATATACTGAGAAAATTGAATCAGCTTAGGTTAATAATGTTTATAGGAAAGGTATCAAGAGTATACACTGTAAAATTCTTACGTCAAAAGTGCATAGTATGGAAAGAAAGGAAACACTTATTGTAGGTAATAAAAGATAGCAAGCTGTGATTCATAGAGCTAAATGAAAAATGCCAAGACATTTTAACAGTGAAGTATTTTAACTATTTCTGTAGTCCCAATTTTGTAAAACTGAAGATATATTAAGTTGAATTTGTACTCTTTTCCACATATTAAATGATAATTGAAATATCAAACTATTAAATTATTTACAGTTTAATTATTTTATATTTTATTCAATTATAATTTAAATATTGAATGATATGACTTCTAATTGTGCTTTAGTATTTTACACTTTACATGGTTTAGCTTGTACTAAGCTCAAATCTCTTGTATCACCTACACGCAATTCAGAAGTTCAGAAATACACATGATCTTCTGAACATGAAGATACTGGTTTAATTTAAATTGCTTTCCTGTTAATAATTAAAGTTTTCTTCCTCTTTTCCCATTAAGGATTCTGGACTCTACTTATAATCTCTCTATCTGCCGGATTCTCCTGTTGTAGCTTTTCTTGGACAGTGACTTATTTTGACTCTTTTGAACCAGGAATGTTTCCTCCTACTCCTCTTTCACCTGCCAGGTTCAAGTAAGTATTCCTGCTTCTTTTTTAACCCATTCCAACCCTGTTGAAATGCTAAAATATATAGAAGCAAGAGGCTGCTTATTTGTAAGATAACATGTTGAGTTCCCAGTCTCTATAAAATATAAATGACTTTAAAGTTTCCAGATTGGCTCAGCCTTTAGATAAATGGGAGACTCTTTTAAACTCCTTACCCAGATAATGCAGTGGTTTTTTAAAAAATGAAATTCAAGAGTTGATCTATGAAGTAAGAAATTTTGATGGATGTTTGTCCTCTCGGGCTAGAATCATTTAAACAGTTTATGAAAGCTAAATTTATATCAGCATAGTGAGAGTTTTACTAGATGCATCTATAAATGGTCAGATTTATATCAACTTAAGTTGGATTGGACTTTTCCCGAGATTTCAGTTTTCTGTAATAATTACCAAGCATTTATGGCACCCAATTTAAATGTCTAGATCAGATTAAGTGCATTTCATAGTGGAACAATATTAGATTTCTTTGGTCTGTGTTTTCTGTAGTTCAAAGACTTTCACAAAATTCAGTTCTAACCTAGTTTTAATCTAGTTGATTTATGTCAAGAAAGCTCGGGTATTAAATACTATAAATTTCCAAATAGGAGTTTCTAAGACGTCTAGTGTATTCTACAAACTGAGGGGTTGGGGAAAAGGTGAAGAGTAGAAAATAAACTCTGGTTTAAAATTCATGTGTTATCAGAGTATTATGGTTGTTATTGTTGCTATTATAACTACCCGCACCAGTTTACTTTATGGACAGTTTGCAGAGATCAAATAAAATGTATTTGAGAGACTCTGTAAATAGGAAGTTTTATACTAATGATATTTATTTATTAAATGCTTATTTTAGAGAGAGAGACTGAGAGAACGTGAGTGGGGGAGGGACAGAGAGAGAAGGGGACAGAGGATCCAAGCTCTGTGCTGAGAGCACACAGCCCAGCATGGGGCTCAGACTCACACACCATAAGATCATGACCTGAGCTGAAGTCAGATGCTTAACTGACTAAGCTTCCTGCCCCTACTAATGATATTTATTAGTAATTGTTATTACCAGCTTTCTTTATTAGTAAGCTCATATTTTTCTGTCTTATAAATCTGTCTTTAAAACTTGTGGCTTTACTTCAGATGAAATTTGTTTGTGTATCTTAAATGTCTTAATAAATCCCTATCTGTACATGAAACATAAATCATACTTGGCAATACATTTTGTATGTGTGTGTTCAAAGTGGATAATGAGTAATAATTGAATAAGTTGTTCCTAATAGTGCAATGCCATCCCATAGTTTATGTGACTACCATTCATTTGCAAAGTTTATTTTCCTGTGTGATACTGTGTTCAGTTCAAATTCATATTCTTGATGCTTGATGACATTAATTACTTGGTAATAAGAGGTATGCATCTAATGTCAATAATATAATGAGACTCCTTTTATAAGCCACCAAAAAAACATCTTATTTTTGCCTTTTATCTCTTTATACCACACTTCCCTCTGGATTTTCAGCCTTATATTTGTAGCTATTTAGTAGATCTTGTAGCCTGGATATCAGAAAACACCTTGCACTTAAAATTACTTACACTCTAGCTTGTCTTAAAGACATCACTCCATCCAGTTATCAAGGCTTGAAACCCGTATTCACTGTATTTATCCTTTGCCAAGTCTAGCCATTCCTGTTTTTTGAAATGTTACTGGAATACTTTGTCTTTGCACCCTCAGTGTTTTTGCCCTTTTTAAGGCCTTAGCCTGTGCACTTCACTCCTTGGTCTCCTCTACTCCAAGCTTTCACTCTTCATATTCGTCCTGTATTTTGTTACCTCTGTAAAAACAGATCTCTGTCGCAGCTCTTCCCTTGCTTAAAAGTCTTCAGTGACTTTCCCATTGCCTTCAAAATGATGTCCAACTCCCAAGTACAGCATAACAGTCTGTCCTCAAATGATCCTTCCTTACTTTTCCAACTTTATCTTCAGCTATTTCTCCAGTGCACCCTTTTCTATAGCCATATATCAGATTACCCTGGCATTCCCTGAATAAACTGTACTTTTGAGATGCCATGACTTTACTCTTAGGGTTTTCTCTTCCTGAAATACTGTTTTCCCTCACAGATTCTCTTTTGCCCATACAAGAATTCACAGGCCTCATAGATGATAGAAGCTTTTGGAGTTACAGAAAAGCATTTCAGTGTTCTCTGAAATACCTGGAATGCTCAGAGCATTTAGTTTCTTAAAAAGTATCTTTGCTTTTTTTATTAAACTAGAACCAGTAACAATGGACCTCAGTTTTCAGTGTTATTAGTCATTCAATTTTAATATGAGATAGTGCCAGATTAGAGACTTAGATGGTATGTTTGTTAACACAGTCCTAAAAACCACAGTTTTGAAATATACATTGTATGTACATATGTATATATTTAAATTCCTTTCCACATGTATGTTAGGTAATTTTATATATGCTAAATCAGCTATTAAATATATCAAGACCATGACTGAAAATGTAATTTAATGTTATCATGTGTTGATACAGATAAGGCATATAATAAATTTAGTGATAGGGGATTGCATATTAACAGAAACCACATACCAAAAAATGCATATAATTCAATGATAATTGGTGAAACGGGGTTTTATAGTGAAAACCCTGCCCTCTAGTGCTTGTGGAAAATAATGCAATTACTGTGCTTCAGAAATGTCAGAATAAGTTTATTCTCTGTGTCACCAGTAGAGTGAGAACTTGTACAGGGAAACAACTTTTCTCCTTTGAGAAAGTTTAAATCTTCAGACTCTATTTTCTTAGAAATCAGATTAATGTATTTCATTAATTTGCAATATCACACTTTTATACAAATATCTTTGTAACAGGCTCTGTATTCTTTTATAACTTAAGCAATGATGTTAATATAAATATTTTTCGTGATTATATGAAAGTACAAGTCCTTAGTTGAAAATTCAAAGACAAAGGCCCCCCAGAGGCCCCGCCTCCTAATTCCATCACATTGGGGGCTAAAGTTTGTAACATAAATGGAGAAGAGAATGTGGATGGGGGTACAAACATAGTCCATAGTACATATAATTTAGAAATTTTCACTTTTACATACGCACAAGACCTTTAGGAAATAAAAGATAAAGAATTTTGCAAGGGATATTTTTAGACAGGTATTTAATAGACTTCAAAAGGCATATTTTAAAATAATGCCTTTATTTATTTTCTTAAGTTTATTTTCAGAGAGAGAGGGGGAGAGAGAATCCCAAGCAGGCTCCGAGCCGTGAGTGCAGAGCCTGATGCAAGCCTCAATCCCATGAACTGTGAGATCATGACCTAAGCCAAAATCAAGAATTGGATGCTTAACTGACTGAGCCACCCAGGCGTCGCTCAAAAGGCATATTTTGAGGGGTGCCTGGGTGGCTCAGTCCGTTGAACGCCCAACTTCAGCTCAGGTCATGATCTCACGGTTCATGGGTTCAAGCCCTGCGTCAGGCTCTGTGCTGACAGCTCAGAGCCTGGAGCCTGCTTTGGATGCTGTGTCTTGCTCTCCCTCTGCCTCTCCCCCCACTCATGCTCGCTCTCTCTGTCTCTCAAAAATGAATAAATGTTAAAAAAAAAATTTATTTTGAAGGCATATTTTGAAGAAAGATTGTTATACTGACTTTGCAAACTTTGCTGAGTTAAAAGGTATACTGCAATGTTAACACACACAGAGTTGTTTATTAGAAAACAATAATTTTCTTTGTGTATTTGGAACAATTATACTTTTAAATTATTTTCTTCTGAAAATATGTTACTATGTTAAATAATGAGGCAGTAAGTTTAGATTCTTTGAAGTATCTATATAGGCTTTCCCCACTTCTTGCTACTTTATAATTAATTTTTACTGTTCTATGCTACTTAATCAACATCTCCAGTTCACTTCACATTAGTTTTCATCATTCATTCATTCAGTTTGTTCAGTGGTTTCCAACCAGGCAAATATGACAGTGTGTATGTAAACAGTATTTCATATGTGATTATCCAATTTAATTACAGTTTGTAGGAGTTAATGCATCTAGGTATGTGACCTACCCATGCAAAGATACTGCATTTATTTGAGTTCTCCTGATTGGAAAGGAAGTTAGATATGGATAGATGTGCCTTAAAGCTGCAATTTTCCTAACAGTGAATTCGTGTTCTAGGATTGCTAGGGAAATAATAAAGATTATGAGGGAACCAAGTCCCTGCTAAGCCACCCTTAGGTATTATCATTAGTTCAGGCACTTCATTTTTTAACAGATGAAGAAATTGAGGCCTGGGGAATTTAAGCAAGTTGCACAAAGTCAAATAATTTGCATGTAACATAGCTAACGCCTGACTCTATGTTTAGTGTTCTTTGCCATACTAGCTAAGCCCACCTACTTTGAATTATGAAATGAATCAAAAGGAGGTAATTCACTAATTGAAACAGCTTCATCTTATTGACAGTTGAAGCACTCATTGGAGCTTTTGCTTTGTGGCAGTTTTGCCCATGTGATACAGCCAAATCCAATCAAAACCTGTTCTTAACTTCTCACTGTCTTTGTTCTCCATTGTTTTTTCTTTAGTGACCAGTGTTTTCCACTTTAGACTACTCTGCACATTTCACATTACCTGTGCCCCATCTAGTGGTGCAATGATGTAGCCGCAGGTTTATAGTTATTCAGCATGCTAAAAATAAAAACCATTTAATTAATTGTTGGGGCACCTGGGTAGCTCAGTTGAGCATCAGACTTTGGCTCAGGTCATAATCTTGTGGTTCATGAGAGTTTGAGCCTCACATTGGGCTCTGGGATGACAGCTCAGAGCATGGAGCCTGCATCAGATTCTATGTCTCCCTTTCTCTCTGCCCCTTTCCAGGTCACGCCCCGTGTGTGTGTGTGTGTGTGTGTGTCTGTGTGTGTGTCTGTCTGTCTCTCTCTCTCAAAAATAAATAAACATTAAAAAAAATTAAAAATAAAACATTTAATTATTAAAATGTCCCACCTAGGATAGAAATGTTACTATATAGTCTAGAAATAAATTTAGAGGAAAAATGACAATGTAAGTGATGAATTTAACAAACAACACAGTGTAGAAAGCTTATTGGTTTTGTAATTATGAAATAAAATATTTAATAACAGTAATATGAAAAATAGTGAAAAAAGTCATTAAATTTGTACTACAGTAATTTAGTTAAAAGTCAGGGGTCAAGGGCCAACATTCTTTTTTTTTTTTAACTTTATTTATTTAAAGAGAGCCTGAGTGCTAGTGGGGGAGGGGCAGAGAGAGAGAGGGAGAGAGAATTCCAAGCCAGCTATGCACTATCAGCATGAAGCCCAGTGTGTGGCTTGAACCCATGAACTGCAAGATCATGACCTGAGCCAAAACCAAGAACCAGATGTTTAACCATCTGAACCACCCAGGTACCACTGAAAGGCCAACATTCTTTTTTTTTTTTTTTTTTTCAATGTGTATTTATTTATTTTGAGAGTGAGCACCTTTTGTGTAAGCAGGGGAGGGGCAGAGAAAGAGGGAGAGAGAATCCCAAGCAAGCCCTGCACTGTCAGCATGGAATGGGCCAACATTCTTAAGTTAAAAGTGTTACTTCATTGCAGTCAATAGTGTTAATTAACAAAAATCTTATTGTTGGCATGAAAAAATGCACAGATAAAAATTAAAATTTAACAGCATGTGACTGTAACTTACAAGCCAACAAGTTAAACTTTGTAGGGATAGGATTATTATTTTGTGGTAGAAATACCCACAGAGACTTATTTTCAAGGAGAAAAAAAATCAATACGTATGTGTAAAGTTATTAAGGATGAGCTAACTGTGTTATAGAAATCAAATATTACTGGAAATTTCTAACCTCATGATGGTCAAAGGTAGTATGAAGTAAGATTTCTGGTGAATTGGCTAGCTGAGTCCAAAGTCTGGATTATTGAATCTCTTGTTGAGAACCTGCTTTTAAATAACTTTTCTTCTTGTTGAGAAATATTGTGTAAATAACATTTTATGCATTCACAATATTGTAGATTTTGGAGAAAGTATCAGTTCTTCATAAATCTATATCATCTTGAATCTTATAAGTGAAGATGAGTCTTTGTGAGGATAGAATGAATTGGTTGTAATTATGGCTTATTTGATGTGGGGTTCATGGTCAAAAAGTAGGGACACTTTGAATTATTGGTATTATGTAATGATTTCTAAGAATGTGCCAGCAAAAAGAGTAGTGTCTTTTCACTAAAGCTGCTTTAAATATCATCTATAGAATTTGGCATTATTTCATAGTTAATATACAAACCAGGGACTATATGTTACCTTCTGGAACTGTTAGTCGTTTTTGTCAAGATGACTGTAAGTTATCCACCTTGTTACATCATTTTCCCGTCACAAATGATATTTGGTAAATATCAAGATAGTTTGAAAAATCACATGCTTTTATTTAAATTAAAAATTAATTTATTTGAGGGCACCTGAGTGGCTCAGTCTGTTAAGCATCTGACTTCGGCTCAGGTCATGATCTCACGGTTGGTGGGTTCAAGCCCCGCATCAGACTCTGCTGACAGCTGAGAGCCTGGAGCCTGCTTTGGATTCTGTGTCTCCCTCTCTCCCCGCCCCACCCCTGCTCACACTCTGTGTCTTCTTCTCTCTCTCAAAAATAAACATTAAAAAAATGTTTTAATTAATTTATTTCTACAAAGTCTTTTTTTTTTTAAAGTATATTAACTTACAGTGCTATTTGGAATCTGCGAAGTAAATTAGAAGTAAGAAAAAAAAAAGGAACAGTTGGTTTTTGTTTGAATTGCTTTCTGATAAACTGTTTTTGGTCATTGTTTTACCAAAAGAACACATGATCTGTTACTTATTTTCTATGTATGGTGTCCTGGATATAACTAGATGCTGAAATACTTAAATTTTCATTATGTTTGTATATGAGTATGTATTGTTGTAGATGTGAAGCAGACAATGAGTAAAATATTCCTCCAGGATTGACATTGCTGTATTATAATATTCTTTCTCTATTCAAAACTAGATTTATTTTTCTGTTATTAAAGAGTTTTCTCTAACTTCTTGTTCTTCTTGTCCTTGGGGGCTTTAATTCTTGAGGGTTAAGATATGGACAAATAGAACAGTAAAAATCATAATAGAAATGAGATTATGAGTCTTGGGCAGTAGTAGAAGTCTTAGAGGTAAAGAAAAGTGGGTGATTTAGTATTTAAATTAGAAGTTCCTTTTCCAACCACACTTAATTGAGTACAGTAAGTTGACTCTACTCTTCTTTCATACAGATTTTGGAGAGCTTGCTTCTTTGTTGAGTCAGATTCTTTATTGCCTTGGACTAATGAAACATGTCAGATGGCTAATTGCAATAGGAGAGAAAAGCTAGTGACAAAAGAGATAGATCAAGAACTTGGCCTTGATATTTGAATATTATTAAGTTTCATTATCTAGGCACTATTTGGAGTCATCCCTATGATCACTATTAATGAATATATTGATGGTCCTGCACTGTGGCTTCTTGAGGTGAAGAGTTAAAGTCATGCGTGTCTTATAAAATATATTCCATTACTGTTTTGGATGGGTACTTAAATAGACGTAACAAAGTCCATAAGAAATCATATTAACTATTCTTGGTTTCCTTGTAATATAGCAATGAGTATTTGCTTTGTACATGTTTGCTATGGGTTTTGCTTATGGTAATTTACAATGTTTTATGTATGGGCTACTGAAAAGGCAAGTATCCATATGCATAGAACATCACTGATGAGAATTACCTAATACTTGCCAGTTTTGTTCTTGGAACTTTTTATGTGTCAACAGTCTTTGTAAATTATAAGAGGCAGCCTGGTATATGAAAGGGCTTACTGGCAGAAGAACTTTTGAGCAAGTCAGTCAGTGTCTCTAAGCCTTAATTTCTTCCTCTCTAAAATGAGATAAAAACAATCATATCTGTCCTCATAGGCAATGAATGTAAGTTTACTGATTAAAGCAACAGATACATTAGGTGAAAAAGCAGTCATGGTGCCAGAGTATTTCTTTTCTTAATTGAGATCCTTCAAGCTGAATGTGGACTTGGCCTGCTACTGGCTGCCAATTATATTGTTTTTGGTAATTTTTATTTATTTTGAGATTTTATCCCTTCCATTCTTTTCTTCCCTTTTTATTCGTTTGATATAGGTACTCTTTCTTTCATGAAATAATGCTGATATTAGATGGTAATGGTTTTCTTTTTTTTTCCTTATGTTTATTTTTGAGAGAGAGAGCACGTGTACAGAGCGGGAGAAGGGCAGAGAGTGAGGGGGACAGAAGATCTCAAGTGGGCTCTTTTCTGACAGCAGAAAGCCTGATGTGGGTCTCAAACTCACAAACTGTGAGATCATGACCTGAGCCAAAGTCGGACTCTCAACCAACTGAGCCACCCAGGTGGCCCTAGATGGTAATGGTTTTCAAACACAGTTCTTGGCAAAATAAATTGGCAAAACATGGTGTCATTTACTTCCTTTTTTCAAATAAATTTTTGAAACTGACTCATGAAGTCTAAAAGCTTGGGAATCCCGTTATTCTTTATCTTTTGTACTATTTTCCCAGCTTTTTATGGAATATGGACTTTGTTTAATCAAGATAGTGCTTAGCGCAGATGGATGTTTGAGGGCATTTTTTCTACCTCAACACACTGGTAAATAAAGTTAAAATGTCTGACATTCAATTTGCAGCCAAGTAGACTGCTATATATGTATATAAGTAAAATAAACTGTCGCTTAATATGTACTTCATCCAACCAGATAATACTTGTATTTCCCTTAGACTGATTTTCAAGGAATTGTAGTACAATTAGAGATTTTAAAATGTATATATATGAAATTTCATTTTAAAGAACTTTTCTCATCTTTAGGATCTTTCAGTGCTCATAGGTCATTACATTAGTTATTATTGCACTGGCAAAGCATAGGATTGGGACTCAACTAAAATTTCCAGTTGGTAAAATTCTAGATAAAAGACTTTACTGTATATATGGAAGCATACTTAGTGCAGAATGGAGATCCAGAAGGGATTAAAGACCTCATGCAGACCATCCTTATGCTATAGAAGTGGAAGTAGGACCATAGAAGTTGGCAGTATGGCTAGGAAACTAAAATGCTAAGGAGAATAAAGTCTTTTTAAAAATGAAGAAACCCTAGGGGCACTTGGGTGGCTCAGTCTGTTAAGCATCTGACTTTGGCTTAGGTCATGATCTCATGGTTTATGTGGTCAAGCCCTGCATCGGGCTCTCTCCTGACAGCTCAGAGCCTGGAGCCTGCTTTGGATTCTGTATCTCCCTCTCTCTGCCCCTTCCCCACGTTCTCTCTCTCTCTCTCAAAAATAAATAAACATGAAAAAAAAATATTTAAAAATTAAAAAAAAAAAAATGAGGAAACCCTTAAAGTTGAAATTCTAAATTCTCTTATAACATAGTTTACTAATGTGTAGATTGATAAATGAGCAAATTTTTCCTTTAAGATGGTAGATATTTTATTAACTGATATTTATAATGCAAAACATTAGATTAATTACAAGGGTAATGGGGCAATGGAGCAAATGCTCAAAATGTGCACCATCAGCTCCTATGTATTTTTAAGAATGATATGTTACAGTTCAACATTAAGTATTTCCTCATTTTTTACATCTTTTAAGTGTTTATCCAGATAATTATTACCTTAGAATTATCGTGAAATCCTGAAGTACATACACAGTCATGTTTCTAATGACTTTATATTTTATTTTATTATTTTTTTTAATGTTTATTTATTTATTTTGAGGGAGAGAGAGAATCCCAAGAAAGCTCAGCATCAGAGCAGAGCCTGATGTGGGGCTCAATATTGTGAACCATGATATCATGACCTGAGCTGAAATTGAGAGTCGGATGCTTAACAGACTGAGCCACCCAGGTCTCCCTAATGACTTTATATTTTAAAAGCATTTTGTATTTTTCAGTAATTTAGAAAATTATTGAGACAGTGATTGTATCTTAAAATTTCTCCTTACTGATTTTTTATTGTGATTATAGAATTCTTAAAAACTCATCATAAAACACAGAATTATATAATTTTGAAGGTAAAAGGCTTTCAGAGTCTGATTTTAAATAACCCTGAAATATAACTAGTGTTAACAGGCTAGTTTACCTCCATATTTAAAAAAAAAAATCTATACACATGCAAATATTTTCTTTTTTTACAAAACCATAATCATACAGCACGTTATTGTTTTTGTTTAATTTTTTTAACGTTTATTCATTTTTTTTAAACTGAGTTGAATTCTCAGCAGCTTTTTTTTTGTTTTGTTTTTTTAAGTTTATTTATTTTTGAGACAGAGAGAGACAGAGCGTGAATGGGGGAGGGGCAGAGAGAGAGGGAGGCACAGAATTAGAAGCAGTCTCCAGGCTCTGAGCCATCAGCCCAGAGCCCGACGTGGGGCTCGAACTCACAGACCGCGAGATCGTGACCTGAGCTGAAGTCGGACGCTTAACCAACTGAGCCACCCAGGCGCCCCACGTTTATTCATTTTTTGATAGAGACAGCGTGAGTGGGGGAGGGGCAGAGAGAGAGGGAGACACAGAATCTGAAGCAGGCTCCAGGCTCTGAACTGGCAGCACAGAGCTCGATGCGGGGCTCAAACTCACGGAGTGAGAGATCATGACCTGAGCTGAAGTCGGACACTTAACCAACTGAGCCACCCAGGCGCCCCTAGCACATGTTATTTTTATAATTATTTCTGTATTAGTAAAATCTTGTGACTATATACGAATGTGAATATGTGTGTATATGGTATATATTTGTGTATGCATTTGAAATATATCACTCTACCCAGATATAACTATACTTTAAAATCTGGTAAACTAACTAATAAGATAGTTTTAATTTGTTGGGATGAGCACTTGGGTGTTGTTATGGAAACCAATTTGACAATAAATTATATTTTAAAAAAAAGTTTTAATTTTATTCTTTGATGCTTCATTCCAAAAATATTTTGCCATCTTTTTATACTAATAGGTTATTTTGAATGTATGTATGTGTACACACTTATACACCCAGTGTGTAGCCACTATGCTAGCAAGGTAAATATATAATAGGAAGAGAGAAATAAGAGAAATTTTTCTTCCCATGTAGTCTTTTGCTTGATTTCTTGAGTTCCCTGTCATATAATATTTTAAAGAAGTCATAAAGTCTATTTAGAACATGATACCATAAACAAGTTTTATCATTATTCGTTCAACTTATTTCTTTAAAATTACAATAAATTTGAACTTTTGGTATAGGAAGTAATCGGGATAGACTTCTGAAGTGATGGTCTGGTTAGAAATCTCCTTGCTAATTTATAGATTTCCAGATAGAGACCATCAGTATTTACTTTGAAGCTTTTAGAATCACCAGAAGATCTCGCTGAAAATCGAGATTTTGATTGATTATGTCTGGGGTGGGATCTGAAATTCTGAGTTTCTAAGAAATTCACAGGCATTGCTTATATATTGCTGGTCTGTGGACTACACTTTGAATATGGACTAGACTTTTAAGACAAGTCAGCGCACTTTTTCTGTCAGGGGCCATTTTTAGCTTTGTGGATCATATGGTCTGAAATTAGGTAGTGCTTACAAAAGATTTTTAATTTGGGCATAAAAAATATATATATTAGGTGGGGTAGGCTTGTCTATTCACAAAGTTCCATTCTAATTGGTTAGTTTAATAGCCTTAAGGATATGACACCCATTTCTAAAAATTACATCTCAATTTTGGAACATAAAGAACTAGTTCATACCTAATTGATAAACTTATTAACTCTTACTGTATATCTGAGTTTTAATGAATGAATAATGACACTAAAGTAGCAATGAAAGTTCAACTAAAGGCTACCTATTTGAATAAGCAGGAAAGTTTACCATGAGGTTATTTAAAATTATTAAAAAAAAATAAAATGACTGTAAAGCCCATTGCGTTTATTTCACTTCTCCTTTTATATCGTGAATCCAAAGTGGCTTCCTTGCCAAGCCTGGGAAATGTGTTTCGGGGTTAAGAATGGAGTAGGAGACATAATTTAATGGCAAGGAAAATAATTTTAATTCAAACTTTAAAATAGGAACCCCAAAGTAAATAAATAAGATTTTGTATTTTCAGTTGTTATGAACTGTAGGAAAAACTAGCTTCCTTTTACCAGGTCATGTGTAAAGGAAAAAGTTTGAAGTGCCTGTTCTATAAAATTGCAAAGTTCTAGAGGTCAAAAGAAAGCTCAAGTAGGAGAGAGAGCCCGGAGCAAAGCTAGTGAAATGTTAAAATAGCAGAAGACCTCAAATTCATTCTAAAATAGGCCAAGGCCTGTGGTGTTCCATATGAAGAGGATAATGAGGCATAGTTGAGTCATCCAAACTAAGATCTGAGTAACTAGAGTTAACAGCCCTCATAGTCTGAACTAGAATCTCAGCTAGCACTATCTATCCATCCATCCATACATCCATTTTCTACCCCCCACCCCTGCCGTGGTTATTCCAAATCTGTATCACATCACACTCTTCAGTGGATTCCATGTCAAGTCACCAAAAGTTCATTATGAGTGAGCTTCCTGCTTCTTTCATTCCCCTCTCATGATTACAAACTTACTTTACATACATTACTATTATCCCACCCATTCTCAGCAAATGGAGTGTTCTTCCTCCTGCCCAAACTTAATTTTACTTCCTTTGCTCTAGATCTCATGCCCTGTCCACCCCTGCATGTCCATTTTTCGCATACTTCAGCCTTTCTCTTGTATCTAATCTTCTTAGAGTATTTCTAAAACATTCAAGTTTCTCCTATGTTAGAGAAAAAAAAATCCTCATGTCCAGTTTTCTTCTCCACATCTAGGCGTCTTGGGAAACTAGAGAAGAGGTAAGCCCTATATCCGCAGTGACTGCAGTTGCTACCACAGGTGTCTTGTAGTCACCCCTATCCTAAATGTTTTTCTCCTTGAATTGACTGCAGTCCTGATTATAAACTTTAATGTTCGTTTTTCAATCCATTATTTGAAATGGCTTATGACTGCTCTTCAGAATGCTTTTCTTTGTTAATTTCTGTGACACCACTACCTCCTATTTTTCTTTCCAGCGTTCTGATCACTGCTACTCACTTGTGGAATCACTTTTTTTTCAGCTACTACTAATTGGCTGAAGACTTCCTAGTCTATCTGGCCCATCTTGAGCCTCTTTTCCTGGGAAACCTCCCCTTTGGTTTTTATTTGTATTTCCTATTGCTTGCTGGGAATTTTTACCTCAGTGTCCTGCAGGTGTTTTCACTACAGTGTATCTAAAATTGACTTCATTATTTTCCACTGCCCACCATCCTGTTTCTTTTCTTGGGTTCCATATCATGGTGAATATTTTATCTAGCCAGTAACTCAAGTGAGAAACCTGGCATTGCCTTCAGCTCTTCCTTCTCTTAGTAACTCCTACCAGTCAAGGGCACAAAATAAAGGCTGGCATTTATTGTGTGTGTGCTCAATAAATGCTAGGCACTGCAACAAGTATTATTAATAGTATCTCAGTCTTCACAGAAACACTAAGGAGAGGAACTGTTATTCTCATTTTCAAGATGAAGAATTAGATTTTCAGGTAGGTTAAAGTAGTTTTATAAAGTAGTAGAGCCATTGTTAAATTCCACTTGAAAGAGAGTTGACTTTCCAGGTCCTTCAACCTAACCATACCAAACCATTAACCATCTCCTGCACTGTCCATTGTCTCTTGTTTCGATACATGTTGCTATTTCTTTAGACTTCTTAACCTCCTTGGGGTGCTTGGGTGGCTCTGTGGGTTATGCATCCGATTCTTGATTTCAGCTCAGGTCATGATCTCATAGTTTGTGAGATCGAGCCCTGTGCATTGGGCTCTACACTGACAGTTCAGAGCTTGCTTGATTTTCTCTCTCTCCTCTGCCTCTCCTCCCAGCTCATGCATGCACTCTTTCTCTCTCTCAAAATAAATAAACCTTTTTTTTTTTTAAAAGAACTCTTAATTTCCTCATATTCAGTTTTAGATCAGGCATTAACCCTTCTTGAAAATCTCTCCCCTGCTACAAGCTGATGGTTCCTTTCTGTTCGAGTAATGTCTGTAAAACTTTTAACACTGAGGACACTGTCGTTAGGCTCTGGCGTTTGAGGGCAATACTGAGGGAAGTACTGATTCTTGCTAGTTTCTCTATCTCCCATATGTAACACCTGATACAGATAATTCATTATGTAATTTTTGTTGAAGTAAAAGAGAATTGAGAAAATTATAAAATAAAGAACTTTAGAGTATAAAGTAAGGGGTGAATGTATGTTTTGTTTTCCTTAATGAGAGCATTTGCTAAGGGAAGGAAGCGGTCTTTTTGAAATTCTAACACTTATGTCCTAAATACCATTGGTAAAGTTAGTTGGAATACACACAGTTTTATTCTCCAGCAATTTCTAATAAGTAATTCTTAGGACAAAGAGTACAAAAGAAGTTGTATCACTCTGTGTTTCTGAAAGAAACATAAAAGGAAATGCTTTGCAAGTAATTGAAATGTTGGTTGCTTAGTTTCTTTCAGATTTTGGGTTTGGCTAAGAACTTTTGATTCCAGATAAAGAACTGACAGTTATTCCAACCAAAGCTCACATAGCTTAAAATTCTTCGGGAATTGGAGATTTCTTTTCTAGGAATAGAATGAAAAATAAAAGGCTCAGATATGTGAAAGGGGAATAGATTAGTACCAACTAGCTCATCCTGTCTCCAACTGAGCCAGTCGGACACAGAAACAAATAGCCAGTTGGTTCTTTTTTTTTTTTTTTCTCAGTTTATTTATGTATTTTCAGAGAGAAAGAGAATCCCAAGCGATCTCTGCACTGTCAGTATGGAACCCGACACTGAAGCTTGAACTCACAAATTGAGAGATCATGACCTGAGCCAAAATTAGGTGTTGGGCACTTATCCGACTGAGCCGCTCATGTGCCCTCAGTTGGTTCTTATTGTAGGCCCTTGATATAACTTCATATTCTGGCAAGCACAGAGAGCTTTCTGCTTAGATCAAAATCAGTCAGCAATGAAGTTAGTGTTTCATATGGGAGGAGTTGTGTCATAAAAGTGTGTCTTTAAAAAAATTTTTTTTGATCTTTATTTTTGAGAGAGAGAAAGAGTGCAAGTGGGGGAGGAACAGAGAGAGAGGGAGACAGAATCTGAAGCAGGCTCCAAGTTTTGAGCTGTCAGCACAGAGCCTGAGGCAGGGTTTGAACTCACTAACTGTGAGTTCATGACCAGAGCTGAAGTTGAATACTTAACCGACTGAGTCACCCAGGCGCCCCCGTAAAAGTGTTTCTTAAATGTGGAAATATATATGAGGGAAAATAAATATTGGAATTTATGATATAGGATGTGATATGATATAGGCGTGAAGACTTCAAGAGAGAGTAGTTTGGTGTGTAGTACAGAGATTCAGTTCAGAGTCAACCAACACTGGAGTAAAAACAATCAACAACATAAAACAAGAAAAAAGACCTGCTTGGAGCACCTGGGTTGCTCAGTTGGTCAAGTGTCCAACGATCTCACGGTTCGTGAGTTTGAGCCCTGGGTCAGGCTCTGTGCTGACAGCTTGCAGCCTGGAGCCTGCTTCAGATTCTGCGTCTCCCTCTTTCTCTACCCCTACCCAGCTCGCTCGCTCGCTCGCTCTCTCTCTCAAAAAAATAAATAAATAAAAATTAAGAATTAAAAAATAAAATAGACCTACTTTGAATCTGTTGGTCTCTTAAATGAACAAAGGCAATTTATTTGAAATTTTGGCAATGGCTTATTCAGTACCTGAATTTGTGGTTTCCTTTAATTGCTAGAATCATTGAGTTCATTTGATTCTTAAGTTTTATATGTATGCCATTCCTATAAAATGTAAATAATTAAAATATAATTCTTCTATACTTTATTCATTTTATAAGTTACTATTAAACGCCAATATAAATATACTGCTAGAAAGTACATTTCCAGACTACAAAATCTGGATATAAATATTGGAAGTCTAAGTTCTCTAGTGAATTATAAAGGAAAGTGATTATGAATTTGTAGGAAGAGGATAATACCAAGCAGAAATGCACATATACATATACAAGCCCATAATTCTTCAGTTTCTTTCTTATCTACCTCCTGGGTCTGTTTGTATAATCTTATTTTTTGTTTCTTTGTTTTGGCTTTGGGATGGGTCTAGTTGTAGGTGTTTTGCTTAAAAGAAGAGAGAATGAAATGGAATGTAAAGAATTTTTTTAAATCTCATCTGCAGCTAGCTTTCTTTTCTCTAGTCTATAGTGGCTAACATTTATTGATTATTTGCTATGTGCCAGACAACTGATTCTTAGCTGTATAAGGGAAGATTCTATTTTTGTTTCCGTTTTGGAGAATTGAGTGGTAGGTCAATTTTTCTACCTTCATACTCCTTCTAAATGACCCAGCTGGCATTCAAATGCATCTAAGTACAGAGCTCCAATGCTTAAACACTAACAGGAACCAAGTAAGTACGTTGTTGCAGGATTCTTTATTATTGGAGAGGAATTCTTTAGAACCAGAACCAAATAGTATCTTTTTTATAGTTAATCTTTTAGGATATGGAAATAGTTCCATTATAATAAATTTACCTTTATAACCATATTTTTCTAATATCTTTTATTGTTACTGAATAATATTTCTCATTTCCATTTTGATTTTAGAAATTTGTTGAAGTAGAACTTTATCCCAACATAATAAAATACACATTTAGTAATTCTTTTTTTTTTTTAATTTACATCCAAGTTAGTTAGCATATAGTGCAACAGTGATTTCAGGAGTAGATTCTTTAATGCCCTTTACCCATTTAGCCCATCCCCACTCCCACAACCCCTCCAGTAACCTTCTATTTGTTCTCCATATTTAAGAGTCTCTTATATTTTGTCCCCCTCCCTATTTTTATATTATTTTTTCTTCCCTTCCCTTGTGTTCATCTGTTCTGTGTCCTCATATGAGTGAAGTCATATGATTTTGGTCTTTCTCTGACTAATTTCACTTAGCAT